>NC_072833.1:25397500-25760000 GCF_027744805.1 Dunckerocampus dactyliophorus | reverse complement strand
AATACATTCAGCCTCGCCTCATACATAGCAAACATACACTTATATCTTCTTACTGTGGAGGAAAAAAAAGACACGCTGTTCTGCCTCTCAAGGTCAAAGCTGTGCGTGGCCGTGCGTCTGGCTCCAGCTGACGGAAATCACTACCTCCATGTTGGATGCATTCATTTCAAATCATGTCTTTACACCCCAGACTTTTCAAATCCATTTCCATGGCCAGTGGCGATGGCGGAGAAAAACAAGAGTGGTTCGTAGTTCATGTAACGGTACATCTATTCCTAATCTTGGAGCTACAACCACTACGGTGGACGTTTTGTCATCAATTGGTTCCAAAAGGTCAGACGAAAACCGAAACATACAAAACCAGTATGAATTTTCCTATAAGAAATTGTCAATACAATGAATACGTTCCAGACACCCAAAAACATGAACACAAAACACACTTGGACGCCTCATCAACACAGGGGGAGCAGTTCTTGAAAGGAGGAATTAAGGAGACAGATAGAGAGTTGTTCATTGTTCTCTGTGTGTTCTCTGTGTGTTCTATGAACTGATAATGGTTAGTATGTTGGCCACACGGTCAGGAGATCTGAAAGATCTGGGTTCGAATCTCCATTAGGTAACTCTGTGTAGAGCTTGCATGTTCTCCTTGTGCGTGGGTTTTCTCCGGGTACCCTGGCTTCCTTAATAACGTGTTAGGTGCATTGGCCATAGGTACTGTATGAATGTGAGTGTGAGTGGTTGTTTGTCTATATGTACCCTGCGGTCGGCTGGCAACCAGTCCAGGGTGTACTCCGCCTCTCACACAAAGTGGAACGTCTCCTTGAGCTCGACACACTAAAATATGAAAAATTTGTTTGGTTAGGGAGCAGCTTTTTAAAAAGCATCCGTCATCTGTGACTCACCTCACTGAAAGCCTCTTGTTTATGTCCAAAAGCAGTCCTTTGCACAACCTAATAAGTTAATGAACCACTGTTCCATGTTTTTCCATTTGTGGATAATGGCTCTCACTGTGGTTGGCTGGAGTCCCAAAGCTTTAGAAATGGCCTTATAACCTTTTACAGACTGATAGATCTCAGTTAATCTTAGTTATGTTTTCACAGGGAGCGCAATCCCTTTTTCACACATGGCCATGTAGGTTTGGATGTTTTTTTTCCTTAATAATAAAAAGTTTCATTTAAAAACTGCATTGTGTGTTCAGTTGTGTTGTCATTGACTAATATTTACATTTGTTTGATAATCTGAAACACTTAAGTGTGACAAACATGCAAAAAAAAATAAATCAGGAAGGGGGCAAACACTATTTCACACCACTGTACCCCTGTGACCATAATGAGGACAAGCAGCATAGAAACTGAATGAATGACTAAGAAATGAATCCGCTCCAGACACCCACCCAAGAACACAAAATACGCTTGAATGCCTCATCAGCAATCAACAGTTCTTGAAAGGAGAAAGTAAGGAGACAGATACAGAGTTGTTCATCATTCTCTGTGCATTATATGAACAAATTAACCGCCCACAGGCATAATTCTAGGATTATCTGGCTCAAATCAGTCTATAATGTCCCATCTGTAAAAGAATCACTATCCATTTTGCACAGATGCTTTCTTTGGGCTCTTGATTCTGCAGATGAGTTTGTTAGATGGGCTGTTTGGCCGAGCGATAACTGAGACAAGGTATGAAAGCTGAGACATATTTTTGGCAATCATTTCCATCGAAAACTCAACCCTACCAAAACCAGGGTGTACAAAAACTGAAGTACCAGTGTACTTTGCTTGAACACTGCATTGCCAAAAGCAGTTGTTGCAGTACTTTACACAAAAACAAAGCAAAGAGGCAGCACTTACATGTTGTGCAAAACGCTCAAGAATCCCAAATTTGGAGGTACAATAAATCAGCACTGACCTTTGCAGTTGGCGTAGAGTGACAACAAGACACCCCCCCATTCCCTCTCCCACCTCCATGTTTACACACCCTTCATGCAAAAGGCAGCTACAAGCCACAAACAACTCTGGGGCATCAAATGGCTTCTTCTACCTGCAAACTTCCTCCTGTCGTCAATTATCCTGATTTGACGTTGCATGGGTTCTCCCAATTAGCTTGACAGTGCAGGCACACACACAAGCACACACAAACAAAAGCGTAAAGATGAATTGGAAGCACCTGCTCCAGAAGACACCAAGCCTCCATTGGGTCGGTGCGGAGGATTAAAGTAGAATTGATGGCGACATGTGAAGGAAAGGGGGGGGGTTTCGGGGAGGAGGGGCAGGATAACATAACACACACGGCTACGGTCCATGCTGTGATTTACTGGACTGATTTAGTGCGGCAAACCTTTGGACGGCGTTTAATTAGCACGCATTTAACGCCGTTTTTCAGCTTTAAAGGGTGATGAATGGAATCGTTAAACAGGATGGTGATGTAAATCAGTGGGGCGGAACCTGAGAAGCTAATTAAAATGGAGCATGGAGGTTCTCATGCTGCAACACTTGTTGAAGGAATTGACACACGACTGTTAGCATGCAAATAACTCCACTGTAGCACAGTATACCCGGGGTTGTTATATCCTAGACTCCTTTACTTCCACACTATAATTAGGACATTTATACCCCCAAGTATGAGATGGTGGTAACTAGAATATACGCACCCCCAGGCCAGAATCCACTTACCCATGCAACATGAAACATTAAAGTAGGCAATTTTCTAATACATACATTTCTATATACTGTAAATCACAAAGGTAGTTGCTTTTATGATGTTTTGTTTGAACTGTTTGAAGAGTCCATCCATCCATCTTCTTCCGCTTATGTAAGGTCAGGTCAGCCGAAGCAGAGAACCAGACTTCACTCTTCTCGGCTACTTTGTCCAGCTCCTACCAGCACATCCTGAGGCGTTCCCAGGCCAGTTGAGAGACAGTCTGTGTTTTGAGTCTCCCCTGAGGCCTCCTACCGGTCGGACATGCCCTGAATACCTGCTCGGGGAGGCGTCTGGGAGGCATCCTGACCAGATGCTTGAGCCACCTCATCTGGCTCCAAGCAGCACTTCACTTCAACTGACAGTCCTTCTCATCTTATCTCTAAGGAAGAGCCCAGCCACCCTATGGAGAAAACACATTTCGGCCGCTTGTACCCGCCGTCTTGTCCTTTTGGTTTGTCCTTTGCCTTTCAGCTCAGCTCCCTCTTCACTGTGAAGAGTCCACGTCACAGCAAACGTTGCACCAATCCACCTGCCCTTCTCACATTCCATCCTTCCCTTAGTCGTGAACAAGTGTGTGAAAGATGGTTTTATTTGTATTAAATAAAAGTTCACTGGAAATGCAGAGTGTTTCCAAACAGGACTTTAACGACAGAAGAGTTTAGATGTGTGACTATCACATGGCAATTACACTTCCTGTCCCTCCGTCTGTGTGTACTGTGTGGGAACTTGGGACACCACTGGAATGTTCTGCCCTGAGAAATGCTCTTATGAATGCATGTATGAATCCATAGCAATGCGACTACACGCTGGTATGGGGGTCAGTCTGGGCTGCTGCGGTGTCTGCTACATCATAAGCGTTTCTCCCTGCGTGTTTCATACGTGTTGTCTCTGTTCCAACGACTAATTCCCAGCCATGCAAAGCTGCAAATGCAACATGACTCACATGCAGTCCCAATCCCTGCAAGGCATGCCTGACTCTGAATGCCGTAGGTGTTTTTTCTCTGTCTCTCTGCTACTCTACCACACACACACACACACACACACACACACACACACACACACTTTCCCCTCCCAATCAGCAGCCCAGAGAGGCCTGGGTATGTACGGTAAGGCAGTGTCGGCTTGTGGCAGATGTGTGGTAATTGAGTTTAGAACGGACTATTTGAGGTGGAGCTGCCTCAGTCACACTTCTCCAACCAATTTTCTCTCTCTCTTTCTCTCGCTCTTTCAAAGGAGTTCTGTCCCTTGGGGGAGGAGTGTGGCTGTGAGTCAAGACAGGATGGCGGTATCCAATGCTCACTTCGACATGACGTCGTGTAGACTCTCACATGCTGGACCCAAACCCTCACACTCACATCATCATGCTCTACTCAACCTTTAAGGCCTCACTGGCTTATCAAGACCATCTTTATAGCCTTTATGCCCCGTATACACTTCATACCCCTCATACCTTTACACCTCTTATACCCTTTATGGGCGCACACACGGGAGGCCATTCATTCACATCAATGGAACTGCGCAACAGGGCGATTATCATCGTTAGCGTCCAGCCAAGCCATTAACAAAATTTGTGTGTGTGAAAGTTTGTGTCATCGTGCACACGCTGGCTTGCGACGCAATCCCAGAAAGTTGAAAAATGTTCAACTTTTAATCGCTGTCGCCCAGACGAGGGAGTTTCATTGATCGACCAATGAGCGGACAGGATGCTAATCAGTACGCCCTCGCAGGTACACATGGGGGGAAAAGTAATTCTAAATTCTAAAAGCTATTTGACATTTCTAAAAAAGAATATAGCGATATAAAGAAAAAGCAGGGGGATGGGAACTCGCTGGCGCCTGAGTAGACATATCGGGTAAGTTTACGTTAATTTACACCGACATTTATGTAAGTAAATAGCACGATCCTTTTCCTCCTCTGGACTACTTTGATACCCCCAAATTCCCTCCACATCTGACAGCCAATCAAAACCGTGGGAGACTCATACAATTCTCTCTGGATGTGAATGCATTGCTCACCAGTGTAGCTGGTCACCGCCGCTCGTCGCCTCCCGTGTGCAGGGTTTTTGCGACGCGTTAGCAATGAGTTTTGCCAGTCGCAGTTGTTTATCGCCTCCCGTGTGTGGTACCCATTATACCCCTTATAACCTTTATACCAGGGGTCACCAACCTTTTTGAAACCGAGAGCTACTTCTTGTGTACTGATTAATGCGAAGGGCTACCAGTTTGATACATACTTCCGAAATAGCCAATTTGCTCAATTTACCTTTAATAAATTATCTTACTATTAATCCATCCATCCATCCATCCATCCATCCATCCATCCATCCATCCATCCATCCATCCATCCATCCATCCATCCATCCACCAACCCATCCATCCATCCATCAATCCATCCATCCACCCATCCATCCATCCATCCATCCATCCATCCATCCACCCACCCACCCACCCACCCATCCATCCATCCATCGATCCATCCATCCACCCATCCATCCATCCATCCATCCATCCATCCATCCATCCATCCATCCATCCATCCATCCATCCATCCATCCATCCACCCACCCACCCACCCACCCATCCATCCATCCATCGATCCACCCACCCACCCACCCACCCACCCATCCATCCATCCATCGATCCATCCATCCACCCACCCACCCACCCATCCATCCATCCATCCATCCACCAACCCATCCATCCATCCACCCATCCATCCATTCATCCATCCATCCATCCATCCATCTACCCATCTTCCACCACTTACCTGAGATTGGGTCGTGGGGGCAACAGCCTTTTACTTCACCAGGAATCGTGTAGCTCAAAATAAGGCTTCGGTCGCTTTTTGGGAGTTTTTCGCCAGTCTCTTGAAAAAAAATTGCTGTTTGCACAAAGCTGCCTTTAAGTCGCGGGCTCTTTCTGTTTGTAGGCTGCTTCCCTGCTTGTGTGACACGTTGTGAAATGTTTCTCCGCATTGTGCCGCTTTGCCGTCGCCACAGTCGCCCCGCAAATGAGACACACGCAAGCTCCTTTCACAGTGATAAAAAAAAAACCCATTCATCGTGAAAATTAGGCTTTCTTTCTTATTTTGTGGGGGTCAGTCATCTCATTTCCGCTAGCTTGTCTCCACCATGTTCGCATGATCTCAGCAAACGCTACATTTTGGTCATGAGCACAATACCGACCTTTCAACTATACTAGGTCAGAGTTCATTTATGTTAAACATTTTTTAAGTGTTTTTTTTAAATATATTGTCACTTCCTGTTTACATGTACGTGTGAATTAAACAAGAATAGCAACCAAAAACAAATTAGATGCAGCTCACTGGTACAGTGGCACTATTTGAGCTATTTTTACAACAGCCTGGCGGGCGACTCATGTGGTCCTTAGGGGCGACCTGGTGTTGGTGACCCCTGAGATACACCACCCCCTCAGCCTAGAGTTGTCATTTCTAGTCTTTGAGCATGAACTCATGAAACCTGCTCGGACGGAAGGCCAAACGTCTTCTAAGACAACCTGAATCGTCCACTTTCCATCCATTCAATGTCCTGACAATTTGCAAAAGGTTGTTTCCCTCCTGATTGATTCCAGCGACTTCCTACTTCCTGGCTGTTGTGTTCTCATCTGGAGGATGACTGAGATACTTCCATAAGCGGGATAACTAATAATGTTGGAATATGATGCTGATATGATGATATAAGGTGGTACATCGCAAGGAAGAGCTGTCATGGATCAGAGCAGGCAGTGATGTTGCACGCAGCGTGGTGCCTTTTCTTCCCCACAATGTTAATTAAAGCACCTGCGAGAGGACACCGGGCCGCCGCCCCTCGCCGAGCTGTTCAAGCCTCCCCTAATGAGGGGCCTTTGTGCGGATGAAGGGGGGCCTGGCGCGTTTACTTAAGCGCTGGTACAATTAGAGCAAACCAATCCCGCTGAGATTAAGGCTCGCACTTTGTCTCCGTCCTCGCAGACGACCTTAAGCGGTTGTCGGTCTCCGTACGGGACGCAGCGGGGAATGATGGACTCAAAACCTTAAAGCTCGCTTCAGAGCCAGCGCCAGGCACCTTTGGGATGTTTTATGAGACTCCACTTTGTCTTTTATTTTTTATGATGTTCAGCTCAAAGACGTTGCGAGGTGATGAAATGAGCGGACATGAACTTGACAAGTAGATCACTTCCAACGTGTGGACCGAGAACAACAAACACTGAGCTCCAGAAAAAGTGAGGCAGATGAGAAAACGTGTTGAAAGTTCCCAAACCAAGCCTTCGACACAAGCTGCTGTAAGACAATGGCCAAATCCATCCTGTGAATCCAATTACAATACAGTCTTGCCTCGCTACCTCGCGATTCACCTTCCGCTCTTTCGCAGATTGTTTAAGTGCAATTTTCATACATGCTGAATGAAGGCAGAAGTTCCGCGGCTGTAAGTGTAAACGCCTGGGATACTGTAAATGAATCTTCGGTTCATGCAGGACGAGGAGGAGGAATATGTTTGAACAACGGTGCCAGGACAAGCCACGGTCAGAGGAGTGAATACGTGTGGGTCACTTCATTTCTTGTGTCCAGTCTCATAAGATGATCATTTAAATTCAAACAAAATGTGAACTTTGAGAGTGTTTAAACAAGAGAGAAATGTGATAAAATGATCATGCCTGTCTGAGAAAAATGTATAAAGTGTACAAACAAATATATTAATTGTACAAAAATATAGTTGGATTTCACGTATTGCGGGCTATTTTGGGAACCTATTCCCCCGCGATAAACGAGGGAACACTGGAAACACCATTTTCAACTGCATAATGTATTTCAGATTTGTATTGTATTTGTATTTGCACTGTCACTTGATAACAAACGATTGTAATTCGTGGAGGTGCACCGCACACACATACAATGCATCCATAATAATAAAACATCCTGAGTATGGCTGACAAGTTACAACAGTCTTTGAATATCACAATGATAAATCCCTCTGCAAACAGCTAATGTTCAAGAACACATGTAGGTATGGATAAAGATATGGATATTGGATATTGGATATGATATCATTTGATATGTTTGAAGGCTTCACTGTGGACTATTCCCGGGGTTTGACTTTACATTGCTACTTTGGAGCGATATGAATAAAAATGTTGTTGAAAAACAGCAGATAACATCACTAAGAGGATTAAAGAGGATGATGGTAATGATGCCACTTGACACATATCTTTATGACTTTTACGATGCTAGTGACACGTATCTCTCATACCTTGAAATGACTCTTAGGACACGTTTGCTATAAAGAATATGAATGTTCGCTATAATGAATAAAGACTTGTTGTGGGTGTAGGTTATGGTAGAAGTGGACACGGTACAAGTGATTGAAAGTAGCATAGCAGACCTGAGAGCCAACTTGAAAGTAGTAACTGTTACTGCTTGGAAAGTATACTGCTGGCTGCACATGGCTCAGTGACAAATAAGCTAGCGAAAATGTTCTTTAATTTCAAATGGATGGAATGCACATTGCTATTTAGTCATGAACCTGCTCCTCCGTGTCTTGTGTCATATGGGAACTTGTTGTGCGAGTGACTTGAGTGACTCCGCTACCGCAAAACTCCCGAGTCACTGATGCCAAAGTCCGAGTTGAGTTGCAAGTCTTTGATGACATTGGCAAAAACAGGAAGTCCTAAAGTATTCTCCACATCTTGTATCCATGCAGACTCTGGAAAAACGTGAGGATGCTACAGAAGCCGAAAACATGGAGGTTAAGGTAAAAACTGTAGTGGAAAAAAGGATTTAAGAAAAGAGAATGGCCAAAATAAAGACAGGGAGTTTGCGCAGTTTGTTTCTTTTGGGTCACACAACATAGAGTGACTGGCCTCCTGACTACAACTCTTATACTCCACACAAAGGCATTTTCACAGTCCCCTACAAGGGCGTCTACTTCTTGACCTTAACCTGCCACACAAATGGTGGGGTTATTAGAGTAGGTCTTCATGGACAGATTGGACAGGTAAGCTGTTCATGGAGCTATATGACAACGCCAAAGCTAAGGACACATGGAGAAGGGAGACAGGGTCGTCAGTGCCATGTCGTATTCAGCGTCCTCGTCCATTCCATGCAGAATCTGGATGGAGCGGGTAAGTCAAAGAGTACAGGTCATACGAGTACTTGACCTATGACCTGACACCTGTTGTCATCCTGCAGACGAACATAAGGTGGCGTTGTCAGCAACGGGGTGACAAAGATGTCAAGTCGGTCTTGGGCTATGTGTCATGCACCCAAAAACAAAAAAAGAAAGCAGTGCAGATATTTTTAGGTGATTTGATTCAACAGGTGTAGAATGTGTATTTTTGTCATGTGTACTATGAAACATGGAAAAAATATGATGCAGCGGGACAAGCATTGAGGTGGAGCCTTTGTCACGGGAGCTGTTCTTACAGGTCAGTTGTTGATGAAAGTGATTAATATCATCTCTGCAATGCAAAAGAAATGCTTGGGGTAGTATTTGAAAGCTGTAAGACTGTTTTAAGTGCTTTGGAAACTTTGTGAGAACTTAGGTAGTTGTGAGTTGCTTCTACAGATGCACCATCGAAAGTGTCCTTACCGCCTCCATCACTGTTTGGTACGGTAACTGTACAACACGTGATAGGAAGGCACTCCAGCGGGTGATCAAGGTGAGAACACTTGAAAGAAATCGAGGGAAGGGCCCTTCCTATCACGTGTTGTACAGTTACCGTACCAAACAGTGATGGAGGCGGTAAGGACACTTTCCATAGTGCATCTGTAGAAGCAACTCAGGATTGTGGTGGACATGCCAAATTTCCTCAGTCTTCTCAGGAAGTACAGTCTCCTTTGGGACTTCTTCAGAATTTGTTGGGTGTTGTGAGACCAGGTGAGGTCCTCGCTGATGTGTGTGCCAAGGAACTTGAAGGTTTTCACCCTCTCCACCTCAGTCTCATCAATAAACAGGGGTCTATGCGGCTCCTTTTCCCTTGTTCTTGGGTCGATGATCATCTCTTTAGTCTTATCTGTATTGAGAAGGAGATTGTTATCACGACACCAAGCTATGAGGTCCGCCACCTCTCTTCTGTATGATGTTTCAACACCACCAGTGATCAGGCTGATGACTGTAGTGTCATCCGCAAATTTAATGATGCTGGTGTTGTTCTGGGAGGCCACGCAATCGTAGGTGAAGAGCGTGTAGAGGAGCGGACTCAGCACACACCCCTGTGGGGTCCCAGTGCTCACAATTCTTGAGCTGGATGTGCGATTGTGGACTCTGACTGACTGGGGTCTGCCTGTTAGAAAGTTAAACACCCAGTTACAGAGGGAGGGAGACAGGCCAAGTGTGAGGAGCTTATTTGTGAGTTTGTGGGGGCTGACTGTATTAAAAGCAGAGCTATAGTCTATAAATAGCATTCTGACGTATGTGTCCTGGCCCTGTAGGTGAGAAAGGGCTGTGTAGATGGCAGTGTTGACTGCATCATCCGTGGACCGGTTCTGGCGATATGCAAACTGTAGAGGGTCCACAGTTGCTGGGATGCTCTTTTTTGATGTGGGTCATGACTAGTCTTTCAAAGCACTTCATAACAATAGGAGTGAGTGCTATAGGGCGATAGTCATTCAAGCAGGTCACGTTGCTCTTCTTGGGTACGGGCACTATGGTGGTGGACTTAAAGCAGGTCGGTACAGATGCTTGTGCAAGCGACAGGTTAAATATGTCAGCAAGCACATCAGCTAGCTCTGATGAGCAAACCCGAAGTGCACGTCCTGAGATGTTGTCTGGGCCTGCTGCTTTTCGTGGGTTTGTTTTGTTCAGAACCCTGCGCACATCAGCTGATGTCACCATGAGAGGTGAGTCCTGTGTGCTCCCCAAGTCCAGCCACCCTCTCTGCTCATCAGGAGTTTGGGTGTCAAAGCGGGCATAGAACTCATTCAGCTCATCTGGAAGTGTGGTTTGGCTGGACGTGGCTACGCTACTCCGCTGGCAATAGTCTGTGATGTGCTGGAGCCCCGCCCACATGAGCCGAGGGTCTGAGGTGGAATAGTAGCCCTCCAGCTTCTGTCTGTACTGTCTTTTGGCCTCTCGTATGGACCTCCTCAGGTCATATCTGGCCTTTTTGTAGTCCTCAGCGGTGCCCATGACAAATGCAGTCGAACGAGCACGTAGCTTAGCCCTTACATCACAGTTCATCCACTGTTTTTGGTTAGGGTATTTTCTGTAATACTTGGTGGTGGTAACAGTGTCTATGCATGTGCTAATGTAGCCAGTAACAGCAGAAGCATATTCATCCAAATCAACAGTACAATCTTCCCTCCCCGCTGCAGTTCTAAACACATCCCAGTTTGTGCAGCCAAAGCAGTCCTGAAGTACTTGATCAGTTTCTTCATTCCACACTTTAACTGCTGTACTTACAGGGGGAGCTTTTTTAAGAAGTTGTCTGTATGTTGGATAAAGGAATATAGAGATGTGGTCGGCCTTTCCAAAGTGGGGTCTTGGAACAGCCTTCAAAGCACCTTTCATGTTGCTGTAGACTTGGTCCAGGATGTTATTTTCCCTTGTGGGAAAGCTCACATGCTGGTAATATTTGGGGAGGACAGTCCTGAGGTCACAGTGGTTGAAATCGCCAGATATAATGAATACAGCGTTGTGACCTTATTGGGTCACTTGATTACATTTTTTTCCTTTTTGCTTTGTTTTTGTTTTACTAAGAAAATATATTTTGAGCCGCACGGTGGCTGAGTGGTTAGCATGTTGGCCACACTGCCCGCAGATGTGGTAGACCTGGGGCTGAAATTCCCCGTGTGTATGTGCGTTTTCTCTGGGTGCTCCGATTTCCTCCCACATTCCCATTCCCAACTCCCACGTGAATTTCTCTTGGAGATGAATAAAGTATCTCTAATGCCAAAACCACGCAGGTTACGTTATGGAAACTCTAAATTGTCCATTGGTATGAATGTGAGTGTGAATGGTTGTGTCAATATGTGCCCTGCCACAGTCCAGCATGTACCCCGCCGCTTGCCCAAAGTCAGCTGGGATAGGCTCCAGCATGCCCCCACACCCCTAATGAAAACTAGTGAAAATATGTATTGTTTCGTGACTTGAGTTGCAGGATTAGCCACAGTGAACTGCATTTTAGAAATGTTTTTTTTTTTTTAGAAATAATTCACTTATTCATTTTATACACATATGTTCCACTTTCATGGTGTTGTATTATATGCTTTAAAAATGACTGTTTTGACTTGACTTTTTTCTCTTTTCAAAAAAAATTTCTGAAATGACCACGTTTTGATTATTTGATTATTATAATAGTGTGAAACCTCCGAAGCGTGATATTTTTGCCCAAGGTTATCATACCGTCACAATCTCATGCCGACATGGTTTTGCAAAGAGTTTTGTGAAGCCGTGATACTGACCTCTCCTGAATGTGTGTGTGTGCGCGCGTGCGTCTACAGGACGGTTGAGTTTGCTGTTTTGCCGCCGTTCGGCCGTGAGCATCCTCTTTTTGTTTTTGCAAAAAAAAAATGATTGTCGATCCTCACAACATGCGGCTAGATGTTCCGATCCCACCTTCGTGGGTAATGATGGTCGTAACAGTGGAGTGTTGAGTAGCGCAGCTGCATGTTGAGTAGCACAACATCGCGCATTGTTCCACTGGAACGGAACTAGTTCTCCAGCAAGTCTCATCAGGCTCTTCATGAATTCATGGGAGTGCGTTTGAAACCATGAACGCTGTAAACTGAGGACCACGTGTACCTGCTTGTTGCCAATGCAGCAGTTTTATCAGAACTTGGTGTCTTCATGCAAAGACTTTGTTGATGTCAAATCTTTCTGCGCTGCCTGCTATGTCCCCAACTTGTTGATCTGACGGCGTGACAGACGCAAACATTTCCAACATACAGATGTTGTCAAAGGGACCATCTGGCAAGGCAGCACATCTCCCACTTTGTGTTTTTAGTTTGCATATCACACCCTGCCTAGGATGCATGCTGCCAAAAAGCCAACGGAAACCCAGTGTATTCACTAGCCTCAAAAGATCTGATCTGAATGCATGAAAAAACTGTAAATGTGGTGGTAAAGCCTTGGCAGGAAATAATGTAGCGGCCACAATGTGGAAAATAGACAATGTGGAGCGGCCAACACAAAAAACTTCCAATTTCACATTGAAATAGGAAGTGTTAGAATAAATACAAAACAGATCGCTTCAATTTGTGGTGCAATAATATGTAAGGTAATACGTCCAGTCTTGTGTGCGCTCTTTATCGCTCCCCTTTGTGGGGGAGGGATGATCTGCTCAGTCTTTCAGTAAAGCAGGACAGTGATAGTAATCTGCCACTGAAGCTGCTCTTTTGTTGGGAGATGATGCTGTGCGTTGGATGATGCTGGTTGTCCATGATGGAAAGATGCCTCCTCAGTATCTTCATCAACTGCCACAGATGTCAGGTGTCAAATAGGGACATTGGGACAATGGAGGACATCTACCCTCTTCTTTTTCCCATCCAGCACGGAAGCCAATCACAATCAAACCTCGCTTTTTGCACGTCCCACTTTTTGTATGATTCAGTTTTTGCTGAAAATTTGCCCCAGTTTTGGTACAATATTGAACTGACAAAAACGTGTTTTGTTCTGTACTATATCATTCCATGAAATGACAAGGCACCCTACGCGTTGCTGAGTCACTGTTCATTTTTGATTGAGTGTGGCTGCTAAATAACCCACCATGGGGCCAAGGAAATTTGCGAGTGGAGGCAATTTGCTGCAGAAGGTGAGAAGCACGATTGAATTCCAGGATGTACGGGAAGTGGTCATCAACAATGAGTTTCATCCATTCCTCATTTATGATTACTTCACATTGTTTTCTGCATGTTAAACTAGAATTATTTTTTATAAAATGTATTTTTTTGGGTGTCAAGAATAGACTAATTGGATTTGCTAAGAATGGAAAAATGGCCTCGGTTTTCATACGTTTGGGTTTTTGTCATTTATTATTTAATAAGTTATTGCTTCTTGCTTCTATAACCGATCTGTAACCTACATTTATTCATTCACTGTTTTACTCCAGTTTATTATCCATATTATTTATGGATTTGTTTTGATTGATTTTATTTGGATTTATTTTTTTTTTTATTACTATTTCATTTTAATTTTAATGCATTTTTTAGCACTTTTTTTTACTTATCCTGTCATCAGTGCACAAGCTGCCTATAGATTAGGGTGTCACGAGACACTCCATACGATTCACAAGATTGGGCCTACGAGGACGAGACAAGATTTTTACTTTATTTTTATGACAATATATTGCAATCTACTACAATTCCTACGATGTTAAACTCTTCTGCACTCTTGTGTGTATGCTAGCGGCTTTGCACCGAGACAAAGTGACTCACAAAAGGGCTCACTCTGCTCATGCCTTTGTTCTGTGGAACAACGTGCCAAGGTGCTGAAAACAATGCACGGAGTGAGCTTGTTTGGAGGAAAACAGACACGCATGCTCGTGGCAATATATTGATTATCCATTTCATTTTCATATATTGTGTGATGAATTTCTTCCCATGAGAGTCGACGAGAAACTTTGTCATCACGTTTTACTCTCAGAAGACCTTGTGACAGCCCTACTATTTGATATATTAGAAAATGGCACGGGAATTATGTGTCTTAATCAGGGACAGTGCATATCAATGAACTTGTGCAACAAATACATAGTGTGCGTACTGTGTGCGTAATCATTGCTGAGATGTGGAGAAGGATTAGGATGGAATAAACTCTGCTTCTTCCAACTCCTTTTTGGACATGTTGAGTGCAGTGGCGGAACCGGAAATTTTTCATTGGGGGGCCAAGGTTGTATACGGTATTTATTGTATATGATAAGTTGATACCTGAGTTGTCTAGCTGGCCAGAGAGCCACCCTGTAGCTCCGCCACTGCTTTTGTACAGTCTATTAAAGCAATTAATAGCTGAGCAGTGTGCCAGGACATGTTTTCAATGCACACTTTCTGGATTCTGCTCACCATCATGGTCGTGGCACTCCTGTTTTACCTTCACACTCTTTGATTTACATGCACACTCGTTCTGCTACAGAGAGCTTCCAATACTAACAGATGTATGTGCTGAATCATGCTTCAGAATTGTAGTCAAAGTCAACATAGTGAGAAAACTTGAACAGAACAAACCAACGTCATCATGGAAAACTTACCTACCGCTTGCAGTTCATGCAAGATGCGGTTTCACTGACAGCTCCTGCACAAAATAGGCAGCTCTCGTCTGCGCTCCCTCGGAAAGTTGTGCGCTGCAGTGAAATAAGTCCAAGCAGAAACGGCGGTTAGGCTGAATGTTCTGCACCACAGAGCCGCGTTTGTCAAAATTGTCCCCCAGCCATCGGGGTGGCCCCCCCTCGCCACCCTGTAGCTCCGCCACAGGTTGAGTGTAAAAATGTGATGTCTGTTAATGACCGTGGCCATTCTGGAAGTGAGCATTCTCTGTCCACCAATCAACTCAGTGCATTGCCCCTTTAGGTAGCCTACCACTGGGAACACCACCAGCACGCTGGCAAAAAGTAGCATTTAGCTTCTTTTGCTCCTTTGAGAAAAGTTGCATGTTAGTTTGATCGATTAGTAACTGATGCTTTGTTGTGACGTGACGCTGTGAGGACGATACGGACTGTGCTATGTAAACGTGCTATCAGCTGTAAAGTAGCTGTCATCTGCTTTATGTGGCGCACTAGCGTAACTAAACACCTGCTGAGCACTCAAAGGACGCCCACCGCGAGCATTTGGCCTCGCTTGTCGAATCTCCATTGAGCATCGCAGCATGTGTGATTGTGAAGAGTACACACTCCATTTAATAACTTACGCTCTCACGCTGACTGCTTTCGTCTTTTGTTATTTGGAAAAAGGATTACTTCCTGTCTCATTCTGCGTATGCTGCACCTGAACGTGCGGCTGCAGCCTTTGTGTTGCTGGAAAAGCACAGCAGTTAACACTTCCACCATGGAGGGGGGCTGGGGGGCAAGCGAGAGTGGAGCGTAAGGTAGAGACTTTGTGCAAATATCACAGCGTGCCAAATCACGGGAGCTGTCGCTGATGAGTCACATGGTTTGCACGGCTGTCACTGCATTGAAGCTGCAGAGAAGATTGAACAAACAGAGGAGGCATATAGACTGGTGCGGGGCGGGGGCTGATGGTGTCCCAACTGTCTCATACAGACAATTGTGCTGCAGTTCCACTTCAGTCCTGTCGGGGGCTCGTTGGTGCAAAAGCTACATGAAGGAAAAAGAATGTTTGCTGGATTGGATGTCTTTTATTCACCAAAACACCAAAATGCGTCAGCAGCTTGTTAGGCCACCACGCCAACCTTTTCTCACAGTAAGTACACACCCAAATTTATTTCCTACAAAAAGACTAAACACTGAATGCATCACGACCAAACGATCCCATTTTATTTCTAATCCCATTTTGATTCAACCTTTCAACTCGTAAGCCACAAACTAGAAGCCATTGACGTGTAGACATGATTGACATAATAAGACATTATGGACGTGTAGACTAGCCAATGACATAATAAGACATGATTGACATGTAGACTTGCCAGTGACATAAGACATGATTGACGTGTAGACTAGCCAATCAATGACATAATACGACATGATTGGCACGTAGACTCACTAATGACATAATAAGACATGGTGGACATGTAGACTAGTCAATGACATAATAAAACATGATGGACATGTAGACTAACCACTGACATAAGACATGATTGACGTGTAGACTAGCCACTGACATAAGACATGATTGACGTGTAGACTGAACAATGTGTGCATGAAGACAAGTGTGAGAAGCCACCACTCATTGGTGTGTTGCTGCAAGCAGTGATTGCCATTTAGGCTGGCCAATGACTGCATGAAGAGCCAATGATTGTGGACGTTTTGACTGGAAAGCACTGATGTTCTGTGTAATTTGTTTGCATGCCAACTTTATTTTGTTGCCTGTTTTGTAGTCCAGTTGTTGCGTTTGTGTCAAACGGAGGCGTTTGTGGTGAGCATTTACGTTACATCCCTCCAGCGTGCAGATGAAGGACGGGTGGTTGTTGGCCAACTGGTGGCCTGGCATGCGCATTGCAGCATTTCCAACAGGAAGTTTGCAAAAATATTTCTTGTAGTTGTTGTATTAGGTGTGTGTTTATTGAATAAGTGTCTGTGAGTGATATGAAAAAGTCCTAAAAGAGCAAAATGACAAATATGCAATACTGCGTTCGCTGGAAGCGTTTGAGTGGCGCTTTGATAGCCAGCTAGCATTGATGTTGCTGACTTGTATAATTATGCTAATGTGTATTTCCCCCTTTTCACCCCCCCCCCGATGAAAAATGCCTGTCACATAAAACACAATGTGGCCTTTTAGCCTGAGTCAGTTTTGGGATTACCGCCACCCCTCCACGCCCCCCTGCCCCCCGTATGCCACTTTCAATTACTGCCCTCTAAATTGCCCGGCGAGCGACGCCGAGCTCTCTCCGCTCACCTCTCGACTTCCGCTGGCGAGAATCTCCATCTCAAAATTGCAAAACGGCATCTCGTCACATCTTTAAAAGCAGAAGTTGATTGGAAAATGTGCGGGGGATGGAATGTTGGGGGGCATCTCTCACATGGCCATCATATTTTGGGATGGAAGACTTACTTTGAAAAAAAATCATTAACATCAGAAACGCCACACCTGTCAACATTTAGGGCTGTCAAGCAGGCCAAGTAGGGCTGTCAAATTATTTAAATTTGTCATCAGATTAATCACTTTTTGAAGTGAATTAATCATTTTTAATCACCATTTGCAACTACGTCTGAAATATGCCCACGTTTACCGTATTTTATGGATGGGGAGATAAATGGTTTATATATATTTTTATTAGGGCTGTCACATGATTAAACATGTTAATCACATTACCTATAGTTTTCAAATGAATGAATCATAATTAATCACCATTTGCAACGAGTGTAGATGTATTTTCTGGGATTTCCGAGCATACTTAAATGCATCAAATTGTACTTCTGCAGTTACGATAAGAGTTACGATAAGAATATCCACTTACTGTTTTTCTTTGTGTTTCTGTTCATTTAGACCATACATACATGTCTTATGTATAAGACATAATTATGATTTTCCGAGTGTCTGTGAATGCATCTCACGGTGGTAAAGTGACAATGAGGACTAGAGTGTTTGTGAGTTGGGTGAGTTATAATATTATGCAACATTTTTTCATTATTTTTCTTCCTCTTATTATTATTATGATATGTTGCATACCATGCAGCTAATGTAACGTTGCTGAGTGAGAACGTGTTGATGTGAGGCGTAGCAGCAGTTTGTGTTGCTGCAGTTTGCAAAATAAAAGCGCACTTTGGGAATTGTGCATGCTTATCGACTGCCTTATCAGTCAATCTGTTTTTTTCTTTGCTACATATTCCTCACAAAACATCTCCAGAGATGAGAACGTTGCAGCGGTTGCCAGGTAACAGACAATGTAGCACGGCTAAGATAATAAAACATATTCCAAAGACACGTTTGTTCACCTTGTGCATCATCTGCATTCGCAAAGAAGACCTTCTGGCTGGGATCACAACCCCCCCACCACACCACACCCCACCCCACCCCACCCCACCCCCCAGGGATCGGGGGTCGGGGGTGGGTGGTGGGGGTTTGGTGCGCGGCATTACACAACCACCCCCCAGCCCCCCGCCCCCCCGGTGGTGACTGATAGGATTTGGAGTAGCATCGAGATTGGATGCATAAAGATCAGGGCTGAAGTTTCCATTTCTTTTAGAGGACATCACATTGACTCGCAAATGACTGCAGTGCATCTTAAAGAAGGAGCAGGAAGAACAATAAGCCCCTCCCGCCACCAACCAACCCCATCACAGCAGCTTGTACAGGTGGCAGTGTTGTGCATGATGCTGTGTGTGTGTGTGTGTGTGTGTGTGTGTGTGTGTGTGTTTTAGATAAAGTGCTCTCTTTCGGACAGTTTGCAGCTCCCTCCCCAGGCAGTGACACCTCCATAAATGAAACCCTGAGAGTTCCAAAGTGCTGTTTAGTATTCCTGTGAGGACACGCTAAATGTTAGCCCCCTCCCAGCTCTGAAATGGAGAAAAATGTCTTCACTCTATGTGAGCTCTTGAGTGTAATTCAAGCATAGAAAGTGCGGTGATGTCAAACAGGTCATTTCAAAGGAATGTTTTTTTTTCTGTGAAAAGATATGCTTATCTCGTGGAAGTTAAACATGCAGTTTTTATATTGGCCACCAGGGGGTGTATTGAAAAGATGGATTGACTTCAAGCACCTTTGCAGGAGTGGGCGTTCAATGCTCAAGCACTACGCTTCCCTGGAGCCGTCCAAGCAGGGGAGCCCAAAGTCACATGCGTTACACTTGCCTTACTTTTGTTTACAATGAAGTCATGAGCGCTATTCATGCTGACTCAGCAGTTTGCTCCTTCTGCTGGTTGTTGCACATTGTTTGTGTTGCTGCTGTGGTGTGCAATATACTTTTTAATACATTTTAAACTTTCTCATGCACTCCAAATCATTATTAAAGAAAAAAATACTTTTTCTATATAGCCTTGCTGCAATTATTGCCTCCTTTCAAGTGACTGACAGCCCTTTTAATAAACACCCTGGCTATGATGAGGCAATTCCTCCTGGACATTTTTTTCAATTTTGGGCGTATACATGACGTATTAGTAACTTATATAGAACGTTTCTATAAGTTATAGACTACTTATACCAACGAATGCGTAGCGTGTTGCCGGCGTTCACAGCTTATGCCCAACACCAGTCTAACTTATGCAAACCGCACGGCAGCGTATGGCCGACGATCACGTGCCGTAGCCTATAAAAAGGCTGCCACTTGATGACTCAAATCATAACCTCACTAGACATCGCAGTGTCAACATCACCATCATGCCGAAGAAAATTTCGAAGACCGCTGCCAAGAAGTATCAGGGCAGTGACGGAGGGATCCATCACCACCCACAGCCTCCCCCTCCCACTCTCACTCTGATGGAGATGACACAGGTTCTAACGCCTCTCAGGCATCGTCAATGGTATCGGAAGCTGCTTCCCCAGTGGCCTCCATCTCCTCTCAGCCAACCCTTGCCAAGAAGAGAGCCAAGAAGACACAGTTTTGTCTCAAGGTATGTTGACATATTACGACTTGTGCGTAACTTACAAATAACGTGTGTGAACGGGCGTCAACGATCGCATAACTTATTGCCCGCGTATGCGGGACGTATGAATCATACGTTGACATATGTCGAAAAGTTTTGTGCATGCACAAAATTTTTGGACGACTTGGACGTACTATGACGTATGCCGGCGTGCTTCAGCGTGCTCTTAACTTATGCAAAACTTGCCCATAACTTATTCGACGCACGCCAGCGTATTGGCCAAATGTTTCATACGTTGGCGTACGCTGGCTAAATCGTCAAGGTGTGACAGGGCTTTGAGACTGCAGTGTGGACACTTGAGTGGTCCAATCAGTTGCACAACAAGTTGATCTTCAAGCGCACACGAAGAAAAACTGCTTAAAGAAAACACACGCACGCACACACACACTCGGCACAGGCGCTCCGTTCCTGAAACAAACGCAGGTCTGGAATGTCATCTGGTTCTGGCATTCGTTGCGAGAGCAGCAAAGGTGCTGTGTAGATGTGTGAGCTGCAGTAAAGTGATTTTTTTTGGGGGGGGGCTTGTATATGAGGCAGCATAATGGGGTTACAGTGGATGTGTGGGCTCTATTTCACAGGCTGGGAGATGGAAAGTGTGTGAGGGCAGCTGAAAGGTCTGACTAATGAATTCTCTACCTCACACCCCCCTCCCGCATTCCTTCCTTCCTTCCTCCACCACCTTCTCCAGACAGCACCTGCAGGGTATGAGAAGGTGTCAGTAATGATACAAGGACAGTGTGTGTGTGTGTGTGTGTGTGTGTGTGAATACCTGGATAAATACCTGGATACTGGACAGTGCAGGTGAAGTTTCCTAGATTCCTGTTTTGCTAAAGGAATCAGGTATAAATTATTAATAATAACATACCTAAGCATAAATTATCAGTGGATAAAGAAATGAGCTAAAAATGCAATACAAAATCAGGATGAACAGAGGGTGGTATAGCTTGCCACGATGATTTATTTACTTTAAATAGTGCAATCCAAACCTACACTTTGCACCCTAAGGTGAGGCACATTATGCAAATTCCTCAGCTAATGAATGAGTATGGTATCTTCAATTAGGTGTTGAAAGTTTCTCACCTGTACGGGCCAATGGCTTTTTTTGTGCTGATAATCCTGCTGATCAGAGCAGCCATTTGAAAATAACAGTGCAACAACTAGCAAGTAATGCCGCCTCCTTGTGCCTTTTGCCGCTGAGAGGGTCGGCATGGGTCCTCCCTCCTGATGACCGATAACACAGACACTGAACAGGATACCGTGGTGTGGTGGGTTTATGATAATACGTTTTGTTAATGATGAGACCAAACCGGGAAAGCAAACAGATACTTTGCATGTGAACTGATGGCAGATGGTGTGCAGCAGTGTAAGGAAACGTAATGCAAAAGAAGAATACATAAGAAGTGTAACGAATAAACCGTCAACAAAAATGGCGGCTTCTCATGAATGAATTGTTACACCCCTAGACAGAAGGCTGAGCTAATAACACGAAAAATAATTGCATTGGGACGAGATGAGTGCCCTTTTTCAGCAGGGGAAGACACCGAATTTGCCGAGTGCTTTCTCATGAACCTGGAAGTTCCAGCAATGTACTCTCACATCCAAAGTATCCTTGAAGATGGCGGGTCATCCTCCGGAAGTTTCACCAGCAGTAATATTTTGTTCTATTCGAAAAGTAAGTCAGATCAGTTTACGTTGAAATGAAGGTGATTTTATGGTTCCTTTTCTTATATCATATAGCCAGTAACGGGGTGCAGCCAGGATTTCTGGGTCCCATGGAAAAAAAAAATCACGTTGCCCGTTTGGGTTGAAATAAGCTATGAAAATAAATGTTACATAAATGAGTAAAATTTCATTTTGTAAAAGTAGCGCTCACAAGAAAAAACGTGGGAGACCACTGACATACTGGAAAACCACATGGCCTACTTGTTGCTAATCATAGTAATCTTGTAATAAAGCCAAGCAAGTCATATTTTAAAGAGGCAGTAGCCTTAAAAACGTGAATGAAGACTAATCGAGCCCGCGTCTCCTCCTGCATGCACTAATAAAAGTGTCATCCTTTTAATTAGTGCTGGTGTGAAGCGTCTGCTTAATAGACTCCTCACCTTGCTTTACTTACTTCACGGATGAGGCAACAAATCTTTGTCTGCAGCCAATAAGCACCAATCTTGGCTTTGACTGGAAAGCTGAAGCTACATGAGCTTGTTAGCAGGCCTCAGGCAACATTTACATCATCTCTGACCTGACGAAGACTCTTTGCTTAGGGGGGTATTATTTATTATTATTGATAGGTTCATATGGCTGCACTTGTGCTTCTCCACACGCTTGCCCACTTTTCTTCTTTTTACTTCAACGTCTTCACTTCATTATGTCTCCCAAGCATCAGACAGACTCCTCCGATGCATCAAAGAAAAGTGAAAGTGAAAGTAAAAAGTAAAGTGCGATTGGACATGATAAAATGTGGATGGACGTTTTGAAAACTGACCTTAACTGAGGCAAGTGAGGCCTGCAGTTCTTTGGATGTTGTTGTGGGGTCTTTTGTGACCTCTTGGAGGAGTCGTCGCTGCGCTCTTGGGGTCATTTTGGTTGGATGGCCACTCCTGGGAAGGTTCACCACTGTTCCATGTTTTTGCCATTTGTGGGTAATGGCTCTCACTGTTGTATGCTGCAGTCCCAAAGCTTTAGAAATGGCTTATAACCTTTTCCACACTGATCTGCTCTCAATTAATCTCAGTTATGTTTTAATGGGGGGGCAGTCACTTTTTCACACAGGGCCATGTTGGTTTGGATTATTTTTCTCCCTGAATAATAAAAAGTTTCATTTAAAAAATGCATTTTGTGTTCAGTTGTGTCACACCACTGTATATAATGTAACTCTTACGCTTGAAGGTGTGGTTGATGCACCTCTGTGGCTCTGTGATGGATGGTGATGACCACGAACCAGGGAGCGATTGTGGTGCTGACACACGACCTCTTTACTTCGAGCTCACATAAAGCAAATGGAAGTGAAGGTCAAACAGCAACAAACAGGAAACCAAGAGGGACAGGAAACTACAGGGACCCCTGCTGGCACAAAGGCTACATCATGTACGTACATTTTATGGATGAATAAAATAGCTGTGATGGTCATTTATTAAAATGAATTATGAAATGGAGTTAGTGTAAATAAAGGAATGAGAGGTGAGTGTATCAGTATTGCATTCCAGTTTCCAAGCCAACAGCATCAGCATCTAATAGCACCAAACAGGCGCTGCCATCTACGGTATACATAAATGGATGCAATCATATTCTTTATGATTGTATTGAGTGTGTTTGTGTTATTGTTGCGTAGTGATGGCTCCCATTTTGGGCGACGCCAACAATAAAGGAGTGTTGACAGTCCCTTTGAGCCCCCTCCTCTCATTAATGTCTAAATTGTGGAGCGTATGAGCTGTGGGTGGTGGTGTGTGTGGGGGGGTAGGTGGCGGCGTGCTTGGCAGGCCGTGGCTGGCTGAGACTTGCCGGCACGGCGGGGCCAGATGGCGGGAGGAAGCAGCTGTGTCGCCGTGCAGACGAGCCAAAGCGCCGTGGCAATGTCACAACCTTGGAATCGCAGGTTGGGAGGGAAGATGGAAGACGATAGCGGGGGCCATGTTGGTGTCTTGTGCGCTATCTGCATCCCCTCATTGCCTTTCATCCCGTCCCCCGGTATTCCTGGGATGGATCCAGTAAAGTTGTGGCTGATATCTCCAAGCAGCAAACATCTACTGTACTGCTGGCAAGAGACAGGCTGTTTGCTCGTGTTGCTTGATGTGCTGTTTGGCAGATACATGCCAACTGCGGGTGGGCACGGGAGTGGGTGGGGGGCTGGTGGCTGGGAAATGACCTGGCATTTGTAGATAGTAGGGGTGTCACGAGAGACTCGGTTCACAAGATGAGATGATATATGAGTTTGGGCCTATGACAATATATTGCAATTTCTACTACGCTACACTCTTCTGGACTCTGTGTGTATGCTAGCGGCCCCGCCTCCACCCACACAGACAAAGAGACTGCATGACTGGCAAAAGGGCTCACTCCGTTCATGCCGTTGTTCTATAGAACAAACGTGCCAAGGTGCTGAAAGCAATGCACAGAGTGAATCCTCTTCCACAGACATGCGTGCGCATGGGAATATATTGGTTATCTGCTTCATTTGCATTCATTGTGCAATGAATGAATTCATTATCTTTACAGGCCTAGTGCCCACCAGACACCGCTAGCCGGTGTGGTGTGGCGAGGTGTCACTACGCCAGTAATGTAGTTCTTGGGCGTAACAATGTTAATAATAATAATAGCAATGTCGCTGTCGCTTGGTTATTATGCAGGTCACATTGGCTACATTAACACTGCAGGGTATGATGCCCAATTAGGATTTTCTGTTAAAATCAGATTTTTTACATGGTTGTTCATATTTCCAAAGAAATGCGACTTGTCAGCGCGAACGCAAAGCATCCAGGAAGTGACGTGCATGCGCAAAAGCATGACGCCACACGCATTGTGTATTTACGGAAGTAAAGATTACGGCGGTGTGTGCGCTCCTTGGCGCGTTCTGGCAATTTCAAGCATACTGTGTAACGGGAGTCGATACTTTCGTAACCAAATGATCCTGCGCAGCACATTGTAGAGAACGAGGGCAAGAATTTTGGCTATGGCTATTTGTGGAGAACTTGTGGCAATCTCTGTTCCGAGAAGCGTGTGTGCGGCAGAAACCTTTTTAAAAATAATTTTCGTATGACAAGAAGAGCTTTTGCCTACATGGGTGAGTGCCTTTTATCAATGTCTCGGTAAGCACGGCATTACACGTCTTTGGATGACGTGTAGGTCGGGTATATGCGTACTTCAGTCACTTTGCATACATATCGGATTTACTGTATTTCCACATACAAATGAGGGCTGAGTCGCATTTGAAAAAATTGAAATTGTGCTATTCACACCGACATTAAAAAATCAAATACAGCGAACATAGCCATTATGTAAATGGAGCGTTGTTGGTTTTTGGATTCATTTTTTTGTTTTTAATAGGCAGAATAGTTGTATCCCATTACATGCATTCTTAGCTGCCTCTTTTTTTTAATCTGTTTTTATATCTTTGGAACCCACAGAAAAGAGAAAGACGTGTGTTCATGTCCCACATAAGGATTGTGGATGATGGGCAAAATTCCCCAAAAAGTGCACTTTTCCTTTAAAGCTTGGATGCCATGCTTTACTGGTTGAGCTAAGGTTAACTTGAGCGTGTTGTCTCGTTGCTTTGCAAGTGGATCTTGGATGAGCGCCACTCAAGCAGGGGTCGTCTGCGTGATTGTGGCCAAGGTCACGTGTACGCCGTGACCCGGAGAGCCTGAGTGGGCGTGCGGTGAAGCACTTAAAGCTCTCCACTTGTCTTCCAAAAGATGCGTGTTGACACTCATGCGATAGGTAAGAAGCACTCCATGCTATTAGCGCTCGGCTGGAGAGGCAAGCAGAGTGGAATCAGGGAGATTAGTCACCAAAATATTAGCGTGACAGCCACAGATGTTTGGCTCTGAGTGGACATGCGCCCATGACGCATGCCTGCCTCGTTCCAAGGCCCTGAGACACCTTGGCGGCTTAGCGCCATTACTGGGGATTACGCTAGCTTGTTGCTAAACATTTGAACAGCAATGTGTCTCCTGTGGAAGGTCCTGATGCATTATGGATGCCACACATCAATCAGTCCAACAAGTCTCCTCCTGTTGGTTGTTAGCAGAAAATCCCAAAGCACACTTCCTGTCCAACCAGGACACCCAGGGTCCGAATCTACAGTCGAGCAGATCTCCATGGCCATGTAAGCGGCGAGCGCTTGAGTATTAGAAATTGCAGCGGCGGAGGCCACAATTGTTTTGATGAATGGACCTCTCCCCGCCACCGAGTGACCAATGATCAGAAGCGCAGATGGCTCGTTCATCATGTCGGCCCGGGACTGTTAGCACCGTGCCTTCATCAAACCTTACCACCTTAGAGCAAGACACGGCACAAACAAAGTACATCACAGGAACATTTAGGCTCACTTGCTTCTATTTTGCACCCTAAATGTCGGCCTTCCATTTGTACTCCTGGGAAAGGTGCAAACCTTTACCTTGGGGTCCATTTATTACTCCCATGTCCACACAAACCTGGGTGTTTATGTGGTGAGGTGGGGGAGGGGCCGGGGGCGGGGGCACTTGTACTGCATATCGGCAGGTCTGTTAGTGTCTGCATTCATGATTCATGGCGCCAGCCACTCATACAGAGTGTTATACACATAAATACACTCATGTTAATATTACAGCTTCTCAATAGCATTTCATATGGGGGGGGTGAAAAACATTCTGACTCCTTGGTGATGAGGCATGAGAGAAAACCATTGGGACCCACTGCTCTACTCTAATAAACAATCAATAAATACAAGTGGCATTTCTACGTTTGTAACACAGAACGATTCCACACAGAGTACAAACGATTTAATACGATTCTATTTGACATGATTCTATGGTTACACTTGTTGATGTGGGCATGAATCTTACATTAGAAAATAAAGAAGCCGAGTGTATTAAAGTCGTTCTTACAGTATTTTAGCACATCATATCCCCAAGCATGCTGTAAGGCAGGGCCCCCCGACCACTGGGATGATGCAAAAATACATCAATACATGTACTGGAATACATGAATACATCAATACATGTACTGGAATACATGAATACATCAATACATGTACTGTAATACATGAATACATGTACTGGAATACATGAATACATCAATACATGTACTGTAATACATGAATACATGTACTGTAATACATGAATACATCAATACATGTACTGTAATACATGAATACATGTACTGTAATACATTAATACATGAATACATGTATTGTAATACATGAATACATCAATACATGTACTGGAATACATGAATACATCAATACATGTACTGTAATACATAAATACATCAATACATGTACTGTAATACATGAATACATCAATACATGTACTGTAATACATAAATACATCAATACATGTACTGTAATACATAAATACATGTACTGTAATACATGAATACATGTACTGTAATACATGAATACATCAATACATGTACTGGAATACATGAATACATCAATACATGTACTGTAATACATGAATACATCAATACATGTACTGTAATACATGAATACATGTACTGTAATACATGAATACATGTACTGTAATACATGAATACATCAATACATGTACTGTAATACATGAATACATGAATACATGTACTGGAATACATGAATACATCAATACATGTACTGTAATACATGAATACATGAATACATGTACTGTAATACATGAATACATCAATACATGTACTGTAATACATGAATACATCAATACATGTACTGTAATACATAAATACATCAATACATGTACTGTAATACATGAATACATCAATACATGTACTGTAATACATAAATACATCAATACATGTACTGTAATACATGAATACATGTACTGTAATACATGAATACATGTACTGTAATACATGAATACATCAATACATGTACTGTAATACATGAATACATGTACTGGAATACATGAATACATCAATACATGTACTGGAATACATAAATACATGAATACATGTACTGTAATACATGAATACATCAATACATGTACTGTAATACATGAATACATGTACTGTAATACATGAATACATCAATACATGTACTGTAATACATGAATACATGTACTGTAATACATTAATACATGTACTGTAATACATGAATACATGTACTGTAATACATGAATACATCAATACATGTACTGTAATACATGAATACATGAATACATGTACTGGAATACATGAATACATCAATACATGTACTGTAATACATAAATACATCAATACATGTACTGTAATACATGAATACATCAATACATGTACTGTAATACATAAATACATCAATACATGTACTGTAATACATGAATACATGTACTGTAATACATGAATACATGTACTGTAATACATGAATACATCAATACATGTACTGTAATACATGAATACATGTACTGTAATACATGAATACATGTACTGTAATACATGAATACATCAATACATGTACTGTAATACATGAATACATCAATACATGTACTGTAATACATGAATACATGTACTGTAATACATGAATACATCAATACATGTACTGTAATACATGAATACATGAATACATGTACTGGAATACATGAATACATGTACTGTAATACATGAATACATGAATACATGTACTGTAATACATGAATACATCAATACATGTACTGTAATACATAAATACATCAATACATGTACTGTAATACATGAATACATGTACTGTAATACATGAATACATCAATACATGTACTGGAATACATGAATACATCAATACATGTACTGTAATACATGAATACATCAATACATGTACTGTAATACATGAATACATGTACTGTAATACATGAATACATCAATACGTGTACTGTAATACATGAATACATCAATACATGTACTGTAATACATGAATACATGTACTGTAATACATGAATACATGTACTGTAATACATGAATACATCAATACATGTACTGTAATACATGAATACATGAATACATGTACTGGAATACATGAATACATGTACTGGAATACATGAATACATCAATACATGTACTGTAATACATGAATACATGTACTGGAATACATCAATACATCAATACATGTACTGTAATACAAGAATACATCAATACATGTACTGGAATACATGAATACATCAATACATGTACTGTAATACATGAATACATCAATACATGTACTGTAATACATGAATACATGTACTGGAATACATGAATACATCAATACATGTACTGTAATACATGAATACATCAATACATGTACTGTAATACATGAATACATGTACTGTAATACATTAATACATGAATACATGTATTGTAATACATGAATACATCAATACATGTACTGGAATACATGAATACATCAATACATGTACTGTAATACATAAATACATCAATACATGTACTGTAATACATGAATACATCAATACATGTACTGTAATACATAAATACATCAATACATGTACTGTAATACATGAATACATCAATACATGTACTGTAATACATGAATACATCAATACATGTACTGTAATACATAAATACATCAATACATGTACTGTAATACATGAATACATCAATACATGTACTGTAATACATGAATACATGTACTGGAATACATGAATACATGAATACATGTACTGTAATACATGAATACATCAATACATGTACTGTAATACATGAATACATGAATACATGTACTGGAATACATGAATACATCAATACATGTACTGTAATACATAAATACATCAATACATGTACTGTAATACATGAATACATGAATACATGTACTGTAATACATGAATACATGTACTGTAATACATGAATACATCAATACATGTACTGTAATACATGAATACATCAATACATGTACTGTAATACATCAATACATCAATACATGTACTGTAATACATGAATACATGTACTGTAATACATGAATACATCAATACATGTACTGTAATACATGAATACATCAATACATGTACTGTAATACATAAATACATCAATACATGTACTGTAATACATGAATACATGTACTGTAATACATGAATACATGTACTGTAATACATGAATACATCAATACATGTACTGTAATACATCAATACATCAATACATGTACTGGAATACATGAATACATCAATACATGTACTGTAATACATAAATACATCAATACATGTACTGTAATACATGAATACATCAATACATGTACTGTAATACATGAATACATGTACTGGAATACATCAATACATCAATACATGTACTGTAATACATGAATACATGTACTGTAATACATAAATACATCAATACATGTACTGTAATACATGAATACATGTACTGTAATACATAAATACATCAATACATGTACTGTAATACATGAATACATGTACTGTAATACATGAATACATGAATACATGTACTGTAATACAAGAATACATCAATACATGTACTGGAATACATGAATACATCAATACATGTACTGTAATAATACATCAATACATGTACTGGAATACATGAATACATCAATACATGTACTGGAATACATGAATACATGTACTGTAATACATGAATACATCAATACATGTACTGGAATACATGAATACATGAATACATGTACTGTAATACATAAATACATCAATACATGTACTGTAATACATGAATACATGTACTGTAATACATGAATACATGAATACATGTACTGTAATACAAGAATACATCAATACATGTACTGGAATACATGAATACATCAATACATGTACTGTAATAATACATCAATACATGTACTGGAATACATGAATACATCAATACATGTACTGGAATACATGAATACATGTACTGTAATACATGAATACATCAATACATGTACTGGAATACATGAATACATCAATACATGTACTGTAATACATGAATACATGTATTGTAATACATGAATACATCAATACATGTACTGTAATACATAAATACAACAATACATGTACTGTAATACATAAATACAACAATACATGTACTGTAATACATAAATATATGAATACATGTACTGTAATACATGAATACATGAATACATGTACTGTAATACATGAATACATCAATACATGTACTGTAATACATGAATACATGTACTGTAATACATGAATACATCAATACATGTACTGTAATACATAAATACATCAATACATGTACTGGAATACATGAATACATCAATACATGTACTGTAATAATACATCAATACATGTACTGGAATACATGAATACATCAATACATGTACTGGAATACATGAATACATGTACTGTAATACATGAATACATCAATACATGTACTGGAATACATGAATACATCAATACATGTACTGTAATACATGAATACATGTATTGTAATACATGAATACATCAATACATGTACTGTAATACATAAATACAACAATACATGTACTGTAATACATAAATACAACAATACATGTACTGTAATACATAAATATATGAATACATGTACTGTAATACATGAATACATGAATACATGTACTGTAATACATGAATACATCAATACATGTACTGTAATACATGAATACATGTACTGTAATACATGAATACATCAATACATGTACTGTAATACATAAATACATCAATACATGTACTGGAATACATGAATACATTAATACATGTACTGTAATACATAAATACAACAATACATGTACTGTAATACATGAATACATCAATACATGTACTGTAATACATGAATACATGTACTGTAATACATGAATACATGAATACATGTATTGTAATACATGAATACATGTACTGGAATACATGAATACATCAATACATGTACTGTAATACATAAATACATCAATACATGTACTGTAATACATGAATACATCAATACATGTACTGTAATACATGAATACATCAATACATGTACTGTAATACATGAATACATGTACTGGAATACATGAATACATGAATACATGTACTGTAATACATAAATACATCAATACATGTACTGTAATACATGAATACATCAATACATGTACTGTAATACATGAATACATGTATTGTAATACATGAATACATCAATACATGTACTGTAATACATAAATACAACAATACATGTACTGTAATACATAAATATATCAATACATGTACTGTAATACATGAATACATCAATACATGTACTGTAATACATAAATATATCAATACATGTACTGTAATACATAAATATAGCAATACATGTACTGTAATACATAAATACATCAATACATGTACTGTAATACATGAATACATCAATACATGTACTGTAATACATAAATACATCAATACATGTACTGTAATACATGAATACATCAATACATGTACTGGAATACATGAATACATGAATACATGTACTGTAATACATAAATACATCAATACATGTACTGTAATACATGAATACATCAATACATGTACTGTAATACATGAATACATGTATTGTAATACATGAATACATCAATACATGTACTGTAATACATAAATACAACAATACATGTACTGTAATACATAAATACAACAATACATGTACTGTAATACATAAATATATCAATACATGTACTGTAATACATGAATACATCAATACATGTACTGTAATACATAAATATATCAATACATGTACTGTAATACATAAATATAGCAATACATGTACTGTAATACATAAATACATCAATACACGTACTGTAATACATGAATATGTGTACAGTAATACATTTCCATGCTTTTTTAAAGTAGAGCTTCATGAGAAGGAGCGTTTCTCATGTTTCCACATGTACAGTACTTCCTGGGGAGCTTCAGATTAGCTCCGCCCACTGTCCTTTTATTCTTTTGACCTACATGACATGTTTATGTGGCACGATGTGTAATATGCATTTTACCAAGCATGATTATTTATTACTGGGTAAATTAAGATGTTTAGTGTGGTGAGTAAATGAAAAGTACACTGGAGACAATTAGGAGCCAAAATGGAGTCCAAGCGGGCGGCCATTATGGACGTTAGCAGCATCTTAAGCTCACACGAGTGTCTGGTGAAGTTATTTAGCGACTGGCAGGCAGGCTGGTGATAAGAGTCCTCATGTTGGAGACACCTGGGCGCTTGATAATGGAGTTGTGTGCTTCCCTGCCGGGAGGGGGGGGGGGCTTTAACGTCGGGAATCTTATCTCCACGTTTGCCAGCCAGACGGACGACTTAATGAATTACCGAGAGCACCGTTTACCGGGCCAGCATTTCTGTGGCCTGTTGCGAGATCCAGATGGACGCTTCGTGTTTGTGACGGCTGTCAACAGGCGGGAGGACGGCGTGTACCCCCAAGCGCCCCGGAGGGGACACGCCTAACTCCCTGGGTCTTATTTTGTCAATACGGCAGCCCAGCGGCGCTCAATTAGGAAGTTTTATTGACTGCATGGCGAGGCCTGTGTCAGGTGTCGGCAGGTGATGTCTCGCTCTTGATGTTTTCTCCGAGATGACGGCAAACAGCAGAGCTGCAAATAAACACTAGCGATGAGTGATGAGCGATGAGGGATTTGTTGTTGAGGAATAAAAAGAGCAAGGAGGAAGTCAGGAGGAGGTTAGCAGGACGCCGTCTGTGTTGCAGTTCATTTTCTTGTTTTGTTCCGCCGGCATCCTCGCGCTGTGTTGATTTTATGACAAAGTCTCTTTGCCGCCATCATCTATTCGCCGTTTGTGCTCGCCATCCCGCAGCGGGTGCACTCACTTCATCGGCGGCGTCGCCATCTTTTGCAGTGTAATTGGTGAGGAGTGGAAGTGGTGTCACGCCGTTGATGGCGCTCTCTTTTTATTTTTACCCTCCTTTGAACGCCTTTCAAAGGCAAAAACAAGCACACACTGGAAAACGGGAAGCCTGTGGATTTTTAACAAACTACAACACATCCATCCTCAATACACTCGTCCCTCGTTTATCACAGTTAATTGGCTCCAGACCCAACATGATAAGTGAATTTCTACTTTTTAACATTATTAGAGCCCGCTAGACATGAAATAACACCCCTATAGTCACCTTTACACTCCTATTACCCAATATAGTAGACATAGCAATATAATAAGACATATCATCCGTCTTCATTGTGTGAAATTGTGAACACTGCTGCACTACTGCTATCTGTTTACACCACATTGCGCAACTCAACAAACCACAGAAACTTCTCCCGTTCCGTGTGGAAGTGGTAGGTTTTTGGCTTTGCACTCCCACTCCCTCTCTGGGGATTTGCTGCCCCGTGGTTGTCAGTTGCCTCTGTGTGGTTGTTCGCCCGGCTGCTCGACTGTTTGCCCACCCGCTTGCTCATTTGCTGGCTTTCCTCCTCGCCGGCTCCTCTGTCTGCCTCGCTGGTAGTGTCCTGCCGTTGGCATGGGGTGGCCTGGGGTCTTCCTGCTCCCTGGTGGTCCGCGTTCTCTCCTCGGGTTCTGAGTTTTGTGTCTGGGACCCAGGGGTCCCCTACTCCGCTGCGCCCTGGCTCCCCGGCAGGGGACGTCTTGCAGCGAGTCTTCCGGGTATCAGGCAGTCGACCACAGCGTGTGTGTGCATTATTTATTTATTTATTTATTTATTTATTTATTTATTTATTTATTTATTTATTTATTTATGTGTTACATCTCTGCCGCCCGGGTGTTCGTCGGGTGGGTGGGGGGTCAATGCCCACTGAGCGGGGCGGTCATGTGTTGGGGGTCGGGCATGGGGTGGGCCGGGGCGGTCCCTATTATGTGTGACTTTTTCAATGCAGCATTGTCATTGTGGTTGTTGATATCATTTTGTCCTTTCCATCAGGGTCTTTATAGTCATCGCAGACATTTGCTGAAGCAGTTCTGTATGTTTCTGTTGTTCTGTTATTGTTGTTACAATTGTTGTTGCTGCTGTTGTCCTTGTCTCTGTCTTTTTTGTCCCCCTTTTATCCCCACCCCCCTGTTTTCTTTTCTCTTCTTCTCTATCCCCTCCTGCTCTGGTCCGTCCACTCCAAATTTGCATGATAAGAAAACATCAAAGTCAAATCAATTCTGTATAACAGGGGAAGTGTATCTCACACGTCAGGGCATTTAGATCAACAATTCTATCTGCCGAATGGCATGAACATTTATTTATGAACAAATACTAAAGAGAGTGTAAACGTGACTCTAGGGGTGTTATTTCATGTCTAGAGGCCTCTAGACCATATTTAGAAGGTCATACACATGTTTTCTATGTGCTAATTACCAAAATATTCCATTTATTAACACTGAATCCTACTACACAGAAATTCACTTATTGCAGTTGTGTCTCGAACCAATTAACCACCGTAAACGGGGGTGTACTTTACAGTCGATCCCTGAACAGTGGCCATTCAGCATTCATAAAAATATGTTCTTTATTTTATTTTATGTTTAAATTAAATGGCATTCAAATCTCTGAAGTGACATAACAGACAGCCGGTAGCCGCTAGCTAGCCGCTGAGTCATTACAACAATCACTTTTATGGCAAATGTTGATCCAAAATCGGAGGAGAACATTAAGCAGGAAATTAGGAAAGCAGGAATTACTTTTTTCCCAGTTTAGATTTAACCTCTTTGCTCTCTCCCGTGTGTGGGTCTGTGATAACATTGAAAGTCTATTTTATAAGCTGTTGGTGACATCTAAGAAGAAAAAAAATGCAAAATGCAAAATGCAAATGCAAATAGTCGGCATGTGAAATAACACCCCTACTGCCTTTTTTTTTTTTTTTTTTTTAAAGCAAAGCTGACATCTTAGCAGATGTTCCTCACATGAGTGAAGTTTGCTGCTGCTGCTGTTGATGGTCTCAGCATGAAGACACCTGGCAACCCAGCAGAGGCAAACAGCAAAGAGCAAGCGAGGTGTTTATTGTTAGCGCTCATCATCATCATCATCATCAGTACATCATCATCAGCATCATATTTCCATCAACTCTTCATGCATCTCTCTTCTTCAGACGTGCTTACTGTCACACACCTCAGCAAGAACACAGGTGGTTTGAGTTGAGCTTGTTCCTGATTCATTAAACTTGTTTATTCGCCTAAACAAGAATTCAAGTCGATATGTTTTATACAATAAACTGAGGGCATCGGAATCCATGTCAGCTTTGGGGCTTATGAATGATGAATTTTCACTCGATCAGTCGTCATCGTCAAAGCAAGAACTCTATTGGTTTTGAAGGGTATTTGACACAAGGTGGCTAAAGAACATGGACACATGGGATCATGGGAACATGGACACCAGGAAACATGGGAACATGGACACATTGGAACATGGACACATGGGGTCATGGGAACATGGGCTCATGGAAACATGGAAACATGGGATCATGGAAACTTAGAAACATGGGAACATGGACACCAGGAAACGTGGGAACATGGAGACATGGGATCATGGAAACATGGGGACATGGAGACATGGGGACATGCAAACATGGGAACATGGATATCAGGAAACATGGGGAACAAGGGATCATGGGAACATGGACACATGGCAACATAGGATCATGGAAACATGGGAACATTAACACCAGGAAACGTGGGAACATGGAGACATGGGATCATGGAAACATGGGATCATTGAGACATGGGAACATGGACACATGGGGACATGCAAACATGGAAACATGGACACCAGGAAACATGGGAACATGGACACATTGGAACATGGACACATGGGGTCATGGGAACATGGGATCATGGAAACATGGAAACATGGGATCATGGAAACTTGGAAACATGGGAACATGGACACCAGGAAACGTGGGAACATTGAGACATGGGATCATGGAAACATGGGAACATGGACACATGGGGACATGCAAACATGGGAACATGGATATCAGGAAACATGGGGAACAAGGGATCATGGGAACATGGACACTTGGCAACATGGGATCATGGAAACATGGGATCATTGAGACATGGGAACATGGACACATGGGGACATGCAAACATGGGAACATGGACAGCAGGAAACATGGGAACATGGACACATTGGAACATGGACACATGGGGTCATGGGAACATGGGATCATGGAAACATGGGAACATGGGAACATGGACACATGGGGACATGCAAACATGGGAACATGGATATCAGGAAACATGGGGAACAAGGGATCATGGGAACATGGACACATGGCAACATGGGATCATGGAAACATGGGAACATGAACACCAGGAAACGTGGGAACATGGAGACATGGGATCATGGAAACATGGGATCATTGAGACATGGGAACATGGACACATGGGGACATGCAAACATGGGAACATGGACACCAGGAAACATGGGAACATGGACACATTGGAACATGGACACATGGGGTCATGGGAACATGGGATCATGGAAACATAGAAACATGGGATCATGGAAACTTGGAAACATGGGAACATGGACACCAGGAAACGTGGGAACATTGAGACATGGGATCATGGAAACATGGGAACATGGGAACATGGACACATGGGGACATGCAAACATGGGAACATGGATATCAGGAAACATGGGGAACAAGGGATCATGGGAACATGGACACATGGCAACATGGGATCATGGAAACATGGGAACATGAACACCAGGAAACGTGGGAACATGGAGACATGGGATCATGGAAACATGGGAACATGAACACCAGGAAACGTGGGAACATGGAGACATGGGATCATGGAAACATGGGAACATGAACACCAGGAAACGTGGGAACATGGAGACATGGGATCATGGAAACATGGGAACATGAACACCAGGAAACGTGGGAACATGGAGACATGGGATCATGGAAACATGGGAACATGAACACCAGGAAACGTGGGAACATGGAGACATGGGATCATGGAAACATGGGATCATTGAGACATGGGAACATGGACACATGGGGACATGCAAACATGGGAACATGGACACCAGGAAACGTGGGGAACAAGGGATCATGCGAACATGGACGCATGGGGACATGGACACATGGCAACATGGGATCATGGAAACATGGGAACATGGAAACATTGAAACAACATATTTCACTTCTGTTACAGGGGCTTTCAAAGTGTCCCAAGCATGAGAAAAATATAGACAAAAAGGCTAAGTTAACGCCAATTGTGTCGAAGGCACAAAGAGTGAATTAGTTTTAGTTCCTTCAGTGAGAAAGTAAACAATGTTTGTGGAATGAGCAGACGTCTCCAGAAAAAAGGCCCCAGGGCAAGTCCAAGTAGTCCCTATTATGTTCTTATCACTGTGCCCTGCTTTGAGGCCCCTGGCTGAGCAGATCTGGATCTATTGGATTGTTTGTTTTGTGTGTTCCTTTTATTTGGTTCTTTGTCTATGTGTTGAATTATTCATTCTTTTGTTCATTAATATGTGTTTTCATATAGTTTGGCTTGTTTTGTTGACGTTGTGACTATTATGATGATTATTGTTATGACGATGATTATTAATTGGAAACAGGTAAATTAATTATTGATGATTCATGCATTCATGTTATTTGTGTTTAGTTAGGACTACGTTAAACTGTTGTTAATTTTTTCAAACTAAAAAAATAAGAAAGAGTAATAACCAAAAAGGTGAGTGATATCAATTGTTGTATATTCTTGCTTATATATCTGCATTTGCATTGACATCAGGCTGTGAATTGCGCTGCCATTCTTCCATCTTGAGTCAGATACTACTCAAAACCAACAGGGTTCTTGTTTTGCCAATCAAGGCTGGTGAAAGTGAAAGTTGTCAGGGAGGTCATAACCCCACTGGAACCAATGGCAGCACTTCTCGCACCTCATCTTATTGGCACACTAAACACACTCAAGACCACTAGGGTTCTTGGGTCACATTGGTTGGACAACATGTGAAGAGAAGCTGATGGGAATTAGGACAACGTTTCTTCCTTTCGCGTTCATTAGGATCTTTTTGCTTTTTGTCAACAAACAAGAATCCTATTGTATTTCAGACAGGACCTCTAGTAGTATGAATACAGTAAATGTTGCAGTAGTTGGTATGTAGCAGGTGTAAGATATTTTCAATGTATGATGGTGGCAGCAGAGAGATTTGAATGATGTATTTATGGAGCGCTGGTATATTTTTATTGTGTCATTTATGAATTTTATGGCGGCATAAAGTCAGTAATTAGAGTCGGTGGATTGGCAGACGACCCGTCGACCCAAACAGAACCAAGCCTTCTGCAGGCTGTCACGCTGCGCCCATCCTGAGGGTTAGGGTGCATGGACTTACACTACACGGCAGACGTATCGGGACGGTGAGGTCAGTTTCTTTACTTTTGCTGTTGTCTGAAAACATTTTGGTTTGACGTGAAAAGATGAATATGAGAGCAGAAAGCAACATATCGGCTTTTATTTCCAGGTATTCAATCTAGATCGAATGCACAACTTTTGTTGGAACCCGCCTATTTTTCATGTGTTTGTGTATTGTGTATCGTGTTGGCCAACATGCTAACCACTAGACCACCGTCAATAAATATTACATGACTTATTTAATCAGTCAATAAATATTACATGACTTATTCAATCAATCAATAAGTACAGTATTCCACATGACTTATTCAATCAATCAATAAATGTTACATGAATTTTTCAATCAATCAGTCAAAAAATATTCACAGGACTTAATCAATGAATAACTAGCAGTGAATGTGTGTGATGAGTTTGAAATTGAGTAGGATATGTTTTGCCAGTGTAGTAGATAGATACTAGATAGATACTTTATTCATCAAAATGATTAAAAAAGTATCTGACAATATTATTTAGAGGTGAAAACAACATGAAAGCCAGAGAGTTGTCTGTGGGTGAAAAAGAAGGAACTGTGAATGTGAGAGAATCAAACATTGCTCATCCTGGCCACCACAAGCATTTGGAATGTCGTGAAGAAGAAAGCAAGAACTGGTGTAGTAAGTAACAGACATAGAACAAGTAGACCAATGAAAACTGATGATGACAGAAACATTGTGAGAGATGTAAAAAAAAACAAAAAAAAAACCATCAGCAACAACCTGTAGAGGGCAGGAGTGAAGGTATCGCCATCTACTTTTCATGGAAGACTTCATCAACAAAAGTAGAACGATACACCACAAGATGCTAACCACTCATTAGCAAGAAGAACAGGAAGGCCACAAAGTACAGAGATGTTCCTGAGAACTCACTGGTCACTGTTGCAGTACTTCTGGAGGGCACCGTACGTTATCATTTCTACAGCGTTTAAGCACTTTAAACCGCCGACTTCTCTGCCAGAAACACGAGGCAGCCAAGCAGACGCCGGCCTGCCAAACACCACTAATTATACGCTCAAGTTTGGCCAACGCCTTGGCTTGGTTGAACTTCATGAGAGTGTTAAATGCGAAGTACAAGCACCAGCTCAAGAGCTGGACCTCCTACATATTTGGCATCGAAACTGCACAGGATGTTCGCCAGCATCCTTCTGGAAAGCCACTAGAGGAATTTAAACTTTCTAATACCTTTTCCAAAAGGCTACAGGAACATCCCAAAGACACAAGATCCATCCATGCCCATCCTGGGCACCATCCCAGTTGAGGTTTGAGGCTATCCCAGCAGACGGTTTGCAAAAGACTAAACTGTGGATAGGTCACCTGTCAATCATAGGACACGAGGTACCACCTACAAATATTTCAGCATTTTCTGCTACCCCCGCTTGGAATTATACAGCAGCTTGTGCTGAAAGGTACAGGCGGTCCTCAGGTTCTGAACGGGTTCCGTTGTAAGTGGAACTATCATCTAAGTCAGAACTCGAAAAATAAAGTAATACCGTAGGCATTCACACTGTACACACAATACATGTAAGACATCAAATACAGTCCTAAAAACACTCAATACTAAAATTCAATCAAACAATAATAGAGAAAAGAAAAACACTACACTGCTTAGTTCTTACTGTCGCTTTCATAGGAGCAGATCTTTTAGCATGCTCAAGGATAGTGTAGCGATCCAGCAGTTGTGTGTAGCATTAAAGAGTTTTGTGATTTCAGCCTGTGCGTGTGGGAGGAGGGCGGCTGCGTGCAGAGAGGAAAGTTGAGTTTGCTGGTGTCGTTTTGGCGTGGCTGCGGGCGACAGTATTCTGTTTTGTTTTTGCAATAAAGAGATCATTCATGGACCGCCTCCTCATCATCATCACAGCATGCAGGTAGACGTTACAAGACCGTCTTTAGCCTTCACGATGCTCACCACAGTCGAGTGTTGAGTAATGTTGGCGGCATGTCATTTTTTATATTCTTAAAAAAATATTCTTTAAAAAAGTTTTTTTTGCAAGTGCGAAAATGAAGTTTTCCATGAATTCATGTCTATGGGTGCGTTCGTAACGCTGTAACACGGAACATCGTAACACAGAGCACAGTAAACCAAGGACCACCTGACCTAACACTGGGGCCCTAAGACTAGAGCACTAAGTCTGGGGCCCTAAGATTAGGGACCTAAGATTAGGGACCTAAGACCGGGGACCTAATACTCTGGAACTAAGACTAAGGCCCTAAGAATGGGGATTTAAGATTGGGGCCCTAAAACTAAGGCCCTAAGAATGGGGGCCCTAAGACTGGGTACCTAAGACTAGAGACCTACGACTAAGGCCCTAAGAATGGGGACCTACGAATAGGGCCCTAAGACTGGGGACCTAAGACTAGGGACCTAAGACTAAGGCCCTAAGAATGGGGACCAAAGACTGGGGACCTACGAATAGGGCCCTCAGAGTGGGAACATAAGACTGGAGACCTAAGACTAAGGCCCTAAGAATGGGGACCTAAGACTGAGCCTCTAAGACTGGGGACATAAGACTAGGGACCTAAGTGGAGCCCTAAAACTGCGGACCGAGGACTGGGGACCTAAGACTCTGGATGTAAGACTGGCGCCCTGGGACTAGCGACATAAGACTGTTAATTTGTGGCTTGACAGGGACAAGAAAAAGGATGTGAAAGTTTGTGTTATGTAACGTGTGTGTGTTGCATAAGCAAAAGCAAATGAAAAAAAAAATGGAAGGATTTGTTTTGCTGTCAAATCTAACCTCCTCTCATTCAGAACTCTCATGGGGCCCACAGAGCTCCAAACTAGAAAGACAAAAAAAAGACGAGACTATTTGGACGGCGTGGAGCTGCGTGTCGCTTGGGATGCGCTAATTAGACCACGCTAGCGCTAACACTGTTTTCACTTTTTCACTTACCAGGTTTCAAGGTTTAGTCACTTTGTCTGCAAAACAAAACCGCCCTTCATTGTGGAGGCGGCCATCAACCAGGAAAAGGCGTGGGGGGGTGGCTTCAATGAGGTGAAACGGGGGAGAAAAGCAATGAGAGCAATTTAGAGGGAGCGGCAGGGACGCGTCCAAGCGGAAGTCTCTGTGGTGGTGAGGTCATCAAGTGAGCCATCAGTGGACTGTTAGCATCACAGGAGAGCTTCTTCCTGGCAAGTTTTGGACTCGTCCTTTCCTTTGCTTCACGTGTCCTCAGCAAGTCCTGCAGTCTCTTGAGTCACTGCTGTGAGTTTTTCCACGCTACAACATTTTTGATGCTGTGTTGTTGTCGTGTAACGTTCTACTGCTCATCTACTGCAGCTCAGCTTCTTCCGTTTTATTGTTGGACACCACAGCAAGAATACTGTTTATTTATAGCAAGTCAGCACTCACCAGTGACCTTCACTAATCTTGGTCCTTGGTTTATGATGCTCCATATGGTTTGTGGCTACGAATGCCATGCTCCCATAAATGAATTTAAAACGTGATTTTGGTCTGCAAACACAACACTTGCTGGAGAACTATTAGAACACACGGCACATGCCGCGCAAGAATGCAGTGTGTGCCTGCACAGTCACACGGAGGAAGGACAGCATCTCTTATTAGTTCACTTTCTGCACTTGATTATGAATTCCAAGCCGCAGTGTGCGAAAGAAAAGGAAAGCCATCACCATTGAAGTGAAAATCCTCAGAGAGCAGACACGCCCACAAATACTGGCCGCTCTTTTGCTCCCAACCGTGACCAACTGTGGCAACCATCATTAAGGATGAAGATGATTGGATGCTGATGATGCTGGGGAGGTCATGGATTCTGTGCGCTGTTACACAGAGACATGGAGGGAGATGACACTTGCCTGGGAAAGATTTGAAGAAGGTTGGAAAACCACAGGGACAAAAGAGAGGAGTTTCTCTCTCACTTAATAAGTATGGATCTGCTCTCATAAAAGCGACAGTAATAACTAAAAAGTGTAGTGGTTTTTAATGTTATCTTTTTATGAGTAAGTCCGTCGTGTTCTGTATACAGTGTGAGTGACTCACTGAGGTATCACTTAAAGTCATCTCTCGTTTATGGCGGTTAATTGTTTCCAGACCCGACAACGATGAGTGAGTTTCCACAAAGTAGGATTCAATGTTAATAAACAGAATATTTTGATAGTTAGAACAAAGAAAACCTGATTGCGTTCACATTATTAGAGCCTTGTAGACATGAAATAACACCCCTACAGACACTTTTACACTCCAATTGTTTACATCACATTGCGCAGGCTACAGGATCACTGCAGGGTCATAAGAGACGGCCGCTGCCAGCATAACTACTAGAAAGTGTTTCAAACGGAGTGGGGAAGAAGGACAAAGAAGCCCAAAACGTACCACTTCCACACGGAGTGAGAGGAGAACCTGTTGTTCACTCGACCTCAGCCATGACGTGTTTTTCTCAGCCATGTCATGTCCGTCTCAGCCTTGGCATGTGGGCTGGGTTCTGCTGGTTCAGTATCCAGCCTCCATGCAGTGTGAAAGGTAATGTAATCTCATGTCATGTCTCCTAACATTGCTGATGCCTAGTGACCACATTACTACATATGACTTGTCTTTCTAGATTTTTGACTAAAAATATGCCATAGTCAACCACCAAACAGCCATCATTTATTAATTAAATATTTTTTGAAAAAAGAGTTGACTATACGTAGAAGTTCCAACTTCCACTAAAACTCCTCTTTGATGGCAGTCGAGGAAGCCAAGTCATTGGTCACCCAAGGACTACCTGTATGCCAAAGCAAGAACACTGTTGCTTTTTAAAGACATGTGGCCCAAAATGCCCAGAATGGCAAGATCAGAATAAAGCAACTCCCTACTGGTCATAATTTTCCTGACCTTCTTCAACTTTTCAGGGATTATTTGTCCAAATATTATTTTGAAAGCTATTCAATATGTTTGAGGTTAAATGCCAGTTAGGTGTAGCAGTGGAAATTTTAAAATCACCTTCATTACTCTTTGCGGGACAAGGTGTCAATGTTGCAGCAAGAAGCCAAGTGATTTTGAAGGATACCTGACACAAAATATGGGAGAAGAAGACAACGTTTGCAGCTGTCGACTTATAGTGAATACCTCCTGGTATCTGTCCCGATACAGATTTACTAGTGATAAAAGGGAGTAGGATGTTGATTGTAGTTTTTCAGAGTGATGAACTTGTGACATTTTATGCATCATCTGCGTGCCAAAGGTTAGCAGCTGCTGTGTTGGCACTTCTAATCAATCCCTGCTCAGCGCCAGGGAGGAAATGTCCTGCAAAGATCTGCACATTTAGCTTTGCTGCTCGTCTTCGAGCTCGAGAGAGCGGTGGAGGGAGGTGAGAGTGAGTGTCTGTCCTAAAACAATCTCCCAATAAGACGAGCTTTTATGAAGTGAAATGATGGAAACAGTGAGAGTGGAAAAGCTCCTTCCAATTGCATCACCGTCGGATCTGCACCGTCGGGTGCAATAATGGCAGGAGATGGGCAGGCGGGTCGGATTACTCGAGAGCACTAAAGAGTTTAGCGGGTGGGACAAGCAGAGAAAGATATTGCAAACACGGAAAGTGGAGATGTTTAGAGAAGATGACCTGCTGGATACCAAAAATCCATCACTTCAAAAAAAGACAAAGCACCTTTTTTGTCTTTGCAAGCACAAGAAATAAAATCATGATGGATGACTCTTTTATTCGTAGCAACTTTCCTTACGTCTTACTTGACTCACAATACCAACTTTCTTCTTTTCTGGAAGAAGAAAGAAGCACATGACACGCTTGAAGGTCTCATTCGAGAAGAAATCAGGTGATGTTTTCAACCCTCACCTCAGTGGAACCTGCGATGTAAAACTTATGCTGGCTTGTGTGCTTTTATACCCACTTTTACATAAACTACCAGCCAAAAGTTTGGAAACACTTCAACATGTTATTGTATAAGAAAGTCTCTGCTTCACACAGTAGTAACACCAACATAATACGTAGAATACATGAATACATAATACATGAATACATACTGTAGATGCTATGCAAATATCACTGTTACACATCTATGTTACTATGTCTCCTCTGTGAATCACCACCTTATCGTGGAGGAGGGGTTCGATTGCCCGAGTGATCCTAGGAGCTATGTTGTTGCTATATGGCCCTGGTAGGGTCTCCTGAGGCAAACAGGGCCGAGGTGATGGGCCAGACAAAGAGTGATCCAGAAGACACTATGAACAAACCCAAGAGGAGGCAAGCACCTCACCTGGACGTGGGATAAGGGGGCCTCACCGTGGAGCAAGGCCCGGGGGTCGTGCCTTCACCCGTGGGGCCCAGCCCGGCCCAGCCCAAAGAAGCCACACGGGATCTTCCTGTTGCGCGGCGTGCGCAGGAAAGCAGTTTGTAATGGATCCCAAGATGCAGAAGACAAAAGAGGTTGTAGGACAGGCTTTAATAGTCTCTGTTACCGGTCAGAACAAAAAACAACGGTGCAATAAGAAAACTCAAAAGGGCACCGCGACAAAAAGAGAGAAACTGTACCAGGCTGGAAGGAACTACGGGACATGTAGCAGGACTGCTCAGGAGAAGGACTTGGAAGCGTGGTGTAGCCTAGTGATCCGGAGGAATAGCTGAGTGCCGGAAACAGCAACAGGTGAGTATAAGTAGGTTAGTTAATGATGAGCAGCTGCAGCACATCCCGCAGCTCCGCCCCAGGCAGGAGGGACCAGGGTCTGAATGCAAAACATCAGCCTGAGTAAATGCACCAAAACAGTGACAGTCAACAATGACCCAAACATACCAGTATAGTCACAGCAAGGTGTGACAGTATTCCCCCCCTCCGTCAATGGACGCCCCCTGGCGGACTACCGGGCTTGTTAGGGAACCTGCGATAGAAGTCGGAAATAAGTGTTTTGTCAAGAATGAGCGACCGGGAAATCCATGACCGATCCTCTGGACCGTAACCCTCCCAGTCGATCAGAAACTGCACACCCCTGCCCCGCCTCCTGGCATCCAGGATGGTCTTCACTGAGTAAGCCGGATGGCCCTCTATCTGTTGCGCGGGAGGAGGGGGCGCAGGTGGGGGATTCAAGGCGGAGGACGCCACCGGCTTAAGGCGGGAGACGTGAAACACTGGGTGGCACTTGAGGGATGCTGGCAGTTTAAGGCGTGCTGTGACGGGGTTGATCATCCGCTCCACTTCGTAGGGCCCGATGAATCTTGGGGCCAGTTTCTTTGACTCCCCCCCCAGGGTGATCTCCTGGGCAGATAGCCAAACCCTCTCACCGGACTTGTAGTTTGGGGCTGGTTTACGACGGCGGTTGGCCAGTCTTTGGTTGCGTCTGGCGGTGCGTAGTAGTGCGTCCCTAGTGTTGCGCCAGACGCGGTGGGCGCGGCGGAGGAACGCTGCCACTGAGGGGGTTGTACAGCCCGCCTCCTGGGATGGAAAAAGTGGGGGTTGATAGCCGTGGACAACATGGAAAGGGGAAAGGCCTGTGGAGGAACAGACGAGTGTATTATGTGCATATTCGACCCATGGAAGGTAGCTGGACCAGGAAGACGGGCGCTGGTGACACACGCACCTCAGTGCCGCCCCCAAATCTTGGTTGGCCCGTTCCGACTGTCCATTCGACTGGGGGTGATGGCCGGATGATAAACTGGCTGTGGCGCCCAGCGACTTGCAGAAGGCTTTCCAGGTAGCTGACGAGAATTGTGGGCCTCTATCGGAAACCACGTCCTGGGGGATCCCGTGAAGGCGAACCACGTGTTGGACCAACAACTTGGCGGTCTCCAATGAGGAGGGAAGCTTACGGAGGGGGATAAAGTGCGTCCATTTGGAAAACCTGTCCACTATCGTCAGAATGACTGTAAATCCTCTGGAAGAAGGTAAGCCAGTGACGAAGTCTACTGCAACATGAGTCCATGGTCGGGAGGGAATGGGGAGGGGTTGGAGCAATCCCGCAGGGGCCTGATGAGAGGGCTTGCTCCTGGCACAACTGGTACAGGCCGCAACGAAGCTTCGTGTGTCCGCTTGAAAGGTCGGCCACCAGAAACGCTGGGCCAGAAGGAAGGCCGTCCGCTTGGCTCCCGGATGACAGGCAATCTTGGAGGCGTGGGCCCACATCAGCACCTCGGAACGAAGCGCCGCCGGCACAAACAGTCGGTTGGGAGGGCAACCTGCTGGGGGCGGGGAACCCTTGCAAGCCTCTGCGACGCGTCTTTCTACCTCCCATCGGAGGGCCCCCAGGATCCGGGACTGGGGGAGGATGGTCTCCGGAGAGGAGTCCTCTACGGCGGGCGCAAACATCCTCGATAGTGCATCCGGCTTCCCGTTGCGTGACCCTGGGCGAAAGGTGATGCAGAAGTTGAATCTGGTTAAGAAGAGTGCCCACCGTGCCTGTCGGGGGTTCAAGCGGTGGGCAGCGCGGATGTAGGCCAGGTTCTGGTGGTCCGTGTAGATGGTGAATGGCTGTGTAGCGCCCTCCAGCCAATGTCTCCATTCCTGAAGGGCTAGTATCACCGCCAGGAGCTCCCGGTTGCCGATGTCATAGTTCCTCTCTGCTGGGGACAGGCGTCGGGAGAAGAAGGCGCAGGGGTGCAGTTTCTGATCAATGCTGGAGTGCTGGGAGAGCACGGCCCCTACCCCTGAGTCGGACGCATCTACCTCAACAAAAAAAGGGATAGAAGGATTAGGGTGTATCAACACCGGAGCAGAAGTAAATGCTGCCTTAAGACGTTTGAAGGCCCGGTCCGCCTCCAGCGACCACACAAAGGGTAGCTTGGAGGATGTAAGCTTATTCAGAGGTTCTGCTACCTTACTAAAGTTCCGTATAAAACGGCGGTAAAAATTAGCAAACCCCAGGAACCTCTGCAACAGCTTCCTTGATATAGGAGTGGGCCACTCGACCACTGCCTGGATCTTGGCAGGATCAGGTTTAAGTTGACCCTTCTCCACAATAAATCCCAGAAAAGATACTGAGGGTGCATGGAACGTACACTTCTGGGGCTTAACAAATAACTGGTTCTCCAGGAGTCTTTGAAGGACCATTCGCACCTGCTGAATGTGTAAGGACATGGAAGGGGAAAAAATTAAGATGTCGTCCAAGTAAACGAATACAAAACGGCCAATAAAGTCCCGTAAAATGTCGTTAATAAGGCACTGGAAGACGGCCGGGGCATTGGTAAGCCCAAACGGCATCACCAAATACTCAAAATGCCCGAGTGGTGTATTAAAGGCCGTCTTCCATTCATCCCCCTCTCTCACGCGCACCAAATGATAGGCGTTGCGCAGATCTAATTTTGTGAAAATTACGGCGTCATGCAGTGAAGTAAAAGCAGAATTGAGAAGGGGAAGGGGGTACTTATTCCTAACTGTGATCTTATTGAGGGCGCGGAAGTCGATGCATGGCCGCAACGAACCGTCTTTCTTTTTAACAAAAAAAAATCCGGCCGCGAGAGGGGAGGAAGAAGGGCGGATATGGCCAGCGGCCAGGGCGGTGGAAATGTACTCCTCCAGGGCTCGGTGTTCGGGTTGAGAGATATTGTACAACCGGGACGAAGGTAGTGGTGAACCAGGTAATAAGTCTATGGTACAGTCATATGGGCGGTGAGGTGGAAGTGTCATGGCTCGGTCAATAGAAAAGACATCGCTAATGGAGTGGTACTCCCTAGGAACCGAGGACAGGTCAGGAGGGGTAACAGGTAGAGACTTAACCGGAGGAGCGGGAGAAGATGCGGTGCGAAGGCAGTGACTATGGCAGAATGTACTCCAATTCGAAATCATTAATGTTTTCCAGTCTATGCCGGGACCATGCTGGCGAAGCCATGGTAGCCCGAGTACAAGCGGTGCTGAGCGCGAAGGCATGAGAAAGAAATTAATAACCTCGCGATGGTTACCAGAAAGAAGCAACGATAGAGTGCGGGTTTGATGGGTGATATTAGCCAGGAGACGTCCATCGAGCGAACGGACATTCTTGTGATTCATTAGCTCTATAGTGGGAATATTCCAAGTCTTTACAAAATCACAGTCAATAAAATTCTCGTCCGCTCCTGAGTCAATAAACGCACTAACCGGGCATGCTCCCCCTGACCATGATAGCATACCTTCCACCTGAAGTCGACCCACCATAGCCGAAGGAGCAGCAGACGCTGGTGACACCGATGGCAACTGCTGAGGAATGTCCCCGGTGGAAGAGGAGCGCTGTCTGGCGGGTCGAACCGGGCAGCGGGAGATGAGGTGTGCTGCGCTCCCGCAATACAGGCACAGCCGCAGACGTAGCCGTCGACTCCTCTCAGCTGAAGAAAGGCGACTGCCTCCCAGCTGCATGGGTACAGCGACATCCTCTGGTGGCAATCCACAACTGGAGGAGGGGGGAAGGAGCGGTGCAGGGAGGCCCCCTGGAGGTGGAAGAGGGAGCTGACGTGTCGATTCAGAAGGCTCCGCCCTCCGCTGAGCGCTGCGTTCCCGTAAACGGTTGTCCAGGCGAATGGACAGCATGATGAGCTCCTCCAACGTCTGGGTCTCGTCCCGGGAGGCCAGCTCATCCTGTAGGCGCGAGCTGAGGCTTGCCCGGTACGCGCTTCTTAGTGCCTTGTCATTCCAGCCGCTTTCAGCCGCCAAAATGCGGAAGGAGATGGAGTGATCCGCCACTGACGAGGAGCCTTGACGTATCACGAGAAGGCGGCTTCCTGCTTCTCGTTCTCTCAACGGGTGATCGAAGACACTCCGAAGTTCAGTGACGAAGAGAGGCATACTGGAACACAATTCCGGCTTGGAGTCGCACACCGCCATTGCCCATCTGGCCGCCCGGCCGGAGAGTAGGCTGAGCATGTACGCCACCCTGGCTGCATCTGTTGTGTAGGTGTGCGGCTGCTGTGAAAAGACTAGGGAGCACTGGTGAATGAAGAGCTGGCACTGTCCAAAATCCCCTTCATAGCGCATTGGATGGGGAATGCTGGGCTCCCGTGATGAATAAGTGGCCGGTACGGCGATGTCCGTGCCTCCGGCGGCGAGCGGCGTGTGGTCGGCAGAGACGGCGGGAGGTGCACCTGCCAGCTGGGCGTGCAGCTCCCGGACGAGTGTGGTTAGCTCGTTAAGGGTTTGCTCGTGGTGGCTGATACGCTGGCCATGAGCTCGGAGCGCCATTCTCACACTTTCATCCTCCGCGGGATCCATAGTATTGACTCAGCTATTCTGTTGCGCGGCGTGCGCAGGAAAGCAGTTTGTAATGGATCCCAAGATGCAGAAGACAAAAGAGGTTGTAGGACAGGCTTTAATAGTCTCTGTTACCGGTCAGAACAAAAAACAACGGTGCAATAAGAAAACTCAAAAGGGCACCGCGACAAAAAGAGAGAAACTGTACCAGGCTGGAAGGAACTACGGGACATGTAGCAGGACTGCTCAGGAGAAGGACTTGGAAGCGTGGTGTAGCCTAGTGATCCGGAGGAATAGCTGAGTGCCGGAAACAGCAACAGGTGAGTATAAGTAGGTTAGTTAATGATGAGCAGCTGCAGCACATCCCGCAGCTCCGCCCCAGGCAGGAGGGACCAGGGTCTGAATGCAAAACATCAGCCTGAGTAAATGCACCAAAACAGTGACAGTCAACAATGACCCAAACATACCAGTATAGTCACAGCAAGGTGTGACACTTCCCCCTGTAAACCCACCACCTGCGGGGGCAAGCATAAGGGTCCAGTGCTATGTGTTTTGGATGGCGGTCGAGGGCCTGGGCGACCTGGTCTTCGGCGGCCAAATCTGGTTCTTGGGACATGGAATGTCCCTTCTCTTGTTCCCAGTCGCGGAACACTGGACCAGCTCTACACCTTTGCAAGGGTACTGGAGGGTACGTGGGAGTTTGCCCAACCGGTCTACATGTGCTTTGTGGACTTGGAAAAGGCATTCGACCGTGTCCCTCACGGTGTCCTGTGGGGGGTGGTCCAGTAGTACGGGATTGGTGGCGTGCTACTACGCGCCATTCAGTCCTTGTACAACCGCAGCAGGAGCCTGGTCCGCATTGCCAGCAGTAAGTCAAGCCTGTTTTTGGTGAGTCTTGGCCTACGCCAAGGCTGCCCTTTGTCACCAATTCTGTTCATAATTTTCATGGACAGAATTTCTAGGCGGAACTAAGGCATGAGGAAATCTAATTTGCGGCCCTTAGGCTCTCGTCTCTGCTATTTGCAGACGATGTGGTCCTGATGGCCTCATTGGCTGTGACCTTCAGTGTTAACTGGGGCGGTTTGCAGCTGAGTGTGAAGCGATGAGACTCAGCACCTTCAAATCTGAGGCCATGGTACTCAGTCGGAAAAGGGTGGATTGAACACTCTGGGTTAGGAGTGAGGTCCTGCCCCAGGTGGAGGGGTTCAAGTCTCAGGGTCTTGTCCGCGAGTGAGGGAAGGTTGGAGCGTGAGGTCGACAGGTGGATCGGCGCAGCATCTGCAGTAATGCGGTCGCTGTACCGGACCGTTGTGGTGAAGAGAGAGCTGAGCCGGAAGGCAAAGCTGTCAATTTCCGGGTCGATCTATGGTCCCCCCTCACTTATGGTCATGAGCTTTGGGTCATGACTGAAGAAGATCGCGGATACAAGCGGTGGAAAAGAGTTTCTTCCATAGAGTGGCTGGACTCACCCTAAGTGATAGGGGAGGAGCTCGGAAATAGAGCCGCTGCTCCTTCACATCAAGAGGAGCCGGTTGAGGTGGCTCAGGCCATCTAGTCCTGATGCCTCCTGGATGTTTTCCCGGTGAGTTATTCTGGGCATGCCCAGCCAGTAGAAGGCCTCGGGGCAGACCTTGTGTTTCACAGCTGGCCTGGGAACGCCTTGGTGTCCTCCTGGTGGAACTGAAAGAAGTGGCTGGAGACTGGGAAGTCTGGACTTCCCTACTGAGACTGCTGCCCCCGCGACCCGGACCTGAGCGGAAGAAATTGGATGGATTGATGGATTGATGGATCTATGTTACTATGTTACATGTATTACTGTTACTGTTACTGTTACTGTTACTGTTACCAGTATGTTACAACGTTACTCAGGTATACACATCTTGCAAAAGTCAAAGTTCACCCAGTCAGGACAGATGACGCCACGTCAAGGAGGTGTGACTGGCAGCCGGTGCTCTGTTTGCAAGCCAAGAGGTGGGGGGTCCGGCGCTCTAATTCCTCGCCACACGAAGGGAGCGGAAGTGACAAAATGGCTAAGGAGCGCACAGGCAAGAATTTGCAATTTAATGCGCCTGTCGGAATCACTTTGGGTAAGAGCGGCGAGTGCAAGCGACGACACAACCTCCAGAGTCACCAACAAACAGGCCGTAATTGCCGGCGCCCAGGAAGCAGCTCTCTATCGGGAGGAAGTTGTTGAGGAATTGAAGCCGTGTCGCCAACGAGTGTTTGAAGGCAAATCGAAGCAAAGGTTGGAATTTTTGTTTTATACTCTCATCATTTGCAAACTTTCCAACAACCTTGAGAGAAGTTCCAGCGTGCGCCAGTAAACACCGTCATTAATTGCAATGACAGTCTCGTTAGATGCATGCTTTTCCTGAAGGACGACTGCATTTGTCACGTCTCAAACAACAACCAACTCCCAAAGTAATAACAGAATGACTAGGGAGGGTTTTTTTCTTATTATTTTAAAAAAGAAAAAAGAAGCCATGCAATCATTATTCTTTTCACTTTGTAGCTCTGGCATGGAAATATTCCCCGCATTCCGGCAACAACAAAGCAAACACACACACACACACACACACACACACACACACACACACACACACACACACACATTCAGTTCCAGAGAGACAAGGACGGCAATTTGAGAGCATGAGTCTGGGACTTCATCGTCTCTTCTTGCTATTTAAAGTCGTCGCTCACATTGCCGCTTGGCACAAAGTGACTCCACCATGCAGCCTTCTTTCAACCACTCCCCCTTTTAGCCTCCCACCCCCGCCAGCGTGGCGGCATATGGACAGGCGTGGAGTCAGGGAGCAGACAGACGGATGTCGCGACGCCACGGAGGGTGAAGATCTTCTGGAGCAGGGGTGTCCAAAGTGCAGCCCGGAGACCACTTGCACCCCGCCACGTTAAAAAAAAAATGTATTGTTGGTATTCCAGAATTAGGTTGCGGAAAAAGTAGTTATGAGAATAAAGTCAAAATATGGCAAAGTCATAATAATGAGAAGAATATTTACAAGAAGAAAGTTGAAATAGTTGGAAAAAAAAAACAGAAATGGCAAAAACAGCTGTAATTTTACGAGAATAAAGTGAGAATATTAAGAGAAGAAAGTTGAATTCCAACAATAAAAAAGTCACAATTTTACGAGAATAAACGATAAGATGTCATTTTAGTAGCATGGAGTTGAAATATGAAATGAAAAATGTGTTACTTTTTAAAAAAATATGAGAATATGTAATATGAGAAACAAAACAAAGTAAAGTTGTCATGTTTGGAAAATTAATTTGGGGAAAAAGTTATAATATTATGGGAGTCATAATATTCCGAAAAGAAAATGTACAAAGACGATTGAAAAATAAAGTTGAAATATTTGGAAAGTAAAAACAACAGCAAAAAAAAAAGTGGTTGATATGAATAATATGCTTTTTGACTTATATGACAAAGCTGAGATGCACTTTTGTCTTGAAATATATATAACTTCTTAGCATAGTAACAAAATATCAAAGTGGCAAAGTCGCATCCTTTCATTTTTCACTACTCGGCCCTTGCTGGGAAACATTATGTCTTATTTTCTCTTATATCGACTATATTGGGTAATAGGAGTGTAAATCCAAGATTCAAGAGTTCTATTGTCTTGTCTATTGTCTATCGGTGACTATAGGGGTGTTACCTCATGACTAGAGGGCTCTAATAATGTTAAAAATCCTATTTTGGATGTTGAAAAAAATTCTATGCCAGAACTATGAAAATATTCCATTTGTAAATAAGGAATGCTACTTCGTGAAACTTTTCTTCAGGCAATTAACCATCATAAACGAGGGATTAGTGTATTGAAGCTTAGAGGTGAAGAAGCCGAGAAGAGCAGGTTCTTTCTTCCTGCACCATGCAAAAGCATTAGGGTTCTTGCGCAATCATTTTGATAACTGTTGGAGGAAGAGCTGTCGACAGTTGCGACTAGATGGGAAATGGCGAGAAAAATGCGGCAGGTTTATGTTTTAGTGGAACTTTTTTGGCTACCTTTTGCCAGGCATGATTAAAATTCAACAGCATTCTTTTATATTGTCATAATGTCAGGGTCTTCTAGAAAAAGTTGAACACAAACACATGAAAAACATTGAATATTTATTAGGAATGCACAATATCTTTTTTTTTTCAAACCAATACTGATAACTTTGTGCTTCTCAAGACCGTTATGATACCGATAACCGATAACTTTATTATGTACACTTTTTCACATTTAGATGTAAGTGTTGTTTGTGCACACCTGGAGGTAAGGCGGACTGAAACAAATTAGGATTTGACCAACTGTACCTGTTGATTTGTCCTCATCAAATATGATTACGTGATTTTGGTTATCATCAAGAAAAGCATAGAAGTTGCTAGATATCAGCTCTTAAATGAAACTCGTATGAGCTGGATTTGTTATCATCATGATATTTATCCAAGCAAATGTACCTTCAGTTGTACCAGGCATTACAATGGATCCAGAAACTGAACAAACAAGGGTGGTCTCGTCATTTTTTCCATGACTTTAGAGCGGAGCGAGCCAACTGCTGCGGCCCAGCAAGGTGCGCTGTATTCGGGCACACGCTCCGAGCAGCCAGTGTGACGCCATGGAGGTCTCTGGCAAACCTTTTGCTACTTTTCAAACATTTTTCAACTTTGCTTAAATATGTTCTACATTGTTTGTAATTATGTTCTATGCTGTTTGTTTTTTTGAAAGTGAATTAGTAAAAATTAAATTTTTATAGCACTCATCCGCCATTTTGGGACTGTCTTCTGAAACAAGGGGCGTTTCCTAAGCAACATCAGCTTAGAAGATGTTTACAGTGATTGTAGCACAGATTTGAGCGATGTGTTGTTAGTTTTCGGGGAGGAAGAAACATCTGGAGATGAAATAGAGAACTTGCAGAACATGGATTTAAGCCGTATTTATTGGAAACACCAACGATGGGACTATATTTCTGATGCTGAGGTGTCCCATGACAAAGACACGCAGATGAAGGTTGGTCGGCTTCATACACAAAATCCTTCAATTATTGTTTTAAATCAGCTTCTTAGCGAGAGTCAAGGGCTCTTTGGAGCCTTTTTTATTGTGTCGTTCGTCATGTCAGTCACCCTTTAAAGCACATGTGTCAAACTGGTGCCCTGGAGGGCCGAGACGCTGCAGGTTTTCTCTCCAACCAGTTTCTTCAGCAGGTGATTGAATTGATGAGCTCCTTCCCTCAAACTGAAGGTGTTGATCATTAAAATCACCTGTTTTAGTGACTGGCTGGAAAGAAAACCTGCAGTGTCTCGGCCCCCACATGGCACCAGTTTGACACCCCTGCTTTAAAGTGACTGTTTGTTTACAAGTGAGTTCAGGGGAAGTTACGACAGGCCATTAATGTCACAGGTAGGAGAAAAAAGGAGCGCTTGATTTGATCACCCGAACTGTACCGGTAATCTATTTCATTGGAGCGTTTTTTTAAAAGGTATGTTATCGGAGCGATTTTTAATGTTATCGGATTTATTGGCACAATGTCATAATTCCCTCAAATCGGCCTGATAATTACCATGCGTGCCTAATATTTACAAACTGTATGTTAGTAAAAGCAGAGTGACGAAAGTGTAATGCCGCACTGCTGCCAGCAGGGGGTGTCTACCCTCCTCACCGCCACCAAATAGCTAATCGGGCCTCAGCAGCCAGCTGGCTGCTGGAGCACCTCCAAGTGACAAACACCCGCTACCCTCCGCTCGCTGTTTTCCGCTCTGTCGCCTCTCCTCTCGGCGCAGTCGGTAGAGGCGGAGTCAGCCTGGGGGGAGCCGCTGTTGTCTTTACTCATTTACCCAAAATAGCTGGCTGGTCCTGGCGGCCGCTCGGCATGCCAGCACTGGTGGAGAGCATCTGTTTGGCGCTGCAGGGATGAAGGTAATCAGCGGCCGTGGCGGAGTCAGCTGAGCTAACAGGCCTTTAACTCACGCTGCCTCCTTTTCCACTGCCAACACCATCACCTTGTTGGAGGAAATGATCCTTTTTATCTTCTGTAAATAACGCCATAGACACAAGAATCCATCGCGCTACAAATGTCAAAATATGACGAGATTCAAGTCATTCAAGTTCAGTATTTTATTGAAACATTAAGAGAATAAAGTAATAGAGTGATGACAAAAAAATGTAACGTGTAAAAGCGAAGCAAAGTCATAATGTCATAAGAAAAAAAATGATAAAACTACTAGAAAAGTTTTAATTGTAAGTGGAAGAAGTTGAAGTCCAGACATTACAAAGAATATTTGAATGTGAAAAATTTGTAACATGAGAAGTGTCGTATTTTGTCAAGGAAAAAAAGTGGCAAAATAAAGTTGTGTGAGAAAATAAACACTTAATTGTACGTTATAATGTGTGCAATGAAGTGGTCATTTTACCAGCGCAAAGTGGTAACGGTAACGGCTCAACTTTATGCTTTCACACGTCCACAAAGCTAATCCTACCCCCTTTCCATTTCACATCAATTGCTAACACATTTCTTTGTGCACGTCCTGTATTCAACATGTACTATTGACTCATTTGGAAATGGAAACAAATTTGAAATAACATAAGAAAATGATAAGGCAGTACAATGTGTTACAATGTGTTAGTGAATTTGCCCGCTGTGGGATAAATAAAGTACAAATACAATGGGAGTTAAAAAGTGGAAAAATAAACTGTTGTTCACTGTTGTTCATTCATAGCCAAAAATGATGGGAGTGACTTGACCTGTTTTCTTCAAGAACTTTGCTGCCGTCTTAAAAAACATTTGATGTCTTTGTTGGACGCTCCCACTCCCAACATTTGTGGCCATGACTGTACGGGGAAAAAAAAAAAAAAAAAAAAAATATTTTTTTGGTTTTATGCCTGTTTTATGATTTTTTTTAAATTTTATTTGGAAAAAAACTTACGATACCCAAATTAATTTGTATATCTTCATTTTACAAGATTGCTGCGATTACAGGAACTTGAAAAAAAGTTTATGGAGAAAGTTGTAATGTTACATAACAAAGCTGCAATTTCACATGAATAACAATTGTTGCAACAGCAAAGTCTGTAATATTACATAAATACATTTGTAATATGTGAAGAGAAAAGTGATAATGTTACATGAAAATACTGATAACATGACGAAAATGAAGTTTTACAAGAAAAAAAGTTATACATGAAATGTTGTAAATTTATAAGAATAATCTGATATTTTACAAGCACTAAATTGCAACATTACAAGGGTAAAGTCACGATTGCAAGAGCTGGATTTTTTGTCTTATATTTATACCATCAGTTTCTGAAGTGGCCGAAAGAAGCAGCCGGTGGCTGTGGGTGAAGCTCAGGGACCCTTGCACACCTCGGACTCCTGGTGTCGTAGATGAGCTCTCTGGAGGTGCCATGGGCTTCTCAGTGGGCCTATGATCAAAACACCAATGAAGGAGGGTGTCCATCTGACGGCCCTAATGAAGTTTGAAACCCACCCCCTTCCTTTCTGCCCCTACCCAAGGGTATGGTGTGAGGGAGGAAAATGGGAGGCTGAGCGACAACCCGGTGGGCGGGGCAGTTTTGGTCCCAGGTGTGGATTTGACCTCTCCTTCACTACTTAAGTCCTGACTGGGCATGGGACACAGGCTCAGGCTTGATCACCCTGTAGTTGGTGTCTAGTGTTGAAAGGCCGAAACACCCACTGATTCAAAGGTGCACTACTGATGATGTACATCCTTCCCATGGCTGAGATAAAGTGCCCAACCTCGGCATCCACGCCTCATGCGATTACGATAAACACATGAATGTGCGTATCTTAATCGTACAAGACAGCAATCGTACTGTTACAGGAATACATTTGTAACTTTTTGATGAAAAACTTGTAATATTACACAAAAACATTGGAATGTCACATGGGAACAATGTGTACAATTACAGCAGCAAAGTCATAATACTACTACTAATACTACAAAAGAAGTTCTCATTTAGTTTGTGTGGCTTCTTGTTGCTAGGCAGACTTCATTGCTGTGTTCCCATTAGCCAATAAAAAAATAGTAGTCCTGGATCTTCATAGCATGTCTGAAATGCATCATATCCAACATTTGCATTGGGGGTGCACAATAATTATCGGGCCGATACGAGGGAATTATGACATCATACAGATAAATCCGATAACTAAAAATAGCTCCGATAACCGATCATTTAAAAAAACGCTTCAATGAGGCGAGATTACCCATATGTGCGGGTGAGCAAATCAAGTGCTCCTTCTTTCTCCTGCCTGTGATGTTAACGGCCTGTCATTACTTCCCTTGAGCTCACTTGTAAGCAAACATTCACTTTCCAAGGAAGACACTTCACGTGCTAGTTGTACCAAACGCTCCGCGATGAGGGGAAGAAAAACCCCATCGAGCACACATAAAAACAGCCACCTGAAACGCCAACAGCGTTTGAAAAGTGCAGTGGGTTTGCCAGAGACCTCTGTGACGTCACACCGGCTGTTCGGAGCGTGTGCCCGAATACAGTGCACCTTGCTGGGCCACAGCAAGTGGATCCTCCCCCTCTATACCCTGGTTCTGCTGATAGTAGTGGTGTGGTAGTAGTAATATTACATACATACAGTTGGTCAAATCCTAATTTGTTCCAGTCCTTCTTACCTCCACGTGCGCTCAAACTGCACTTACATCCAAATCAAAAAAGTGGATATAAAAAAGTGATCAGTTATCTGTACCACAAAGTTATTGGTATCGGTATCAGTTTGAAAATAAGATATTGTGCATCTCTAGCATAGCATTCGCGGTTATATACTGCCAGATGTCATTTAAAATCAATAGGATTCTGTCTCTAAAATAACAATAGAACGATGATTTGATCAACATTGATATGTGTAGAGCGTTGGAAGAAGAGAAGGTATGAGAACCGCTTCCAATTGAAATTTTGGCTTTGATTGTCTTTGCTTGTTCATGATAATCATAAAAAGCATCTTTATCAATAGGATTCTTGTATCATAATCTATAACGTACTCCCAAAGCGACGTCTGTCATTCATAACTAACAGGATTCTTGCATTTGTGTTTGGAAAAAGCAGCCGATAAACCGCTGGCATTACCATCTACCCTTATGAACTTTGACCCCAGCTGTCTTGGAACCTGTGAGTCAACTCAATGGGGTTCTTGCAAGAATCCTCACTTTTTTGAATGAAGTGTTGTTGAGGTTCCATAAAGCCGGATGACGTGAATGTGAAACGCTCATGTGATAATTGTTGTCATTCATCTTCACTCATTTCAGTTCGATCACACAGACAATGCTCTCCTCCTCCTGCTTGTTGTGTTTTAAAAAGCACTGTGTTGATTTTGAGCGGTCAAATGGTTTTAAATGCGCCTTCTTTGCAGGTGCTGCATTGTTATGTAATAAAAGCTAATTGTATGGCACCTTAATTACATATCATCATCATTATGATGATGATGATGATGATGACATGCAATTGTTTGGAGACGTTAACATGCGCCCACATGTCCAATATCTCTCTCACACACACACACACACACACACACACACACACACACACACACACACACACACACACACACACACACACATGCGGTCCAGGTGCCATCCAGCCAAGAAGTCAGTGCAAAGTGACAGTGAAGCGATGCTGGAAGCAGCTTGATGGAGCTGGCTGCGTGTGCGTGCATACGTGTGCGTGTGTGTGCATGTGTGAGTGGAATGAGGGGAGGTGTTGTTTAATGTGGCATCTGCGGCACAAAGCTGACAGTCCAGCTGGATGAGAAGCACGAGGCCCGCGGTGCGGCGATGCAAGCACAAACAAACACGGCGAGCGTGGAGAAGGTCACTCTTAAGCCACACGCACCAGTTACGCTTTCATCATCATGTGGGGTGCATGAGAAAGGGCTCTTTTTGGCCACGTGCCCGTTTATGAGAAAACATATTGCACGACACGGCGGCAACACAACCTCATCAGCTGAGAATTAACAGGGTTGATCTTTCTATCAAAATTAAACTGCCTTGGTGGAACGGTCTTAAAGTTAGCAAGGTACATCTCAAACATGTTATTCTGACTATGACTCTACGATAAGTAGGTCTAAGTCACTTCGGGTTTCGAATTAGTCAGTTACGATTAGGAAGCCACGAAAGTTGCTGTTGGAAGAGTTTCATTTCTTGTTGTGTTCATTTGTAATTTTACACACCACATTGATTTTTTCACCTGAGGGATGCCCTCAGAACCTGTGGTCGTTTGTGAAAAGTGCATCTTGCTCCAGAAAGAACAAAAGCAAGGTGGATGACTAACAAAAGAGTAACAGACGCAATAACATCCCGTATGTCTAAGGCCTTTTTGAGAAACTCAGAAGGATTTTTAACAAACACAACATACCAGTACACTTCAAACCTGCTGACACTTTGAGACAGAGGTTGGTACACCCCAAAGACAGGACGCCCCATGCCCAGATGAGCAATCTGGTGTATGCTGTCCAGTGCAGTGTGGAATGCACCAATTCTTACATCAGGGAAACCCAGCAGCCACTGAGCTACAGACGGACTAACCATTCGGATCAAGACTCTGCAGTCTACCTGCACCTCAAAGAGAAAGAGCATTCTTCTGAGGACAGAAATGTACACATTCTGGACAGAGAAGACAAATGGAGTGAGGGAAACCATCTACGTTAAGGTTGAGAAGCCGTTTCTGAACAGAGGGGGGATTCTACGACACCACCTTCTCCCACATTCAGTGCTGTCCTTTCAACCCTTCCTAAAACACTCAGTCATTAATCCATCCATCCATATTCTATGCCGCTTAACCTCACTCGGTTCACAGGGGGCATGGTGTAGATTATCCCAACTGACTTTGGGCGAGAGGCGGGGCACACCCTGGACCGGTCGCCAGCCAATGGCAGGGCCCATATAGACAAACAACCATTCACACTCACATTCATACCTACGGACAATTTAGAGTCTCCAATTAACCTAACATTTTTGGAATGTTGGAGGAAACCGGAGTACCCGGAGAAAACCCATACACACACGGGGAGAACATGCAAACTCCACGCAGAGATGACCTCTAAGAAATAAACAAGGCATAGCCACCTTGGTTTCAGGTGGGTCCAAGACCATCATTACATCTGAATGGGATGCTAGCGAAGGTGATACCACCCAAACCACCATCATTGGCGGGCAGAGGCTGCGGTGGTCATTTGACACAGCTAAAGAGCCAACCTTTCCTGTCTGGACCTGCCTCCTCCTTCAGGGGATAAATAGATTGGATCTATTTGGAACGTCTTCTAAGACAACCTGAACAGGCTGAATGAGCTGGATGAATAAGAATATTCACAGGCACCATGTTGATTCGTTTCAGCTACAGTCATTTTCAGTCCCTCAGCGTTCTTTGGTGGACGCAAGCATATTTTGGTGTTCATGAAAGTTGTTGGTGGACCCTGCAGGCTTTTGTATTTTTTGCATAGTGCACGGTAGTGCCAGGTTGTAGGTTTTGTTTTTGCTAGGCCTTTTTTCTCGGTGTACCATGCAGTCTGCGGTATTTTGGGGTCCAGTAGGACTACGGCATCATTTTTAAACATTATTTAACAGGCCTGGAGTTAAAAGATGTAACTTTTTTCAAGTTATTGTTTTGTACTTGAGGTATGTTTAGTTGCGGAATCTTCAATAAAACTGTCAGTGTTGTTTTGAACGTCAGTGTTAGTTTTTTTTTTCATTTACTTAATGCAGATACATCAGGATGACTCTGAAATTCTCCAAATTCTGGAGTCATAACGGTGCATCTGCAAAGCAGCTATCCTGTCATGAAGCAGGACATGTCCCATAATTCCCATAATTCCTTGTAATAAGAGTAATAACACTGAGCTTTTCCACACCAACAGCATCTAATAAAAGAACATTACAGAAATAAAATATTAATAGTAACAATTTTCATTTGAAATTTCTGTTGCGTTTTCCTGGAAACCTATGAAAATGCGGACGTACCTTATTATCTCTCAGTTTTTCTCAGTATCTCATCTTTTCGATAACTGTTTAAATGAATGATTGATCTGTGTATTAAGTTATAATGATTATATTCATTGATTTTTTTAAATTTCTGTATTATTTGTCCATCTGTTTGGCCTTGGTGGAGGTCTTCTCATTTTTGCCGGTAAAAACATGTGATGATGATGATGATGATGATGCGTCTTTATGGTGTGAGAGTGAGAGTGAATATAAAATGTGTCATTTTAGGAGTGCAAGAGAGTAAAAAGCAATAAAGGGGACGTATGACTTTGCTCAGACGAGACAAATAAAAGCAAGTAGTTGACACGACGCGTACAAACAAAGCGTGAGGGTATTTATGCTACGGGATAAGTCAGCAGGCTTTTAACTGCTAATGGAATTCATCTCCTGTGAGAGCGTCTGCGCTGCATCAACAGCAAACGCCGGTGTATAAATATTGCATAAATCAAAAATCCATTTAGATTGCAGCCACACTGCGTCCATCACCTGAGATCACTCGCTGCGACACTCAGAGAAAAGACAGCAGCTGAAAATGCTACCAAATAAAAAGTCACTTATTATTAATATTATTGTGCGTCCTCTCGTGATATAAAAAAAACTTGACACTTTAATTTCATTCCATGAATGTGAAGGATCTTTTACACACGTCTTTCACCCTGTCAGCCAAAACATCCTGAGGCGCATGGAGCAAAAAAGTCAAGCAGTAGACCCAAAAAAATGAGCCGGAGGATCCCATTGGCTGTCCGTCAAGTCACGGGACCTTCCTCGGCTCAAATGAAGGTTGTTACTGGTACCGAGTGCAGTCCAATAACCATCAGACGCCATCTGCCGGAGAAGGATTTAAAGAAGAAAAAAGCTCTTCGAAGGTCTCGTCTCCTTCCAGGTTTGGGATTCACAGGAAAAGCACCAAACACGGGACATTGAAAGGTGGAAGAAAGTTTCATTCTCCCTTGACGGTCCTGATGGCTTCCATCATTACTTGCATGACAAGGACAGACAAGATTTTTTCCACACGGCACAGTGGAGGGGGAACCATCATCATCCTTCAGTGGAACAATGGAGCTTCAGATTGTGCAGGGCCGTCAAACGGCAGATGGCTATGTGGAGATGTTGCAGGGGGCATCCCTCATGACTGAAGGCCCTCATCTGTGTGGTAATGACTGGCTTTTTCAACAGGACAACGCTGCACTTCACAAAGGACTTCTTCACGTAGCAAGTAGCAAGATCATTGTCCTGGTAGTGGTAGCTGCACGAGTGCTGCCAGAAAGATCAATTCTGTCACACGGTGAAGCAGAAACTGGATCACATGATAGTTTTCCATCATGATAGGGAGCCCAAACACACCTCCAATGATCAAGTGACTTGCCACACCTCCAGGATGTTCAAGTGCCTTGCTACACCTCCAAGATGATCAAGTGACTTGTTACACCTCCAAGATGATCGAGTGCCTTGCTACACCTCCAAGTTGATCAAGTGACTTGTTACACCTCCAAGTTGATCAAGTGACTTGTTACACCTCCAAGATCATCAAGTGGACACAAGGTGGACTCACTTGTGTTGCAAGATAATTACCCAATAATGACTGTGTATTGACAGTGAGTCTACACTGCCATACAAGCTGTACACTGACTACTCTAAAGAATATCTATGTTCATTTCTACAGCATTGTCTCTTGAGAAGATATACTGCCAAGTTATACTCCCCATTTTCCCAAGGGACACAGTCATGCTCTGCTGCGTAATGTCACGATACTGTACAAGTTGGAATTCATCTGAACCGCAGCTCCCCCAGTGCGGGCGGCACTCGTGCAACCCCAGACGCTGATGCTGCTCCCACCATGCTTGACTGTACACACAATTATTTTGCTACTCGCTTGTGTTGTCAGCTTTTTACACAATACACAGTGTCACCGTACATGTTGGAATTCATGTTTCCTCCCAATGAACCGCAGCTCCCCAGTGCTGGCAGCACTCGTGCAGCCCCAGACCACCATGACGATTATCTTGCTACTGCACTTGACAGTAATGGCTGTGTGTTGACTCTTTTTCAGTGGCGAGTAAAGCAATACTGCCGTGCAAGCTGCACACTGACTACTCTAAAGATGTTCTATGCTATTGTCTCTTCAGAAGATGTCATAAAATGCTGGAATATGAGTGTCTATGTAATAAAAATGCATGCAACGTTCCCATCCACATAGTGGTGATGATATGTCTCCATGGTGATGAATGATTAAAAAAGATCCTGCAAATGTCACCACCCCCCCCAGAAAAACTCTACTGACTAATCATTTGGCTTCCTTCTCCACCGTGTCAGGAGAAGGTGATAAAAAGGGAAGAAAAAGTTCCCTGAAGGTCACCAAAAAGTCTATTTAAGCGTAGCTGCAGTGTTTCTTCTTTTCTACATCCTCAGTGCCAGTGAGTGATAATAAGCATCTTTTATAGCGCGTCATCAATGCTAGCATCTGTGCTAGCTGCAGCTATTGGGTTGTTGCGTGTTTGCTTGCTTGGCTACATGGACACGTCAGAAAGGCTCCTAAAAGACTTCAGGATGCTTGCAGGCAGCAAACTACGACCCCCAAGAGAGCCAGCGGGAGGTTCCTCCGTGCCGTTGACTTCTCGGGTGCACCCACCCGGTAATTTGTTGCGTTTATATGCAACAAATTGCGCGGAGAATGGCGGCCGGCCAAGTCAATCACGGCCAGGCCAGCTGTGCATCTTGGCGACAAAAAGGTAATTAAAGCGAACCGAGAGATTGAGGTGCTGTTTCATTAGCCCCCCCAAAATGGCACCCACCCCACACCCCCGCCATGATGAACAGCAAATCTTTCTACCTAAAACAGTGGTGTCCAAAGTGCAGCCCGGGGGCCATCTGCGCCCTCTACCTGTTTTTTTTAGTGGCCCAAAGCACATTGTAACAACATTTACAATAAGAGAAGAAGAAAAACAACAAAAAAAAAACACAACAAAAAATGGAAAAATCATCAGTAATTTTACAAGAACAAAGTCAAGATATTAACAGAAAATGTTGTCATCTAACGAGTAAAAGTATTTTTACGAGAATAACATATTATTATGATTGAGATTATCAGGAAAAATAGCGTAAAGTTGAAAGAGTAAAAAAAAAAAAAAAGTACGAAAAACTAAGTTACAACCAAAAGTTGCTAGCTTTTGAAAAAATGTCAAAATGTTCAGAGAACCAAGTGAAAATATTACGTGAATAATCTTAGAATTACGAAAAGAACAAAGTTCCAATCGTTGGAAACAACAGACATGGAACAGCTGGAATTTGATTTGTAGAAAGTCAAAATATTAAGAGAGAAATGTTGCATTCTAACGAGCAATTTTACGAGAATCAACTTCATGAGGAAAAATAAAGTAATTTTAGTGGCATAGAGTTGAAATGTTAAAGAAAAAACATGTTTTTTTCGTTTTCAAAGTTGTAATGTTACAATAAACAAACAACATAGATTTCTAACTTTTGGAAAATTCGTTTGGGGAAAAAGTTATAATATTTTGAGAATAAAGATAGGTAGATACTTTATTCATCTCCAAGAGAAATTCAGGAATAAAGTCTAACTATTAAGTCATCATATTACGTAAAGTAAACATAGAAAGATTATTAAAGAAGAACGTTGACATTTTTGGAAAACAAAAAGCAACAACAGCAAAAATGGAAGAAAAGAGCAAAGAGTGAAGCTGATATTAATAATAAGCTTTTTCACCTATGTGACGAAGCTGGGATGCAATACAGTACATGGCAAAAGTTTGGAGACACCTTCTCATTCAATATGTTTTATTTACAATGTAGATTCTCAGAACTATGAATGAACACGTGTGAAATTATGTACTGAACAAAATAGTGTGAAATAACGCTAAATATGTCTTATATTTTGATTCCTCAAAACAACCACCCTTTGCTTTTTTGTGATAGCGCTGCAAACCCTTGGTGTTCTCTCAATGAGCTTCATGAGGTAGTCACCTGAAGTGGTTTTCACTTCACAGGTGTACCCTGTCAGTGCAGTTTCTTGCTTATTAACGGGCTTGGGACCATCACTTGTGTTGTGTGTGTCCAAACCTTTGGCTTGTACTGTATATATAACGTCCTAGCATACTGTATCTACATGTGGTGCTTTACAAATTATCAAAGTGGCAAAGTTGCATCCTTTCATTTTTCACTATGTGGCCCTCACTGGAAAAACGTTCGGACACCCGTGTCCTAAAATAAGTCGTTTGACTTGTAACAGAATTATAACAACTTTATTTCGTAAAATGTTACGTTAAAGAACCTCTGACTTAGTTGGACTGTCTAAGGGACCACTTCGTAGTGGTCTTATTGAAGCCCAACTTTCTAGCGAGTTGCTGCCCCCTACTGTTGAGCAACAGGAAATGTGCCAAAGACATAACGCTCAACACTGGAAATCTCAACATTTGACCTTTTAGTCCACATGTCCTCACACTCATACCTGCTCCAAGGCAGCAAACAAGACCTCACCACCACCCCCGCCCCATCCACACAGCGTCCATCCATCTCCCCCACTGTCCCCCACTTGAACATATTGGCATTTGTGAGGTGCTTGGCAGTAATTGTCAGCCACATGGTGACTCCTCGTTTGTTTCCATGACATTTTGCCTTTGCTTGATTGTCTATTTAACACAGGGAGGAAAGCAAAATTAATTGGAGGGAGGCCCTAATCTGTCTGCTGGAAATGTCACCCCTTTATTGGGATGCTGGCGTTGACACGGGGGGCAGAATGGGAGAAAATTAGAGAAATGCTAAATTAGAAGAGGGGTTGGGGTGCGAAGGCGACCTTTGCAATAAAATGTTGCATACTTTTGCTTTTTAACCCAAGCATGCACACATTCATTGCTAACCTTTGTGATGGCGCTTAAAGTCCTAAAAGTTGTGTTGTACTTCACGTACGTACATGCTAACTACTGATGCTCCATATTGGCTCTCTTACCGGTAGCCCATATTGTCCAGCACTTCACTACAGACATGAACCGATACCGATATAGGCAGCCGCTCTTCCCTCCAACTGACGTGGCGTAATCAACACATCATGCAAAATACTGTAAGAGAAATAGTGAAATATGCAATACGACAAATGCACTTCAGGAGGTGCAATGTGGTTTTCGTCCTGGTCATGGAACACCGGACCAGCTCTACACCCTTGCAAGGGTACTGGAGGGTACGTGGGAGTTTGCCCAACCGGTCTACACGTGCTTTGTGGACTTGGAAAAAGGCATTCGACCGTGTCCCTCATGGTGTCCTGTGGGGGAGTATGGGATTGGTGGCACGCTACTATGTGTCATTCGGTCCTTGTACAACTGGAGCAGGAGCCTGGTTGGCATTGCCTGCAGAAAATCCAGCCTGATTCTGGTGAGCGTTAGCCTCCCCCAAGGCTGCCCTTTGTCACCGATTCTGTTCGTAATTTTCATTTACAGACTTTCTCGTCGCAGTCAAGGCATCGAGGGAGTCCAGTTTGGGAGCCTTAGGATCTCGCCTTGTCTCTCTCCGCTATTTGCAGACGATGTGGTTCTGATGGCCTCATCGGGCTGTGACCTTCAGCGTTTACTGGGGCGGTTTGCAGCTGAGTGTGAAGCTTCTGGGATGACACTCAGCATCTCCAAATCCGAAGCCATGGTTCTCAGTCGAAAAAGGGTGGTTGCACACTCCGGGTTGGGAATGAGGTACTGCCCCAGGTGGAGGAGGTCTCGGGGTCTTGTTCACAAGTGAGGGAAGGTTGGAGCATGAGGTCGACAGGTGGCTTAGCGCAGCGTCTGCAGTAATGCGGTCACTGTACCGGTCCGTCGTAGTGAAGAGAGAGCTGAGCCGGAAGGCAAAGCTCTCAATTTACACACTGGAGGGATTATGTCTCACAGCTGGCCTTGGAACACCTTGGTGTCCTCCTGGTGGAACTGTAAAAGGTGGCTGGGAATTGGGAAGTCTGGACCTCCCTACTGAGACCGCTGCCACCGCAACCCAGACCCAGATAAGTGGAAGAAAATAGATGGATGGATGGATGTATACATGTATGTATGTATGCATGTACTACTTTATTATTTATCCATATTTATACTTGTATTACCAACCACTGCTATTTGCACCCATAAACATTTGCACTACATACTGTTCTGCCAGTAACATTGTGAATTTGTAACCTGTAACATTGTAAATACCATAATTCTAATTATCTACAATACTTTATGTAAATATGTAGGGTAGTATTGTCCTTTATATGTAAACTTTATTTACTAATGTTGTACTTTGTAAGAGACAGTGATGTTAGACCGGAGTCAAATTCCTAGTGTGGTAACATACATGGCCAATAAAGCTGATTCTGATTCTGAACTTGTGCCGAATGCTGTGTGGGATTACATTTCAAGTATTAGGAAGATGTCCCACTCACATGACCAGCACTTTATGTGTGTCATGTTCCACGTGACAGCTCACACTTGGCTTTTGCTTTTCCTTAGTTTTCGCCTTGGTTTATGTTTTTTTGCTCTAATTTGGGTTTTGTTTCGTGTTTGGCGCCATGTGCAGATGCTTCGCGGTAGCTGTAAAGCGCGTGCAGCAGTACCTGTTTGTCATTAGTAATCAGTACTACTGTTTAGCTGGAGTCATATTACACACAAAGAACAAAGCATAACACTTTACACTCATTGCTAATCACATATTGTACATATTTACAATCTGCAGGCAAAACTAAATTCCAGACCGCAAGCACACTGAGCTAGCAAGCTTTGTTGCTGTGGAGTACAGTGCACTTTGATGATATCAGTATCATTAACCATCATAAAACAACAAAACCGTTATGATCCAATATCTTCCGATATTTTTATGCCACCGATAATATCGGTCGCTGGATATTGTCATAAAAATGTGTTGTCCAAAATGAAGCCTTGATGGTGGAATTGAGATGTTTTAAAAGTGTTTTTAGTAAGCCTGTTGGGTTGTTTTAGACAAAGCACAGCAGTGTGCTTATCTATGCATATATAACACCTTATTACACAATCACAAGACCTTTCACTTGGAAAAGACACACCCTGTTGTTTTATCTGCACACACACATAGTCTCTAGATATGCCACTTTTTTCATCGTTGTCTGAGAAGCGATTAGCTGTCCAACATGGACTGGTGCCTAATATCCAAACAAGTAAAAAAGGGACATTTACCCATTTTACCACCTCTCTGACAGAAGTCATAACGGAAAGCGGAACAGAGTTCCTCTTTGTAGATGAATTGGACTTTGCTGAAACTTCTCCGGCGCTGGCATTCCAATTGCTTGCATCGACTCCTGTTTGACCTCAATTGTAAACTGTCCTTGAAACTCCTAGACTCATTTCACAGCTGTATCCAAGAACCAGGGTGGGATTTCACCCTATAAAAGAGCCGGTCCAAACAAGACCTACTTATGGTTCTGTAGCTTTTATGCTAATGAGCTGCGTTGGTCCACACCTCTCTCCGACAGAGCGTGCAGCTCCAAGAAGCGTTAAAAAACATACGAAAACCGAAGCAATTTTTGCCAAAGAAAATAATGTAAATCCAATTATCTGCTCCAGACTCCCAAAAACATGAATTGTAATATATTTTCTAGATAATAATTATAGCTTTACATGCAGAAAACATTGTGAAATCATTATAAATTATGAATTACATTGATATAAATATAAATACTTTACCTTTATTGAATATGCTTCTTGTTTGGCAAAGACGGTGAGGAGCAGAGAGGCAGGAGTGGTGGGGACACCATCTTTGTACTTTGTGATGAGTTCTTTCTTGAAATCAATTGTGTTTCTCACCTTCTTTTTGAGAAAAAAAATTGCTGGCACTCGCAACTTTCTTTGGCACCATGACGGGTTGTTTAGGAGTCACAATCAATGAAAAATGCACGGACGGTAAGTCAGGAACGTGTAGGGTGCTTGTTTGGAAGCTTGAGTCCGCAGAATGATACAGTGCAGGGCTAGTTTCTTACAATAAAATTTTCACTGAAAACCAAATCATATGAAAACTAACTGGGGCGTTGGAAAACTGAGGTTTGATTGTACACTGCAACTTTGTAATAGATGCCGTATGTCACATTCAACGTAGTAACGTGACGGAGTGGGACAGGAGGACACAAACATTAGCAATACTAACATGGCTATGTGCGCTGAAGTGCTAACATTACATTTTAACATCATGCTAAGTTAGCCTATTCCCTGAAGAAGAACAACATGTGATCAAACCTACAGCTCCCACCTCTGTAACACATAGTTGGCAGTGCTTTATTTTAAGATGTGTAGTGAAGCCCGCTGTTGTTTTATACACAGCGGTGGGTGTATAGACGGGGAAGGCTCATCATCTGACTGTTGTCCTTATATTTCAGCTAAAACCTTCGGTTTCTCTGATGTGTCGTTCACAGTAACAAACTATACATCTGGTGGCGCTAATGATATAATATTCCCAACTGTTCGCTCATCCACCACGAAACGGTGTTGACGAATCAGTGCCAGAAGCAGCATGAGAGTAAATCATGTAGACAGTTTCAATCCCTCGCTGCCACAAGGTCAAGCGGATGTGGACGATGAATTTGTTTTATGTTTCCTGACACAAAATCTATCCCAGATCATTGACAGCGCCTTCCCACAATCCCTCAGTGCAGCCACGCCGCCGGACAACGAGCGCGTATGTTAGAGCTTTTTCTCTCTTCTCTGCTGTCAATCATCTACAAGTTGACCAAATGTCTTCCTTTAAATCACTCCAGCGCCAGAGTGCTTGTTTTATTTGTGTGGAAAGCAGAAAAGTCTTGTTTTTCTTCTTTGGAGAGTTGAATCCACCACATGGCTTCATGACGGCAAAACAATCATATATCATACATGATTATGTCTGCTTGAAGCATACAACACAACCTCCATTCATTCCTTCATGTCCAAGCTAGTAGGTCTTCAGAAATAATGGCATTTGGAGTCCAGTGGAATTTTTTTTCCCAGATGAGAAGAAAAGCCCAAAATGTCTTCCTGCTGCTACTTTGATTAGACAGTCTAACTGGCCGTCTCTTAACTAACTGATGTGGTTTGACAGTCGTTATTGTTTTAGGTGAGAACACTCCCTCCCTGGGCCTCTGGTTGATCTGAGGTTTAGCAACGCAGAGGCCCTTCATGTCCTAGAAAAGAGCGCTGGCGCTGTAGGGAATAACAGCTATAGGCAGTGATGGTGGGGGCCGAGCTAGGGGAGCTTTTGTTGGTGGAGTGGGCTGAGGACGGAAAGGGGCCCGATTCTTTTTTGAGGATAGAATCCTTGATCTAGCCATGTCTGGAGTGAGGGGAGCCATTTTAATCCCTGGTGTAGATGCAGCAGGTGGGTCCCAAGCCTGTGGCCTTTGCGCTTTCCAGAGGCTCTTGTGTCCCTGTCCGCTTTTGACTGTGCCGAAGTCCGCTAGCTCCAATTTACCTTCTGGGACACTAGCTGTTAGCCATGTTCAGTAAAGCACAATAAGCTGCATTCTCTGAAGGTCTTGACGTTCTTTGTCAGCTCAGCCAGCTTGTCGATCAAAGATCAAAGATCAAAGATGGCGCCCTCCGTGGCAGACGTCTCTGTGACACTCTCCGTTTTTTTCTATTTTTTGCTATTTTATTGTTCATTTTGGACATTCAACACACTCACGCAGTACATTACAACAGAGAGACACTTTTGAACATCGGCAGGGTTCACCATGAACTTTCATTTAGCCTCTCAGACTTTGCCTTTCTTCTGCGCCGGGAGAACGCGGCAGCCTGTGGCTCTGGTGCGCTGAATACCCGGCGAGCAAAGCATCCGAGGCGTAAACGAGGCAAGCGGGCCGGCCTGCATGCTAGGCTAAAAGCTAGAGAGACTAGGCCACCGCTACCAAGCCTGCTGCTAGCCAATGTCCGCTCCCTCGAAAACAAGATGGACGAACTAAGAGCAAGGATTACAGCTCAACGTGAGATCAGGGAATGCTGTGTCCTCACCTTCACAGAAACCTGGCTGACGGAGGATATACCGGACACGGCGATCTAGTTGGAAACATTTGCTGCTTACCGGGGAGATCGGACTTTAGCGTCTGGTAAACACAGAGGTGGCGGTGTCTGTGTTTACGTAAACAAACGGTGGTGCACAGACGTACAGACAATGGAAAAGCACTGCTCGCAGGACATTGAGCTGCTGATGGTGAAATGCAGACCTTTTTATTTGCCTCGTGAGTTTAGCGCTGTGTATTTAACTGCTGTTTACATCCCACCACGAGCTAACACCGCTAACGCACTAGGCCTCCTGCATGACATCATTGATAAACACGAGACCAAACACCCAGACGCTGTATTTATTATATCTGGCGATTTCAACCACTGTAACCTCAGGACTGTTCTCCCCAAATATTACCAGCATGTGAGCTTTCCCACAAGGGAAAATAACATCCTGGACCAAGTCTACTGCAACATGAAAGGTGCTTTGAAGGCTGTTCCAAGACCCCACTTTGGAAAGGCTGACCACATCTCTATATTCCTTTATCCAACATACAGACAACTTCTTAAACAAGCTCCCCCTGTAAGTATAGCTGTTAAAGTGTGGAATGAAGAAACTGATCAAGTACTTCAGGACTGCTTTGGCTGCACAAACTGGGATGTGTTTAAAACTGCAGCGGGGAGGGAAGATTGTACTGTTGATTTGGATTAATATGCTTCTGCTGTTACTGGCTACATTAGCACATGCATAGAGACTGTTACCACCACCAAGTATTACAGAAAATACCCTAACCAAAAACAGTGGATGAACTGTGATGTAAGGGCTAAGCTACGTGCTCGTTCGACTGCATTTGTCATGGGCACCGCTGAGGACTACAAAAAGGCCAGATATGACCTGAGGAGGTCCATACGAGAGGCCAAAAGGCAGTACAGACAGAAACTGGAGGGCTACTATTCCACCTCAGACCCTCGGCGCATGTGGGCGGGGCTCCAGCACATCACAGACTATCGCCAGCGGAGTAGCGTAGCCACGTCCAGCCAAACCACACTTCCTGATGAGCTGAACGAGTTCAATGCCCGCTTTGACACCCAAACTCCTGATGAGCAGAGAGGGTGGCAGAACCTGGGGAGCACACAGGACTCACCTCTCATGGTGACATCAGCTGATGTGCGCAGGGTTCTGAACAAAACAAACCCACGAAAAGCAGCAGGCCCAGACAACATCTCAGGACGTACACTTCGGGTTTGCTCATCAGAGCTAGCTGATGTGCTTGCTGACATATTTAACCTGTCGCTTGCACAAGCATCTGTACCGACCTGCTTTAAGTCCACCACCATAGTGCCCGTACCCAAGAAGAGCAACGTGACCTGCTTGAATGACTATCGCCCTATAGCACTCACTCCTATTGTAATGAAGTGCTTTGAAAGAATAGTCATGACCCACATCAAAAAGAGCATCCCGGCGACTGTGGACCCTCTACAGTTTGCATATCGCCAGAACCGGTCCACGGATGATGCAGTCAACACTTCCATCCACACAGCCCTTTCTCACCTACAGGGCCAGGACACATACGTCAGAATGCTATTTATAGACTATAGCTCTGCTTTTAATACAGTCAGCCCCCACAAACTCACAAATAAGCTCCTCACACTTGGCCTGTCTCCCTCCCTCTGTAACTGGGTGTTTAACTTTCTAACAGGCAGGCCCCAGTCAGTTAGGGTCCACAATCGCACATCCAGCTCAAGAATTGTGAGCACTGGGACCCCACAGTCATCGGCCTGATCGCTGGTGGTGTTGAAACATCATACAGAAGAGAGGTGGCGGACCTCATAGCTTGGTGTCGTGATAACAATCTCCTTCTCAATACAGATAAGACTAAAGAGATGATCATCGACCCAAGAACAAGGGAAAAGGAGCCACATAGACCCCTGTTTATTGATGAGACTGAGGTGGAGAGGGTGAAAACCTTCAAGTTCCTTGACACACACATCAGCGAGGACCTCACCTGGTCTCACAACACCCAACAAATTATGAAGAAGTCCCAAAGGAGACTGTACTTCCTGAGAAGACTGAGGAAATTTGACATGTCCACCAAAATCCTGAGTTGCTTTTACAGATGCACTATGGAAAGTGTCCTTACCGCCTCCATCACTGTTTGGTACAATAACTGTACAACACGTGATAGGAAGGCACTCCAGCGGGTGATCAAGACCTCACAGAACATTGTTGGGGCAGCCCTCCCCTCACTGCAAGACATTTATAAAACTAGAGTCCTACGAAGAACACACAACCTCATCAAGGACAGCACACATCCACAACACTCATTATTCACACTCCTACCGTCAGGCAGACGCTACAGGAGTTTGAAGTCCAGGACCACAAGGCTGGCAAACAGCTTTTACCCACAGGCCATCAGGCTTCTCAACGAAGCACTCACACACGCCGCACGCAACATACGCACACACTCATAGCACTTTATTTATTTATTGATTTATTTATTCATTTATTTGTATTATTTATCTGTATTAATGTCTCTTCTGTTGTTGTTGCTTAATTTATTGGTATTTATGTTTCTTATGTTCTTATTCTTTTTCCTGTGTTTTCTTTCATTTCTTGGGAGAATGAACAGAATAAGAATTTCATTGCATAGTATAACTGCCTGTTTTACTATGCATATAACAATAAAACTCTTGAATCTTGAATCTTGAATCTTGATCTTGTTCGGTAGTGAATTCACATTTCCCATGATCATAGAAGGTACCGATGGTTTGAATCTCCACTTCCTTGCTAGCCATTTGGATTTGATGTTACCCCGGCTCTGCTGCCTCTATAGCCTGGAGGCGTTGCAAAACCTTGCATGGTTTCAATCATAAGTCATGAAATTCCATCACCATCGTCAGCCATTAGTGGAAGCGAGGAAGGTGAGCTAGGAGAGGAGGCCAAAAATGAATAACGGTCTTACCCGTGGCTTTCCGAGGCAACCCTCTCAGTTCTAATCTCTTCTCCCAATGTTGACTTGATGCTCGCTCTTCACCAGCTGAAACTGCTCTTTCTGGCGAGTCAAGAACAGAAAGGGTGTATGTGTTTAAATGTACAGGTTTGACTTACACCTTCCAAGCTATGTCTCTCTTTCGCTTACGCAGTAACTACCACACTGGTGTATAAGCCGCGCCCACTACATTTGTCCACGTCATAAAATGGGATATTGAGTGCACAGAAATACATTGCACAAAAAGATTTTTTAAACTTTTAATAAAATAAATTATTTCTTTTCCAAAAAGCATGTGCAAAACTGTGGCGCAACACGACTATTTCAACAGTGCAGAACAGTACACGGCTAGTTAAACAGTTCCGATTGGTGCATGTAACATACTGTAGATAACAGTAGCCTACCAGAAAAGTCATCCATCGCCGTCCTCTTGGGAATTGAAACTACGAAAGTCTTCCTCTTCTGTGTCAGAACTGAACAGCATCATAATTCCTTCGTGACACACGGCGTCGGTCTCTCGCTCTCTCTTTCACTGTGCTCTCTGTGTCTATCTGGCAGTAGTCCCAGCCTGTCGAAACCCGTTGAGGATAGTATTTTTTCTAATCCACGGCATGTCCATTACTTTGTTTGTTTTCTATGATGGAAGATTGTGACTACAGGGTTGTCACTGCGTATGTGCACAACGCGTCTCCATTCTGGTACAGTAGGTGGCAGTATGCACCTAAATGTTGGTTGCGACCCGCCATAAACAAAAAGAAGCAGAAGACCACGTCTCTTTTTGACAGTCAGTGTTAGATGGAGAGATAGCAACTTTATTAATCTCTATTGTGATTTTTCAAAAATGTATTAATAAATGTTTGCGGTTTCGTGGTTGACTGTGGTCTATTATTAGTTGAGGAGCACACAACTATGGTGCATTCAAGGACGGCCAAAGAATGTGGGAATCAATGTTCAGACAAAGAGGGGTGTCCAAATTGTGGCCTGGGTGCCATATGCCATTTTTGTATTGACCAACGGCATATTAAAAAAATATCATTTAGAAGAAAACTAAAAAAACACAACAAAAATGTTACAGGAATTTTACAATTTTATACGAATAAAGTCAAAATATTAATAGAAAAAATTTAATCTAATGAGAAAAAGTCGTAAGTTTAAGAGAATAACGTAACATGAGGAAAAATAATGTCATTTCGGCGTATAAAGTTGAAATATTAAAGAAAAATATATATTTTTTTAAGGTTGGAACAAGAGGAAAAAAAAAGGAAATTAAATTGTCATTTTTGGAAAATTAGGCTGGATAAGAAGTTATAATATTATTGGAATAAAGTCATAATATTATGGGAATAAAGTCTTCATATTATTAGGCGAAAATTTACAAGAAGAAAGCTAAAATTGATTGAATGATTGAAACATTTATTCCATTCCAGAAAGAAGAAAACAAACAAACAATATTAAAACACTATAACATAAAACCAAACACTCTTCAAACCAGAATGAAAGGGAGCAGAAAGAAGACAAGTCTTATTATCTCTGCCCCTTTTTCAGCCACAAAAAAATCATATTTAAAAACAATAAAAACAAAAAAAATATACCTATAGTAACCAGCACAGGTGGTTACACATTTCAATTACAACTCAACCAATGCCATTTCCCACAACAGAAATAACCGTAGTATGACAGCCAATCATAACCGAGATAGTTCATATTTCCTCAACATACTCGTTTCAACCATTTTTTAAAATATGGTATCAGACTTGGCTTCTTTATTTAGATTGTTCCATAAACTGACTCCTTTTACAGAAACACAACGTTCCATCATTTTAGTCCTGAATTTTGTTTTTTTGAAAATCATTGTACCTTTTAACAAACACTTACTTTCTCTTCTTTCAAATCTTTTCTGAATATTAATTGGCAAACTTTCTTTTATAAGCTTTCAGCATAATTTGCAATATATTATATTCTACTAATTCATAAAATTTCAATAGTTTTAACTTAAGAAATAGTGGATTTGTTGGGTCTCTGTATTGTTTTCTACTGATTATTCTTATTGCTCTTTTTTGCAAAATAAATATTGACTGAGTGTATGTTTTGCAAGCATTTCCCCATACTTCAATACAATAAGTCAGATGTGGAACAATCATGGTGTTGTACAACATACACATTGCTTTGTTAAGCAAAGTGAATCCTTTACTTGATGTAACAATGCTATTATTTTGGATATTTTTACCTTTCTGTACTCTATATGTGATTTCCAACACAACTTCTCATCCAGAATTACACCCAAAAACTTGATTTCTCTTACTCTATTAATTTCAATACCATCTATGTTAACTGAAGCACCAGAGTCTCCCTCTGTTACTGAATATCATCAAGTTTGTTTTTTCAACATTTACCGATAATTTGTTTACATCAAACCACACTTTTATTTTTTTGAATTCTTGTTTAACCACTTCCAACGCCTTCCCAAGGTCTTCCCCACAATAAAATAGAGTAGTATCATCCGCAAACAAAATACATTTGAACAGTTTAGATGCACAAACAAAATCATTCACATACAAAACAAACAATTTTGGTCCGAGGACCGATCCCTGAGGTACTCCACACCGAATATGATGCAATTTAGATTCTACCTCATCTATCTGCACAAACTGTTTTCTATTTTCTAAATAACTTGAAACCCATCCAAGTGCAACTCCTCTGATACCATATTTGCTCAGTTTTTTAAGAAGTACGATATGATCAATGGTATCAAAAGCCTTTTTAAGGTCAACAAAAACACTCACAAAAAACTGTTTCTTTTCTATTGCGGTAGATATTTCTTCCGTTAATTCCATAAGAGCCACAGATGTGGAGTGGTTGGTTCTAAATCCATACTGATCGTTATTTAAAATATTGCTTCTATCTATAAATTTGTCTAAAAATTGTGGAAGCAAGGATACTGGTCTATAGTTGGAGAAAGCATGTTTATCTCCATTTTTATAAATTGGAATTACTTTGGCAATTTTCATTTTGTCAGGAGAAGCTCCTGACAAAAAGGATAGATTACAAATATATGTAAATATGTAAATGGTTCAATGACCAATTCAATGATATTCTTTACCAATATCATATCCATATCCATAAAGTCAGTGGATCCTTTACTTGCACAACTTTTTACAATATTCAGTATTTCTTCTTTTTTACCTAGAAAAATACTGTCCACATGATCCATTATTGTGTTTTTATTTACATTGCTTTTTATTGTAGGTATATTTGCTGCAAGACTCGGGCCCACATTAACAAAAAGTCATTGAACTCATTTACTATTCTATTTTTTTCAAAAATGTCATCATTATTTTTCACAAAATAATTTGGAAGAACCAATTTTCATTTATCATTTTTTATGACACTATTTATTATTCTCCAAGTAGCCTTCGTACTATTTCTATTTTCATATAGTAAATTACCATACTATTCCTTTTTGTGTCTTCTAATTATCAATACTAACTGATTTTTGTATTTCTTATACTTTCTTCTGCTTCTTTCGACCTTGATTTTAAAAAACATCTATATAAGTAATTTTTTTCTTGCAGGCATTTCGTAGTCCTTTAGTCATCCATGGCTTATCAATAGCAGTTTTCTTTACAATCCTCTTAAGTCCGCAATGTTTTTCATACAAATCAATCAATATCGTCATTCCGGCATTCCGGCATTCTCTCTTTCTCAAACAATCAAAAAAATAAATGAAAAATAATCGGTGAATTTCCGTAACGGTAAAACTTCGGTGAGTCCCAGGTTAGCGATGCAGTTGCCGCGTTAGCTGCATCTGGGATTTGGACAATAATAATAAAAAAAAACAACAATAGCAGAAATAAAATGGAAAAAAAGCCCTTGTGGTGCCAGGAAGAAGGAGTCGCAGGCGGAGTGATTGGAACAACAACTGGGAACATTTATTTCCCTGCTCCTCTCGAGCTTACAATCTCACAGAGTAAAATGCACGTCTCTCAACCAGAAAAACAAGGGTCCCTCAACAATAAGGGCCCAGGTGAAACTCCAACCCACATAAAGTTCCCATGGATGAATTATGTCCAACATGCGCCACACAAGCCCCCCCAGAATTCACCCATACGCAAAATCAGCATAGGTAGGAGGTACTACCACCCGACTCCGACGTGTACACCGTGGGGAGGCGGCGGGTGTGGCAGGCCGGGGGGAAGGGACCTGCGGCGGTCCCAAGGCGGAGGGCGAGGGAACCGACGAATCCGTTAACTCCTCCCATCGCTGACCAGGGGGACGTCCCCGGCGGGGAGGTACTGCAACCTTCGACGGAAGAAAAGGGTTCAAACACGCAGGTTTAACTCTGTCCAGCGAGACAGCGGCCCCCAATGTCCAACACCAAACATTTGTCCCCATGCTCCAGAATCCTATACGGGCCGTCGTAAGGTGGCCGCAAGGGACCGCGATGCGCATCGTGCCGGAGAAAAACAAATTTCGCGGAACGCAAAGAAGCCGGAACGCGCACATCGGGCACGCAGTGCCATGAGGTCGGGACCGGGGCAAACCTGCCGGCGAACTCCAACAGGTCGCCCTCTGATTCGCGGCCGACCATGGAACGGTCGCTTCCGACACAAAATCTGCGGGGACACGCCACACCTGGCCGTAAACCAACCCTGTGGAAGACGCCCGCAGATCTTCCTTGGGTGCACACCTGAGACCTAGCAGCACCCATGGAAGCCGATCTACCCAGTCCCCGTCACATAAAGACGCACGAAGTGAAGCTTTCATGGAGCGGTGAAAACGTTCGCACAGCCCATTCGCCTGCGGGTGATACGCGGTGGTGCGGTGCAGTTTAACTCCCAAGCTGCCGGCAACAGCGCCCCAAAGCTCGGACGTAAACTGCACCCCTCTGTCTGACGAAAGGTCAGAAGGTGTTCCAAAACACGCCACCCACGTACCAATAAACGCCCACGCTACGTCCGCCGTGGACGTGGACGAGGACGACAGTGGAACGGCCTCGGGCCAACGTGTGGTCCTATCAACCATGGTGAGCAGATGCGTGAACCCCTGTGACTCGGGCAGCAGCCCAGCCAAGTCAATATTGACGTGGTCAGGTACCTGAAAGGTTTCGAGGGGCATCTTGATGTGGCACTGCACCTTGGCTCGTTGGCAAGCAACGCAGGAATCAGACCACGCTAGCACGTCCTTCTTGAGACCACGCCACACAAACTTTTGGCACACCAGTCTTGCGGACGATTTACGACCCGGGTGGGAAAGGCCATGTACCGCATCGAACACCTTGCGCTGCCAATGTGCAGGGACTAAAGGGCGAGCAACACCAGAAGAAACGTCGCACCATAAAACGGTGCCCGAGTCGCCAACTGGAACACGCTGCACGTGTAGGCCAGAGGTCGCAGAACGGAGAGCACGCACGCTGTCGTCATGCTCTTGATCCCGTGCCATGGCGGCATCGTCCAAACCAAGCTAGACCGTGCTAGCGAGCGCCCTGGACAGACAGTCAGCCACTACCTTGGCCTTCCTCGAGACGTGTCTGATGTAAACTCCGAAATATACGAAAGTTGTCGCTGTTGCCGCGCAGACCGCGGTTCCGCCGTGCGCGACATCGGGAACGAGAGAGGCTTGTGATCTGTGTACGCGGTGAAGTCACGGCCCTCCAAAAGAAAACGGAAATGACGCAACGCTAACCAAAGGGCCAATCAAAAGCGCTATACTTTGGCTCATGAGGCACCAATTGGCGACTAAAAAAGGCGAGTGGCTGCCAGGCGCCGTCAACCCACTGCTCGAGGACCGCCCCCACTGCGTGATCTTACGCGTCGGCAGTGAGGGCCACGGGTGCGTCGGGCCAAGGATGCCCGAACATGCACCACACCCTGTAATTTTACAGGAAAAAGAAAAATAATATCATTTTAGTAGAATAGGGTTAAAATATGAAAGAAAAAAATGTGAAAAAGTGTTTTAGTGGTCATACTATGAGAAACAAATAAAACACAAAGTTGTCATTTATTTGTAAGTTGTTCTGTAAGTTAGTAAGGCAAGGCAAATTTATTTATAGAGCACAATTCGTCCACGAGGTGATTCAAAGTTCTTTACAGAAAAGAAGTTAAAATCACCGTAATAAAAATCATTCCATAAAAGATAAAAGTAAAAAATTTAAACCGAAGAGTGCTGATAAGCTGTCATGCACAGCTGAATAAAAGTGTTTTCAGCGTGGATTTAATCAGAACAAGTATAAGTATTGTCGAGGAGTATTCTGGGAGTATGTGGTACTGGACCACATGTCTTGAACCTTACAGTTGGAACATCTGCATCGATCAAGATTCCAGGAAAGTTTCTGAGAAGGCCTCACACACCTCACCGAGGCAAGAAACACTTGCAGCATTGTGCACACTTTGAACTTGTGCTGCTATTATTCTTCTGCTGATCTGGACTTGAGCTTGGGGGCTGAATGGGATTCACTTGGAGCTGGCTCTGAATCACTTGGGGCTGGGTCGAATCCATTTGCAGCTGACTCTGAGGCACTTGGGGTTGACTCTGATTCCCCAGGTCACCGTTGGTGCTATTGTGGTTTCCCATGACGTGGAATACAGCGGCAGGAACAAGAGAAAGACCCTGTGAGACAAAGAGCAGAGCAGGAAATGTCTTATTGCTGCATTTTTCACTGGGAATAACAGGGAATATAAAACCTTTCCTTGGAGAACAAGACCCAGTTTTAAGCTTTTCTAGCAACTTGAAGATGTTTTTGTAAATGTAAATAACAAACATTATTCTTTTATTACAAATAGATGTGTAAACCCAATTTTTCATTGCAGAGAGATAAGTATGAATAAAAATTGGGTCAGGGAAGCCCAGACTTCCCTGTCTTCAGCCACCTCCTCCAGTTCCACCAGGGGGACACCAAGATGTTCCAAGGCCAACTGTCAGATAATCCCTCCAGCGTGTCCGAGGTCTACACCACAGAGCCTCCTCCCAACTGAGAATGCCCAGAACACCTCACTAGGGTGGTGTCTGGGAGGCATCCAAACTACGAGTAGATGCCCGAGCCACCTCAACTGGCTCATCTCAATGTGTAGGGGCTGCAGCTCTACTCTAAGCTCCTCATGCTGTCTCTAAGGGTGAGTCGACAAACCCTGTACAGGAAACTCATTTCACCCGCTTGTATCTGCGATTTTGGCCTTTTGGTCACCACCCAAAGTGACTCTTGTGACCAGAGGTGAGGGTAGGAATGTAGATGAACTAGTAAACTGGGAGCTTTACCTTTTGGCTTCTGGATGGTTAAGGACAAAAATTTACTCCAAATTTTGCCACGGTTTGCACAAATTTTCCAGTTAGCGTACAATACGGTGCTCGTCTTGTTGTGTTATTAATACACTGTGTGAGGCTCACTGTGTTGTTGTATTGGTTTAATCGTCTAATCATCAGGTTAGAAATCTAGGAGCAATAATGAACTTTAACAGGCACATTCAATCAATAGCATCATCATCTTTTTACCACCAAAAATACATTGGCAAAATCAAGGGAATAGTGTCCAAGCCAGACTTACAGAGACTAACTAATCCATGCCTTTGTCTCTATCGGCGTTCTCACTGGGCTCACTAAACCAGTTCTAAAAGAGCTGCGGTATGTCCAGAATGCCGCTGCTCGAGTCCTGACTAGAAGCAGAAAATATGAAGATATTAGTCCAGTACTTACATCTCTGCACTGGCTTCCTGTTGCCAGAGAATACTTTAATACAGCTCCGCTTGTGTACAAGTCTTCACTGTTAATTCATGTTCACGTTTATGTTTTATGGAATGATTTTATGAAGTGATTTTAAGCCTCTTTTTCTGTAAAGCACTTTGACCTTGTGTACGAATTGTGCTCTATAAACAAACTCGCCTTGCCTTATCTTGCCTCCTGGAATGAATTGATGTCGCTAAACAAAGTTCCACTGTACTTTCTTTCTTGTGTTGATATGAAACAATATTAAATCACAGTTTCAGTTTTAGTCTCACCACTGCTGTCTTCAGTTCATAACTTTGTTTCATATGAATGAAGGCTCGTTTTTTAGTCCATTGTTTGGCCTCACACTGAAATTATATCGACCAGAGATGACAGCCTAAAACGGGCATGTCTCATCGTGTGATTTCTTCCTGGAAAACTTCTGATAAACTTATTGGCCAAATTGAGATTTGAAGGCAGGGTCTCGTCACTCATTCAGGTCGGGTGCTGTATTCGCGATACGTGCGTATGAGGACACAGCAGCAGTGAGTGGGACGGAGGAAGCGGGGTTCAAACCGGCAACCCTCCGGTTACTGGACAACCTTGAGCCAGTGCCGCTTGTTTGTTGATGACAGAAACAAATTAGTTTCAGGTTCCTCATCAAGCAAGTTACACGCTGTGTGCAGCTGTACTTAGTTGCTCACATTTTGGATTTTAGGTGCACATTTACTGCTTGCAAAACTGGTTCCAATCATTCGTCATGAAATTCCATGATTGTCCTCGGCCGTTAGAGTAGATTAGATTGTACTTCATTTAACCCACAATTGAAATGTTAGATACAAAAGATACAAAAAGCACAACGCAGTGTTCCCTCGCTACATTGCGGTTCACCTTTTGGGGACTCGCTGTTTTGCGTAATTTATTTTTGTGTTTTTTTTTTTGTTTTTTTTTACAGCGTATGAGTGTGTATGTGTATTGTGTGTTCTGCATCCTGATAGGCTAAGAGACGGTAGACCATTGTCAATCCCTTCCTGTGCAGTACAGAATGCGTTCGGCTTGCCAAATGTACTCTACATAAATGTTCGATCGCTAGTAGTGTGACTCTGAAGTGCTGTATGTTTGCAAGTTTTATCCCCGACAACGCCCACAATGTGGACGAAATGTCCTGCACCGTCAAAGGAACCTGCAGTTGCACCCAAAAAGCCGAGGAGGAAGAAGAAGATGGGGAAGATGAGACTGAGGTGGAGAGGGTGAAAACCTTCATGTTCCTTGGCACACACATCAGCGAGGACCTCACCTGGTCTCACAACACCCAACAAATTCTGAAGAAGTCCCAAAGGAGACTGTACTTCCTGAGAAGACTGAGGAAATTTGGCATGCCCACCACAATCCTGAGTTGCTTCTACAGATGCACTATGGAAAGTGTCCTTACCGCCTCCATCACTGTTTGGTACGGTAACTGTACAACACGTGATAGGAAGGCACTCCAGCGGGTGATCAAGACCTCACAGAACATTGTTGGGGCAGCCCTCCCCTCACTGCAAGACATTTATAAATCTAGAGTCCTACGCAGAACACACAACCTCATCAAGGACAGCACACATCCACAACACTCATTATTCACACTCCTACCGTCAGGCAGACGCTACAGGAGTTTGAAGTCCAGGACCACAAGGCTGGCAAACAGCTTTTACCCACAGGCCATCAGGCTTCTCAACGAAGCACTCGCACACGCCACACGCAACACACACTCACACTCATAGCACTTTATTTATTTATTTATTTGTTTGTTTATTTATTTATTTATTTATTTATTTATTTATTTATTTGTATTATTTATCTGTATTAATGTCTCTTCTGTTGTTGTTGCTTAATTTATTGGTATTTATGTTTCTTATGTTCTTATTCTTTTTCTTGTGTTTGTCTTTCTTTTCTTGGGAGAATGAACAGAATTTCATTGCATAGTATAACTGCCTGTTTTACTATGCATATGACATTAAAACTCTTCAATCTTGAATCTTGAAGAAGTTGCGGCTGTAGGGCGCCATTACAGATGGATGAAGGAGGAAAATACGACGAGAGGTGCAATATGTTTAGGATACAGGATACGCAAGGATACAGAAACGTTACAGAAACAATAAAGAAATGTGAGAAAACGTGAATGCCTGTGTGAGAAAAGTGTATAAATTGTGTGGTGAGGGGTTTCACAGCCTTAAAACATATACTATATAATCACTGTAAACAAATAAAGTTGGCGACTTGGTGGATTTCACTTATCGCGGGCTATTTTGGGAACATATACCCCGTAATAAATAAGGGAACACTGTACACCAAATACCTGTATAAAAAGATAAAAAATCTACAATGAAAAATCTACACATTAAAAATAAAAAAACACATTAAAATACTTCATATTAAGTTAGTAGAAGTGAGGGAGGCTTTTTAGGGGAGGGGACCAAAAATGAATAATGGTCTGACCTTTTTCTCTCAGAGGCGACCCTCAGTTCAAATCTCTTCTCTCGATGTTGACTTGATGCTCGCTCTTCACCAGCTGAAACCGCCACTGCTCTCGCAGGGCGAGTCACGAATAAAGTGGGTGTGACCGTTTAAATATTACAAGTTTAACCAAGAGTTTCAGCGGCAGATTATTATCACTGTCCTGCTCCAGTGAAAGACCGAGCAGATCATTCCTCTCCCATGCCAGCAACTTTTCAACACAGCAGAGGAGGAGCCACAAGAACACAAACACAAGGCTAGACTTTTTACCTTATTGTGTATTATTGCACTGAAGTGGCCTGTTTCGTATTTATTGATTTATTCTTATTCAATGTTCTTATTTTTCCTATCTTGCTTTGTTTCTTTTATTTTGAAGTGTTTAAGTTTATTATGCAATATGTTATGCCAAGGAATTCCACTATTCTACTTCCCTTTCACGTTCCTTTTCTTTTACGAGGAATCTGCCTCTAGCTTGGGAGACGTCATGACGGGAAAGAAGTTGTAACTATGTATTAGTCCACCACCCGCAGTAACTTATTTTTTTCTTTGTGTATGTTATTTATAATTTATGGGAGTGTATTCGTATGTCAAAACAGGAGTGCCGAAATTAAAAGGGAATACGTGTGGAAATACAAAGAGAATCAATAATAAAAAAATGTACAAATATAGTCTATTCTTTTTCCATTTTGTCATTGTTTCTTCTGTACTGTCTTTCTTTTTGTATTTGTCTTTTCCATTTGCTTTTTGTCATTGCATTTAATAATGACAAAGACAAAAGAATGATTTCTGTATTGTCTTAGTTTTTTTCATTTTGGCGTCGCTTTTCCTGTTTTGTCTTTGTCTTTTCCATTTGCGATTCGTCATTTAGGAATGACAAATGCAAAAGCATGCAAATGCAAAAGAGTGACCCGCCCTCTGCTAGGATGATGACTAGTCCATACGTGATTACACGATTCCTGCTTGCCGTGGCTATGATGTTATGAAAACTCGGGAGCCCGGAAGAAATGTCACGCACAGGAAGTAGACGCAAATACACGTTTGTAAAAGTAAACGTGGGAAATTTAAATAAGATCAAATAAGGCATTTACCTCCTCGAGATTGTGCCACACAGCTTCATCCATATCTGCATTTCATCAAGGCAGATATAGCCTTTAAAGACTTTTTTATAAAGACTTTCAATGACATCTTCCACCAATTACTCATAATTCTCGTTGAACACCTCTTCTCAATTCGTCCACGTCCACCATATTTAAATTTCCCACGTTTACTTTTGACAAACGTGTATTTGCATGTACTTCCTGTCAGTGACATTTTTCCGGGCTCCCGAGTTTCCATAACGACATAGCCACTGCAAGCAGGAATCGTGTAATCACGTATGGACTCGTCCTCATCCTGGCAGAATGACCCGCCCACATTTTGCATTTGCATGCTTTTGCATTTGTCATTACTAAATGACGAAACACAAATGGAAAAGACAAAGACAACACAGAAATCATTATGTCATCATGTCATTACTAAATGCAATGACAAAACGCAAGTAGAAAAGACAAATACAAAACAGGAAAAACAACGGCAAATTGGAAAAAACAAAGACAATACAGAAAAAAATAACAAAATGGAAAAAGTACAGTATATGACTACATTTGTAAATAATTTTTATTATTGATTCTCTTTGTATTGCCACATGTATTCCCTTTTACTTTTGGCACTCCTGTTGTATGTTAGAACTATTCTTGCCGTATTGCAACTGGATTGTTGTTAGATTGTGGTTTGGGTTTTTTGAAAGTGTTTTCTTTGTTTGTTTGTTTCCTGGGAAAAAAAACCTTGATGAAATGCAAAGTTATTCCTGTAAGAGTTTGAGAAAAAGAATACACCAACATTTTTTAATAAATTCTAGAAAAATGTAACTTTATTCTCTTGAAATGACAGATTTTCCTGGTAAGAATATGACTTTTGTCTCACAATGTTACAATGTCCGATGTTTTTGGAACTTTATTCCTGTAATTGTAAGGGGGGTGAGGGGTGATGATGTAATGTGTATAAACCAAAGAGAAACACAATGTAACCCATGGTTTCATGAAGATGACCAATGACGGTGGGAAAGTTTGATATGAAGGAAGGACAACAGTCGTGAAATCGGGAGGCACTTTAGTGTCTCTAAAACTCTCATGAGCTCAGCTCAACTAGAAAAGCACTTGGAGAACGCAGACCTCCGCCAAGCGCCACAGTTGCCCCCAGACTGTGATTTACATCAGAAATATTAGTCCTACATTTATTTTATCTACATATTTATATTCCTTGACCATGACAACATACCATGAGCAATTTGATTCATAACAAGAGAATGCATAGACAATGCCTGAAGTGAAATGCTAAAGCTGAACTGAAATACTGTAGAAATGGTTGAGCAATGAAATGTAGAATGACAGTAGGAATAGTTTGGAAGATGAGCTGAAGCTGTACTAACATGCTGTGGAAATGTGTGAATGTTGAAATGTAGAGTGAGCGTAAAAATATTTTAGAAGATGAGCTGAAGCCTAACTGAAATGCAGTTGAAATGTAGGAATGTTTGAATGGCGCAAGAATGTCTAAATTTGTTGAATGAAGGTAAAAATGTGTTCAAGTGTAGGAAGAATTGGAAACGAAGGAACAGCAGAATGTAGAATGAATGTAGAAATATGTAGTCTATGTGGAATTGTTCTGAAATGTAAAATGAACAGAGGCTTTGAATGACTTAAAGAATGCTAACAATGCTAACATTAGCATGCTAACACCTAGCATGATAGCGCTAAGCGTCTACTTTAGTTTTCTCTTCATGAAAATGTTTAAAAATGCTAGTATGCTAATGTTAGCATGCTACCAATACCTACACTGTTCCATGAGTGGGGTCAAAAATAACCCCAATTAGAATCAATTGTTTTTTGCAATACAGTAAACAGTAACCAATTTCTTTGGTTAAAGATTATGATTTTTATTATTTGATCAACAAAAGAGTGATTTCATTTTTGACATGTTCATTTATCACTTTTTATTCACATTTTATTGCAAAACAATCAATAAATCAATCAGGTATCAAAAAATGTAAAAATCCATTGTGTACCCGTCTGTGTATTTTACTATGGAGGACGAACAGAGAATGAACATACAGTAGGTCCGGGGACCATAACGCCGTCCACACACATATACAAACACACAAACATCTTCCCTCTCCTCTCTGCAGCTATTAGAAACGACTTACTTTTCCAGGGGCAATTGGTGGCTTTGCGATCTTTGTTTGTTGGACACATCTGACATCTCTTTCTCTTCTGTTGTCCCTGTGTGCTACTCTCCTGTGGCTGGATTGTAGGTTTTGTCACTCCACACCTTCCCATTGCTTCAGTGATGGTAGGTTTGGGTTACCTCCCAGTCGACTTTTCGTGTGAGGAGTCACAAATTCCTTTGAAAGCTCTGTGAGGAAGCATCGCCATGCGTTGGTGATACCTGTGTACAATTGAAGGTGCTGAGTGCTGACAAATGAGGAGGCATTCCGTCACGAGATTCGGCCAATCCGGTTGCAGTCTAACTTTCGTAGCTGGGCCACACTCCAATATGGTAGGTGTGGGAATGCGCCTCAGACTCCTGCCACCCACAAGAACAAGATAACGCAACACCAATATCGGATATTCGGCTCTGTAGCTAAAGTCGTAGTTTGCCGTCACTGTGCCTGGACTGCTGTGTCATTATGCGGCAAGCTCACATGCGGTGGCGCAGCTACGTGGTGGCCAATAGTGGCCGTGGCCAACCTTGGTCACTCTCTGGCCACACCACCGGCCATCCATACATTTCAGGTATCAACTTATTGCCAACCCTATGTGATTAATGGTCTCACCTTGGCCACCCCAATGAAAAATATCTTGCTCCGCCACTGCTCGCACAGGAAGTGCTGCTCTAACCGTTGGTTGTTTATACTCGGGACTGTCAATAAATTAATACTGTGCTGAAGAGAGTTGGTTAAAAAAATGTCATATATTCTAAATCACACTACAAATGATGTCAAATGATTAGTCCTACCCTAAAAGTATTTTGCACGCCCATTTGTTCTATATGTATATATATATATAATATATAATATAATATATACTAATATTAATATTATTATAATATTATAATATTAATATAATAATATATAATATTTTAAAAATCGGATCGGAAGCCAAAATCCGTGGATCGGGACATCCCGACCAACAACACCATCCCTCCTGCCTATCATGGAAACATTCTGCTTTGGCATCTGTGCTTGCCAACAAGGTTTTCTCCACCAAGTCCTGTCTTTTACGTACTTATTTCCGGCACATCCCGCAGCTCTGCCCAAGACAGGAGTGGCAAGGGTCTAGGTGCAAAACAAAGAAGAATAAGTGAGATGGCACAACAACTGAGTAACAGTAAGAAAGTAACGAAACCATACAACCAGTGTCACAGCAGGGTGTGACAAGAACCCTAGTCATCTTTTTTATGTGAACATTTTGACAGATAGCATTTGTTTATTTGCGAAAGTCCCACAGTTCTTATGTGTTACGTAACTAATAATAATGGGTAATGCGGGCATAGAATGGGGATAGGATGTATTCTAGCCTCATCCCTGTTTAATATTTACACTGAGCAAAATTTTAAAAGCATTGGAAATCTGAGAGGCATTTCCAAATGTGGAAAAAATGTGAAGAAGTTGAGATACGCAGGTGAAGAACATCACAATGCCCACAATTCATAGAAATAAACTGTATATGGTGAAAATATTGAACAAGTTGAGGAATATTTAGGACAAAGTTCCAAGACCAAAACCGCTGCTGATCGGGAACATTCATGCTCATCTCAGTTTTCCCAGAAAACATCTTGATGATCCACGAGACCTTTGGGAAAATACGCTGTGATTGATGAGACAGAAGTTGAACTTTTTGGTAGGTGTGTGTCCCATTACATCCAGCGCAAAAGTAACCCCGCATTTCAGAAAGAGAACCAACAGTTCAATATGGTGGTGGTAGTGTGATGGTCTGGGGCTGTTTTGCTGCTTCAGGACCTGGAAGACTTGCTGTGATGAAGGGAAGCATGAATTCTGCTGAAGGAGAATGTCGGGCCATCTGTTGGTGTCAGGTTCAAACTACTGTGACACTTGTAATAAAAACACAGCAATATTACAGAAGAGACAAGACAACCAGCATATCTTTTTACTCGCGAGGAGAACGGAGGAACGCACCAGTTACATTCCCACACCGCTCTGAATACGCTCTCCGAGCTCTCTCTTTTATTTGGGCATTCCCTATCTACAAGGTTGTGCAACTCTGAAGGATAGGGTGAGCAAGCAGTTGCACAAACTGTACTTGTCTTGTCTATGTGTGTGTGTCTGTGGCTGGTTATATTTAATACATGTGTGTTATGAAGCACATTCCAGCACAGCCTTGAAGGACATCGGTTAATCTGCGACTGCAGCCTTGGAGTCAACAGACAAAATGACAGACAATTCTAAAGGGCAAACACACTTTAACACTACTACGATATACCTGTATGAGTGATAATTATATTGCTGGTTAATTCAAGTCCAGTTCCAACAGTTGTTGACCTCAAGCTGAAACCAACTTGGGTTATACTGCAGGACAATGATCCAAAACACACCAGCAAGTCCACCACTGAATGGCTGAAGACTTCGGAGTGGCCTAGTCCAAGTCCTGACCTGAATCCTATTGAGATGCTGTGGCATGACCTTAAAAAGGCGCTTCATGCTGGAAAAGCCTCCAATGTGACTGAATGACAACAATTCTGCAAAGAAGAGAAGGCCAAAATTCCTCCCCAGCGCTGTAAGAAACTCATTGCAAGTTATCACAAACGCTTGATTGCAGTTGTTGCTGCTAAGGGGGGCCAACACTTATTAGCTTTAGGGGGCAATCCCTTTTTCACACAGGGACATGTAGCTTTGGATTTTTTTATCCCTTAATAATAAAACGTTTTATTTAAAAACTGCATTTTATGTTCAGTTGTGTTGTCAATGACTAATATTTACATTTGTTTGATGATCTCAAACACAAACAAGTGTGACAAACATGCAAAAAAAATAACAAAACAGGAAGGGAGCAAACACTTTTTCACACCACTGTATGTATGTTGTTGGAATTGCACTGCTGTTGATGTGTTCAGGTCAGAATAACGTCATAAAAGACTCTGTGGGGAGCTGCATTGTGACGCCGTCTGTCGTCATAACCGAGAGTTGTGGCTTGCCATGATGCGTATGTGTTAATTACACAAGAAATATGCATGTAATTAATTAAATAAATTACCCCATTGACGTGCTTTCTTTATGTGACTTATTTTTTTCTTTAATTTTGTTTTTATGTTCTTTCCTGAAAGAAAAAAAAAACTTCCTTAGGAAATACAACTTTATTCTTGTGAGATTATAACATTTTTTCCAGTACTAATACAACTTTGTTTTAAGAAAAAAAACATAGTATGATTTTTAAAAATGTGTGTATATTCTTAAAAAAATACAACTTTATTCTGATGAAATGATGGCTTTTGAATGTCCTTTGACATTCTTAAAACTTCATTGTTGTGTATAATGATTTTTTTTCACTGTATGTGCTATAAAATTTCATGACACAATTCAAGTGTCTGCTTACTCACATCTGCAGCAACAGAATAGATGAATGGAATCTCAAGCGTTGCCGTTTCTGGGTCTCATTGGCCACTTAATTGTTGCTAGGCAGAGTTTGCAGGGTGGGTGCACTCATACACAGCCCCACTGACCAATGAAATAAGAAATTACAGTCTCGTCACGCACACTAGACAAGACACTCAATCTTCCACTCATTGTGGTCCCAAGCAAGAACCCTACTGAACTTTTCATTTTGTCTATTTTTATGACTCGTCTGCATAAATTCAGCAGCTAAGTCATTAGCGGGTCGCACACGGCAACAAGTGCTGGGGAAAATGCAATCAGGCTTTAACACATAAACGCAGGCTGAATTATTAATCCCGTGATTAATTGTTATGATTGATTGGACGCTGTCTTTCAATAGGAACTGAACGTTGATTTTAGGGGAACAACTAATTGGAATTGTTGATGGAATTGGGGTGACGAGACGGGCGGAGCTATCAACTGAACACCACCTGGTGGTGAGTTGGCTCCGATGGTGGGGGAGGATGCAGGTCAGACCTGACAGACCCAAACATATTCTGAGGGTCTGACTGAGCCTCCTGTCTGAAGGAGTTTCAACTCCCATCTCCGGGAGTGCTGCCCCGAGGAAGGCAGTGGACATTGAGTAGGCCAAGTTCCGTGCCTCCATTGTCGAGACAGCTGTAGCCATGGAGTGGTTGGTTCCCTTTCGTGGAGATTATCCCAGAACCCGTTGGTGGATTCCATCGAGCTGAAGAAGTCGGTGTGGTACTCCAAAGGCAGCTGATGGCCAGCGGCAGGCCAAGTGTCTCCCCTTTCTTCAGGTACAAGTGGCCGAAATGAGTTTTCTCCATAGGGTTGCTGGGCTCAGAGATTAGGTGAGAAGCTCTGTCATCCGGGAGAAACTGGGAGTAGAACCACTGCTACTTCCCAGATGAGGTGGCTCGGGCATCTGGTGAGGATGCCGCCCAGACACCTCCCTGGGGAGGTTTTCAGGGCACTTCCGACCGGTAGGAGTCCTTGGGGAAAAGCCAGGACATGTTGCATGTTAGACAGAATATGTCTCCCACCTGGCCTGGGAACGGCTGGGATGAGCTGGATAAAGTATTTGGGGAGAGGGAAGTCTTGAATTCATAGATTATTTGCTGAAATTTAATGACGAGACGTATATTCAGTTGTCATTCTATTATAAGGGGCACCAACAGGGGGCAGTAAAATTCCATTAAGGTGCACCGCAGAAGAAAACTTCTCAAACATAACAGCTGGGGACATCCATCGATCCATCCATCTTCTATGCCACTTATCCTCACTAGGGTCGCGGGTATGCTGGAGTCTATCCCAGCTGACTTTGGGCGAGAGATGGGGTACACCCTGGACTGGTGGCCAGCCAATGGCAGGGCACATATAGACAAACACATTCATACCTATGGACCATTTAGAGTCTCCAATGAAGCTAACATGCATGTTTTTGGAATGTGGGAGGAAACCGGAGCACCCGGTTATTCCTTCAGGACGGAAACTGAAAAATAAAAAGTAAAATCAAATATCTTGAGATTTTAACAACCAACAACTAGCATTGATCTTAACTGGATGGGCTAGCCGTCAAATAACGTGAGAGTTCACTATAATAAATATTTACAAAACTGAAAGGTAGTCTTATGAGAAAAAAAAATCCAAACCAACATTTTATAACTCTTATTATGAACAGTTATACAACACAAGTTGCACAACAGACACAAAGCAGAACATTTTGCAGCTTTCTTCTTTTTCTTCTTTTTGATATTAATTTTTCATGTATTTATTGGTAACATAACGCAAATCTCCTTCCTCTCCACCTCCCTGTTCTTTCTCCACTTCACTCTCCGCATAACTCCACTCTACAACAAAAGTCTCCTGTTTCGCTTTGTAAAAATGCTCACAACTTCCCTTGGGCCAAGATCACCAAGTTCCTCTTTCTCTTGTGTACCGTGTATGCTTGGTCCATGGTGCGACGATAGGGGGTTAGGAGCCGTGGAAAATTTTGTAAAATTTTGATTTGGTAGGGTAAAGGGGGGCGTTGCCCTCCCCCTCTTGCCCCACTATAGAGCTGGCCCGTTTGTGTGCATGGGGAGTCGGTATTAATGAAGGCCGCGGACCAATGGCACTCATTTTTACTGGGAGCCTCTCCCTTCTAAAGTGTAAAACAGGTCATTTCCATTTTCAATTTCAGTTGATACACAAGTTCACCAAATGTCTTATTTTTAATTCTTTAGTATAATCCACAGCTCATGATAACATCATCTCACATCTTTAAGACAGTAAAACAATTATACATTCTGAAGAACCTTTGCTTTAAACACACAACACAAGCGTCATTCATTCCTTAAGGTGCGAGCTAGCATGTATTCACAGATAACCGTGTTTGGAGTTCAATTGATGTTTTTTTTCACCCTCATTTTTCCCAGATGAGAAGAAAAGCACAAGATGTCTTCCTGGCAGGATGTTGGACGGCACTGGGAGTCAGCCTGGCCAAGTAATCTGTTTCTGATTGGAGATTCTGTGGTGGAAAAAAAGAAATAATGACCAAAAAACAACATTCTCACAAGTGTTTAGTAAGCGATGGTGTTGCGAGACGTACAAATTAAAAAACGCAGGCACAATGCGCAGGAGGCAACCACGCTGGAGATTTGGAGTGCTCTGCCGCACTCGGCGCTCATCAGGCAATCGCGAGTCTTCAAGCAACATTTTGGGCACTTGCTTTTTCTCTCAGAGGTCCTAGTCTTGCTGTCCTGGTGCCTCTGAGGCTGGCTCTGGTGCACTTCAGGCTGGCTCTGGTACGCTTGAGGCTGGCTCTGATACACTTGAGGCTGATACACTTGGGGTGTGCTCTGATACACTTGCGGTGGAACCTGTACCATTTGGGGTGGAACCTGTACCATTTGGGGTGGAACCTGTACCATTTGGGGTGGAACCTGTACCATTTGGGGTGGAACCTGTACCATTTGAGGTGGAACCTGTACCACTTGGGGCTGATACATGTACGCTTGGGGCAGACCCTGATAAGGTGGGGGGGGATCCGGATACTCGTTGTGACTCATTTTGGCCCTGCCCTCACCATCGCTGTGGCCCATGACTTGGTATTCAGCAGCAAGACCAACGGAAAGATCCTGCAACACAAAGAGCAGGGCAGGAAATGGGTAATTTCGGCATCTTTCACTGGGAATAACAGGAATTATAAACCTTTTACTGGCAGAACATCCACCGTCCATCTTTTTTTGCAACTTAAAGCTGTTTTTGTAGACAAACATTAGACTAAGGACAACAATATGCTTAAAAAAAACAATTTTTGAAAAATGAGAAAAAATAAAATGAGAAGTACTGTCTAGAACTGTATCGAATTTGTTATTTAAAATATACGTCTGTGTAGGCGCTCAGTCGTACAGGAGTTGTCCATCGAGGAAAAGGCTGCTTGAGACGTCATCTGTACTTCTGTGAAGAAGGTGTCGGACGTTTCACTCCTCATCTGAAGAGCTTCGTCAGCGAACTAACAAGTGCTGGTAGCCTAGGCCTTAAATACAGTAAGAGTGGGCGGAATTGGTGTGCCAACACCCTCCTCCTATTGGTTCCTTACACTAAGCCTGGGCGGAGTAGGTCTAATCCTCTCCCGCCATTAGCACCTCCGATAAAAGGGAAGTCGCTCCCTGAGTTGGGTATGAACGACTCTGATACTGGCTCGTTAGCATCTATTGTTCTGGCTCGGCCCTGCCTTCACCTCATTTGCAAGACTAAGAGCTGTGGGTTTTGGTCTTAGTAACCTGCTGAACACAGGGTCCAAATTAAACCTCAAACCACCATTCCGATTCAATGATGGGTTCTGTTGTTTGACAAAAATAGCTTCCTTTACTCCTCTTTCAAACCATCTGTTTTCTTTGGCCAAAATCTTTACCTCGCTGTCCTGAAAAGAGTGATTGGTTGCTTTAAGGTGTAGATGTACTGCTGATTGAGGACCACTAGAATTGTCCCTGCGATGTTGATAAAGCCTTTCTTGGAGCATTTGCTTAGTTTCCCCAATGTAGTGCTCTTTGCATTCCTCATCTTTACAGTGGATGGAATAGACCACATTGCTCTGTTTTGGGTTTGGAGCCTTGTCTTTAGGATGCACTCATTTTTGTCTCAGGGTATTTACTGGTTTGAAATAGGTAGGAATTTTGTGTTTGACGCATGCTCATCATGTCAAGCCTATGCTGTGATGGCAGACGGCGTCCCCAAAATAGCGCCCCCACAATAGAATCAAACAAACAGTTACATGGTGTCTTTGAATGATACTTCATGGCTCATAATAACACGGTTAAAGTGTGATTCAGATGTTCTGCTTCTATAAAAGTGACTAGTGTGAGGCAAATAGATTTTCAGACATGTGTGCTATCTTTTAGAGTGATTTAAACGTTCAGTTCATTTGGAGCTGTTAATACATACACATATTTATAATACTGTCCTGTCATTTATCTTTCTGTGCATAAAATACAGCAAAAAATGGCATATTTCTCAGATAATAACAAATGGTGATTAATCATGATGAATTAATTTAAAAACTGTGATTAATTTGTTTAAAATTTTCAATCATTTGACAGCCCTAGTATTTTTTATTGAAATGTATTTATGTTAAAGTGTGGCTCTTATACATCTTTGTTGGAAATAAAGATAACACAAGTTTGATCCTTCAACCTGTGTCACAAACCTCACTGTCTTGCTTGTGTTGATATAAATCAGTGCTAAATTGCAGTTTCAAGCACTTCAGAGTACTTTCCTGGCGTTTGCAGCATCGTTGTGTTGCAAATGTACACATACGTAGTCCGATTCGAGTTGGCCATCTTACTTCATCGCTTCAAACCGGGTGAAATTACGCCATCAACCAAATTGTGTTTGATAATCGAGAAATAATTGAAATGTGTCACTTGTCTGGAAGTCGTTATGCTTGTTTGTGTTCTTTGTCGAGAAAAAGAAACAATAACCCCTCCTTCTACCGCTTTAACACAGGTTTATCTCAAATTCAAGTGTTTTTGAAGCTTAAACATGACTTTTTAAAATGTACTCACAACAGTAATGATTTATAATAATAGGTCTGCATGTAGATAATTTCAAAGTAAATATCAATACATCCTACAGTCATAATTCCTTCAAATTTCGCATCTTCACTCTATCACAGTTTTGTGGTTGACTACTGCCTATTATTAGTGAAAAAAAATATGCATATTGAATGAAATTGGATACATTTGTGGCCTAAATCTGGCATGACGATCTAGTGGTTAGCATGTTGGCCACACAACCAGGAGCTTGGGAATATCTGGGTTCGAATCTTCGTTGGAGTTTGCATGTTCTCCCATGTGTGCGTGGGTTTCCTCCCACATTCCAGAAGCATGCATGTTAGGTTAATTGGAGACTCTAAATGGTCCATAGGTATGAATGTGAGTGTGAATGATTGTTTGTCTGTATGTGCCCTGTAACCAGTCCAGGGTGTAGCCCGCCTCTCACCCAAAGTCAGCTGGGATAGGCTCTAGCATGCAACCCCTAGTGAGGACAAGCTGCATAGAAAATGTATGGATGGCCTAAATGAAGCATTTTCAAGCATTAAAATGTCTACAGTAAATGAAGTAAAATCCAAATATAAGGCATTCAGAAGATGAATTCAAAGGCATTGTGATGATATGTAGTATTCAACACTGGTCACTCGGTGCCACTAATGTTACTTAGATGAGACAATAACCATTACGCTGTCCAGAAAAAAAAAAGAACTCTCCCAATGGTAACGGCGTGACTTCGTTATGTCTTATTTATGTCTAACATGTCTTATTTTCTCTTATTAAGTCTACTATATTTGGTAAGAGGAGTGTAAAGGTGGATATAGGGGTGTTATATCATGTGTACTGTAGGGGGCTCTGATAATGTTAAAAAGGTGGCAAACAAGTTTTTTATGCTCTAACTCCCAAAATATAAAATTTTTAAACAAGCAATCCTAGTTGGTGGAAATTCACTTATCACAGTCCGGTCTGGAACCAATTAATAATTAATTTATTAATTAATTACAAATTTTATGAGTAACTAGAGAGACTAGTGCCATAGTCTCCCCCTATTGTAATTCACACCAAAATAATAATACTTCATTTTTTTGGATGATTCTTTGATATTCTGTAGAACCTGTTGGAAATTCGTACTGTATTATTTTTTGCAAGTGCTAATGAAAAAAAATCCTGGATCCCGACGGTGATATGGATCGGCCCCAAAATGTAATCAGTTCTTCCATATCCCATTTCTGACAATTCCTGAAAATTTCATACAAATCGATTCAGAACTTGTCAAGTTATATTGAACACAAACAAACAAACAAACATAAACGCTGGCAAACAACAAACAAACAACGCTTTACACTGCACTTGACGGAGGTAATTACCTATTTTTTGGTAGGTATGTGAGAGGTATGGTTTCCAGTATCCAAGATGTCCGCCTGTTGTTTTGTTTTGCGTGTGTTGAAAAGTGCTGCGTTCACTCAGGAGTGTCTGTTTGGTTGCGTCACCACTTTCTGCTCAGACACTTCCTGCTCCTAGAGAACACATCACACATGGACGGCAGGACTGGAATTCAAGCCAAATAAAAGAGAACGGAGCTTTCCCGTGAGGCTTTTCAGCTGATCTGCGACGCATTAACATTTTAGGACGAAGCACAAAGACGTTACTGAGTGAAGTTGTCTTGATTTGATGCCATTCTTCCACACTGATGAACGTTTCCCAACCACCCCCGGCAGCCACGATTGGATATTAAAGGATAACCCGGATAGGGAAATAACATCTTATATGTGCCATCTTGCACATTATTCCACATGAAACGAGATTGCTGGCATCCCACAGGGTACAGCAGCGTTTTAAGTGCACCTGTTTTCAAAACTATGCGTGGCGTCAAAGATAAGTCATGAAATTCCATCACCTCAACCGTTAGTGAAAGCAAGGAAGGCCCGTAAGGAGAGGAGGCCAAAAAGGAATCATGGTCTTACCCTTTGCTTTCAGAAGAGACTCTGTCGTTTCAAATCTCTTCGCTCTGTGTTGACTTGACGCTCGCTCTTCACCAGCTGAAATTGCTGCTGGAACAGGCGAGTCCGTCAAGTCTTACAGGTTTGACCGAGACACCTGACAGGTGATATACCGTGCTTCTGTCTCCTTAAAGGCGCAGTGGCACCTTTGCTTTTTTTTGTTTTGTTTTTGTACAATTACAAGTTCACTTCCTCTTAAGAAAGTTGTCATGGTGCGCAAGAAGGAGTTCATTGTTTGTCTTTAATGTAACTTAACATCCTAAACAGGAAGTATACATTTACATTATAGTATGACTTTATTCTCCTAGAAATAATAGCTTTTCCCCTGAAATGCGTATTAAATATGTAGTCGCCCCTCGCTATATCACAGTTCCATTATCACTCCCTCGCTATGTCACGTTTTTTCAGAAATGAATGAATGCATCACTGATGGCTGTTTGGTGGTAGACTATGGTCTATTATGAGCCAAAACATATGGAAATAAGAGTGATATGTAGTAGTCTGGCCACTAGGCAGCAGTAATGCCCCAAAAATTAAGACATTAGCTTACATTACGTTACCTTAACACTGCATGTAGATAGATTGACTTCCAGGCCAGCTGAGCTGAGTCGACATACCATGATAAGACAAAATTATACAGAATGAAAATTGATCCAAAAAGACCAAGGCCATGCATGTTACAAGGAAGAACATCACAATGCCCATAATTCACAGAAATATACTGCATATGGTGAAAATACTGAACAAGTTGAGGAAACCAAATATTTTGGACACACTATATCAATGGAGTGATCATGTGAAAAAGAAAGAAAATGTCGAATAGCTATAGCCAAAAACGCTTTCAGTAAAATGTACTCAGCGCTAACATCAAGGAAAATACTTCTCAGGGCATTCAATCGATCGAAACTGGACTGCTCAGGTTGTCTTAGAAGACGTTTGACCTCTCATCCGTGCAGGCTTCATCACTTCATGCTGGATGACTGAAAATATTCACAGGCATACATCAAGGATCGCTCTTCACCAGCCAAAACGGCCCTGGATGAGTCGCAAGTAGTGTGGGTGTGTCCGTTCATATGTTACTGGTTTGACAGAGACGCCTGCCACAAAGCTATGTTTCACTTTCACTTTCCTTTTCTTTTGCGCACCGCCATTGGAATTGTGTGCCTCACGCTTGGGAGACAGCACTGCGTTTGTAACCACAAAATGTTGTAACACGGAACATGGTCAAACCAGGACCACCTGTGGATGTACAGTATATATATATATATATATGTATATATATATATATACCGTAGTAGGACCTCAGTTTTTGTCATTAATTTGTTCCAAAAGGTCAGACAAAAACCAAAAGCATAGGGAATCATGCAAATTCAACTTATCCATGCCACACTTGCAAAAATATGAACAAATACAACATTTTATAGAGAATAAGTGTAGTTTTACAGTGTAGTTAAGTGTAGTTTTGCTGAAAACAAGGCAAAACAATTATAAATGACAAATGGATGGAAGTTATTGTTGACAGGAAGTTCACAAATTCAGTCGTGTTTCTAGCCTTCTGCATCAAACTGCTGCCACTCGCAACTTTCTTTGGCAGCTTAATTAGCAGCAGCATGGTTAGTGATTCAGCAACGCGTAGGGTGCTTTGTTTGGCGAAACCGACTAGTTTGTTAAGTGAAATATACGAAAACCAAGGCAAAATTTTTGCGAAAATTTAAATGAAAACGAATCATAGAAAAACTTTGGCGTACAAAAACCGAGGTTTAACTGTGCTAATATAACCAACTATATTTCTCTGAGTCTTAGTTCTATATTGTTCTTCTAAGACTGTGTTTTTTGATGTGACTTTTTTCTCTTTAATTTCATTTTGTTTATTTTCCTTCCTGAAAAAAAACAACTTCTTGAGGAAATGCAACTTTATTCCCGTAAGATTCTAACATTTGTACTGATGAAAACCCTACTGATCAAATGATGGCTTTTGAATGTCCTTTGACATTCTTAGAACTTCATTGTTGTGTATAATGATTTTTTTCATTGTATGTGCTATAAAACTTCATGACACAATTCAAATTTTTGCTTACTCACATCTGCAGTAGCAGAATAGATGAATGGAATCTCAAGGGTTGCCGTTTCTGGGTCTCACTGGCCACTTCCTTGTTGCTAGGCAGAGTTTGCACGGTGGGTGCACTCATACGCAGCCCCACTGACCAATGAAATAAGAAATTACAATCTAGTCACGCCCACTAGACAAGACAATCTTCCACTCATGGTGGTCCCAAGCAAGAACCCTACTGAACATTTCCCTTTGTCTATTTTGACGAGTTGTTTGCATAAATCCAGCAGCTAAGTCATTAGCAGGTCACACACGGCAACAAGTGCTGGGGAAAATGCAATCAGGCTTTAACAAATAAGCAAAGGGTGAATTATTAATCCCGTGATTAATTGTTATGATTGATTATATTGGACGCTGCCTTTCATTACGAGATGAACGTTGATTTTAGGGGAACAAATAATTGGAATTGTTGATGGAATTGGGGTGACGAGACGGGCGGAGCTGTCAACCGATCACCACCTGGTGGTGAGTTGGCTCTGATGGTGGGGGAGGATGCCGGTCAGACCTGGCAGACCCAAACATATTCTGAGGGTCTGCTGGGAACGTCTGACTGAGCCTCCTGTCTGAAGGAGTTTTAACTCCCATCTCCGGGAGAGCTGGCCCGAGGGAGGTAGTGGACATTGAGTCCGAGTGGGCCAAGTTCCGTGCCTCCTTTGTCGAGGCATCTGTGGCAGTGAAGTGGTTGGTACCTGTCGTGGAGATTATTCCAGAACCCATTGGTAGACACCAGCAGTGAGGGATTCCGTCAAGCTGAAGAACAAGTCCGAGCGGGGCTGTTTGGCCTGTGGTACTCCAGAGGCAGTTGACGGGTAGCGGCAGGCCAAGCGGTTTGTGGCTTTGGTGGTGGTTTGCGGTTCCCGGATGTGGGAAAGGTTCAGGGCAACCATGGAGAACAACTCCTGGATGGCTTAAAAGAAAACCTGACCTCAACACATCAACAGCAGTGCTATTCCAACACCATACATGTATCTCCAACTCACCAACGCATCTCTAGTCTACTCGTCGTGGGAACAACACTTCCTCATTGTCACTACTGCAAGATGCATTCACTGACACCAACATCTTTATGATGGTGTCATTATGTTATTATGGGTGGTCTAAATAAACGTAAAGACAAAGAAAAACAGTAAGTGGATATTCTTATCTCTCACTGATGTAACTCTTACTGTGGAAGTGCAATACGATGCATTTAAGTGTTCTTGGAAATCCCATAAAATATATTTAGCCTCAAAACATGTGAATTCGACTTGAGTTACATGGTGTATTTGAACGTAACCCTTCATGGCTCATAATAACATGGTTAAAGTGTGATTCAAATGTTCTGCTTCTAGTGTTAGGCAAATAGATTTTCAGACGTGTGATTTCAACTTTCTGTTCATTTGGAGCTGTTAATACATACAAATAGACATGATTCTGTCCTGTCATTTATATTTCTGTGCACAAAATACAGCAAAAATGGGCATAATGAATGACTATCGCCCTATAGCACTCACTCCTATTGTTATGAAGTGCTTTGAAAGAATAGTCATGACCCACATCAAAAAGAGCATCCCGGTGGCAACTGTGGACCCTCTACAGTTTGCATATCGCCAGAACCGGTCCACAGATGATGCAGTCAACACTGCCATCCACACAGCCCTTTCTCACCTACAGGGCCAGGACACATACGTCAGAATGCTATTTATAGACTATAGCTCTGCTTTTAATACAGTCAGCCCCCACAAACTCACAAATAAGCTCCTCACACTTGGCCTGTCTCCCTCCCTCTGTAACTGGGTGTTTAACTTTCTCACGGGCAGACCCCAGTCAGTCAGAGTCCACAACCGCACATCCAGCTCAAGAATTGTGAGCACTGGGACCCCACAGGGGTGTGTGCTGAGTCCACTCCTCTACACGCTCTTCACCTACGATTGCGTGGCCTCCCAGAACAACACCAGCATCATTAAATTTGCGGATGACACTACAGTCATCGGACTGATCACTGGTGGTGTTGAAACATCATACAGAAGAGAGGTGGCGGACCTCATAGCTTGGTGTCGTGATAACAATCTCCTTCTCAATACAGATAAGACTAAAGAGATGATCATCGACCCAAGAACAAGGGAAAAGGAGCCGCATAGACCCCTGTTTATTGATGAGACTGAGGTGGAGAGGGTGAAAACCTTCAAGTTCCTTGGCACACACATCAGCGAGGACCTCACCTGGTCTCACAACACCCAACAAATTATGAAGAAGTCCCAAAGGAGACTGTACTTCCTGAGAAGACTGAGGAAATTTGGCATGTCCACCACAATCCTGAGTTGCTTCTACAGATGCACTATCGAAAGTGTCCTTACCGCCTCCATCACTGTTTGGTACGGTAACTGTACAACACGTGATAGGAAGGCACTCCAGCGGGTGATCAAGACCTCACAGAACATTGTTGGGGCAGCCCTCCCCTCACTGCAAGACATTTATACATCTAGAGTCCTACGCAGAACACACAACCTCATCAAGGACAGCACACATCCACAACACTCATTATTCACACTCCTACCGTCAGGCAGACGCTACAGGAGTTTGAAGTCCAGGACCACAAGGCTGGCAAACAGCTTTTACCCACAGGCCATCAGGCTTCTCAATGAAGCACTCAGACACGCCACACGCAAAACACGCACACACTCATAGCACTTTATTTATTTATTTATTTATTTTTATTATTTACTTGTATTAATGTCTCTTCTGTTGTTGTTGCTTAATTTCTTGGTATTTATGTATATGTGTTTATGTTTCTTATGTTCTTATTCTTTCTTGTGTTTTTCTTTCTTTTCTTGGGAGAATGAACAGAATAAGATTTTCATTGCATGGTATAACTGCTGTTTTACCATGCACATGACAATAAAACTCTCTTGAATCTTGAATCTTGAATCTTGAATAATTCACACATAATGGCAAATGATGATTAATCATGGTTAATTAATTTTAAAACTGTTATTAATTTGATTACATTTTTTAATCATTTGACAGCCCTAGTATTTTTTTATTTTGATTTATTTATTTATTATATATTTATTTATTTAGGAATTTCATGCCTCAAACTGTGTCACAAACCTCACTGTCTCGCTTGTGTTGATGTAAATCAGTACTAAATTGCAGTTTCAAGCGCGTTAAAGTAGTGCGATTCAAGATGGCCATCTTACTGCATCGCTTCAAACCAGGTGAAATTACGTCATCAACCAAATTGTGTTTCGTGATCAAGAAATCACTGAAAATGCATCCCTTGTCTGGAAGTGGTTATGCTTGTTTGTCTTCTGTATTGATTAAAAAGAAACGATAACCGTTCCTTGTAATTAGCACTTTAACACAATTTAATCTCTAATTAAAATGTTTTTTTAAACATGCTTTTTAAAAAAATTATCTACAACAATAATAGTATGAAATAATAGGTCTCCGTCTAGATCATTTCAAACAAAATATCAGTACAGTCGTCCTTTGCCACTTCACGGTTCGAATTTTTCGTTTTTTCAAAAGACATTCATAAATGATAGCCGTTTTGTGCAGATTTAATTAAAGTTTATGTATTTGTAACCTAAATGAATCATTTTCAAGCATAAAAATGTCTAAATTAATACAAATATAAGACATTCAGAAGATGCATTCAAAGACGTTGTGATGTTATATAGCATTCTACACTGGTCACTAGGTGTGAGTAATGTGAGATGAAACAATAGCCATTACGCTGTCCAGAAAAAAAAAAACAAGGACTTACAGTATGTCTTATTTATGTATAATATGTCTTATTTTCTATTGTTATATCTGCTATATTGGGTAATAGGATAGTAAAGGTGACTATATGGGTGTTATTTCATGTCTAGAGGGCTCTAATAATGTTAAAAAGTGTATTTAGAAGGTGATAAACAGGTTTTCTATGCTGTAACTACCAAAATATTCCATTTATAAATAAGGAAACCTGCTTGGCAGAAAGTCACTCATCACAGTCGGGTCTGGAACCAATTAACTGCCATAAATAAAAAAGGGATTACTATATCCACACCATCGTCTCTCAACTTCAGAACCAGCACCCCCAATCCCTCCTCCTCATCTCCGGTGACTTCAATCATGCTTCCCTGTCCTCTGCTCTTCCCACCTTCACCCAGTATGTCAGACTAGAGACAATAAAATTTAGGACCTCCTGTATGCAAACATCAAGGATGCATACACCTCATCCCCCCTCCCCCCGCTGGGTCGTTCTGATCACAACCTCGTCCATCTCGTCACAGACTACACTCCAGTCGTGAATAGACAACCCCCTGTGAAGAGGCCTGTGAAGCAGTGGTCTGAGGAGAGCAGTGCTAGGCTCAGAGACTGCTTCCAGACAACAGACTGGGAAGCGCTCTGTAGTCCCCATGGCAGTGATGTTGACAGCATGACGGACTGCATCACAGACTATATAAACTTCTGTGTGGAGAACACTGTGCCCTCCAAGTTTGTGCGGTGTTTTCCCAACAACAAACACTTGGTGACCTCTGAGATTAAGGCCCTGCTGAACAAGAAGAAGAGGGTCTTCAACTCGGGGGACAAGGAGGACCTGTGCAGAGTCCAGAGGGAACTCCGGCACAAGATCAGGAAGGGGAAGGACTGGTACAGGAGGAAACTGGAGAAGCGGCTGGAGGAGAATAATGCCAGGGAAGACTGGAGAGGCCTGCAGACCATCACAGGCCATGGTAAAGGAGTGGGGAAAGACCAAGCCAGTGGGGACAAGATCTGGGCAGATGAACTCAATCTGTTTTTTAACAGATTTGAGTCTGCCCTCCCTCCCTCCCCTACCAACTCACCACTCTTCACCCCCACATCCCCATCCCAGCCATCCTCTACTCCCCTCTCCATAACTGATGATCAGGTGAGAAGTCAGCTGAGGAAGATCAAGGCAAGGAAGGCCCCGGGACCGGACGGCATCAGCCCTAGAATCCTCAAGGACTGTGCTGACCAGCTCTGTGGAGTTCTCAGGCACTTGTTCAATCTCAGCCTGAGCCTGGAGAAAGTCCCGGCCCTGTGGAAGACCTCCTGTGTGGTCCCGATCCCAAAGACACCGCTTCCCAAGGAGCCTAACCACTTCAGGCCTGTTGCTTTGACCTCTCACCTGATGAAGACCATGGAGAGGATTATCCTGCAGCACCTGCGACCCCTGGTGGGCACTCAGCTGGACCCCCTGCAGTTTGCTTACCGGCCTCGGATCGGAGTGGACGACGCAGTGATCTACCTGCTGCACAGATCACTGCTACACCTGGAGGACAGCGGGAGCGCTGTGAGGGTCATGTTTTTTGACTTCTCCAATGCATTCAACACCATCCAGCCGTCACTACTCAGAGTGAAGATAGAGAGTGTGGGAGTAGACCAACACCTGACTGCATGGGTTATAGACTACCTCACCAACAGACCACAGTATGTGAGGCTCCGTCACTGTGTGTCTGACATGGTACTCTGCAGCACAGGTGCCCCTCAGGGTACGGTGCTCTCCCCTTTCCTCTTCACCCTCTACACCTCAGACTTCACACACAACTCCACACAGTGTCACATCCAGAAGTTCTCCGATGACACAGCCATCGTTGGTTGTGTTTCAGAGGGGAATGATCTGGAATACAGGACGGTCATCAGGGACTTTGTCAGCTGGAGTGAGCTTAACCAGCTGCAACTCAACACCAGCAAGACAAAGGAGATGATCATTAACTTCCAGAGGAAAACATCCCATTTCACACCGGTGTACATCCAGGGAGCGGACATAGAGTTGGTAGACAGCTACAAATTCCTGGGTGTTCACCTTAACAACAAGCTGGACTGGTCTGTCAACACCCACGCCCTCTACAAGAAGGGCCAGAGTCGCCTCCACCTGCTGAGGAGACTGAGGCCCTTTGGTGTATGCAGGACTCTTTTACGGACCTTTTATGACTCTGTGGTGGCCTCAACCATCTTCTATGCTGTGGGCTGCTGGAGAGGGGGCAGCACGGAAAGGGACAGGAGCAGGATCAATAGGCTGATCAGGAGAGCGAGCTCTGTCCTGGACGGTCCTCTGGACTCCGTAGAGGAAGTGGGGGAGAGAAGGATGTTGGCTAAGCTGACATCCATCATGGACAACACCTTTCACCCGCTACATGACACTGTTGTTTCCCTGGGCAGCTCCTTCAGCAGCAGACTGTTACACCCACGGTGTAAGAAGGAGAGGTTCCGCAGGTCCTTCATACCGACCGCTATCAGGCTCTACAACACCTGCACCACCTGAACCATATTGTAGTCACTATGCATTCTTTACACTGTACTTTTTACTTGCGTATCTTGCTTGCTTGCTGCTGTAACAAGTAAATTTCCCCGCTGTGGGATAAATAAAGTACATACATACATACATACATACAGTACATATCCTAAAAACAAAAGTGTCACAAAAAACTGGCTGTGGGTGGATGTCTGCCGCAACCAGTGGTATGGGAAATTACAAGATTAAAAATGATTTTAAACCAGAACGAGACATATGTATGTATGTATGTACTGTATGTATGTATGAATGTATGTATGTATGTATGTATGTATGTATGTATGTATGTATGAATGTATGTATGTATGTATGTATATATGAATGTATGTATGTATGTATGTATGTACAGTATGTATGTATGTATGTGAGATGCATGGTTTCCCGTATCCAAGATACTAATGTACATTAAACGATAACCCGTATAGGGAAATAACATCTTATATGTGCAAGATGGCACATTATTCCACATGAAATTAGATTGCTGGCATCCCACAGGGTACGTCAGCATTTTAAGTGCACCTGCTTCCAAATCCATATGTAGTTTCAATAATAAGTCATGAAATTCCATCGCAATCCTCTGCCATTAGGGGAAGCGAGGAAGGCCCTTTAGGAGAAGAGGCCAAAAATGAATAATGGTCTTACCCTTTGCTTTCAGAGGGAACTCTGTCGGTTCAAATCTCCTCTCTCTGCGTTGACTTGACGCTCGCTCTTCACCAGCTCAAACTGCTGCTGTCCGTCAAGACAGCTTTGAACAAGACACCTGACAGGTGATACGCCGTCCTTCCGTTTTCGTTTTTTTTTTGTACAATCGCAAGGTCACTTCCTCATAAAGAAGTTGTAATTTCAAACAATTTCATTGTTTGTGTTCAATGTAACTGGATAACATCCTAAACAGGAAATGAAGTATACATTTTCATTTAATTATGAATTTATTCTGCTAAAAATAACACCTTTTTCTCTTTGAAATGTGTATTAAATATGCAGTCGTCTGTCGCAATATCACAGTTCCATTATCGCTCCCTTGCTATAACACATTTTTTGGTGGTAGACTATGGTCTATTACTATTATTCAAAACACAAATGATATGAAGTATTCTGGCCACTAGGGGGCAGTGCTGTTACACTGATGAGACATCCTTATTACATTACCGTCACACTGACGAGCCGAGCCGACATACCATGGCTGAGATCGAGTGAAAATCATTCTGTGTGGAAGTGGTACGTTTTTGGCTTCTTTGTCTTTCTTCCCCACTCCTTCTGAAACTTTTTCTTAAGTTTAGAAGAAATAAATTTGAGGCTAGCTGGTTATCTTACTAGCTTGCTACCACGCTAGTTTGCAACCTTGCTAGCGTGCTAGTTTGTTAGCTCGCTAGCTTTCTAGCATAAGAGTTGGGCAATGTGGTGTAAACAAAGAATAATAGCCGTGTAAAAGTTACTATAGGGGTGTTATTTTATGTCTACAGGGCTTTAATGTTAACAATTTTATTAATACTATAAACAAGCTTTCTATGCTCTAATGATGAAAAGATTACACTGATATATTGTGGAAATTAATTTATCACGTTCAAGTCTGGAACCAACCAGCCTTTGCACAGGAGCCCTTCAAGTGGCAATCTTGGCCACAGGCCCACCTCAGCAATCTTTGCCACACGACCCCTTCAAGCGGCAACCTTTCCGACAGGGCCCCTTTAAGCGGCAACCTTTGCCATAGGATCCCCTCAGTCAGCAACCTTTACCACAGGACCCCCGCAGTCAGCAACTTTTGCGACAGGACCCCTTCAAGCGGAAACCTTTGTCACAGAACCCCCTCAGTCAGCAACCTTTGGCACAGGACCCCCTCAGTCAGCAACCTTTGCCACAGGACGCCCTCAAGCGGCAGCCTCTGCCACAGCACCCCCTCAGTCAGCAACCTTTGCCACGGGACACCCTCAAGCGGCAACCTTTGCCACAGGACCACCTCAGTCAGCAACCTTTGCCACGGGACACTTTCAAGTGACAACCTTTGGCACAGGAGCCGTTCAAGCAGCAGCCTTTGCCACAGGACTCCTTCACGCGGCAGCCTTTGCCATAAGACCCCCTCAGCCAGCAACCTTTACCACAGGACCCCTTCAAGCGGCAACCTTTGCCATAAGACCCCCTCAGTCAGCAACCTTTACCACAGGACCCCTTCAAGCGGCAACCTTTGCCATAAGACCCCCTCAGTCAGCAACCTTTACCACAGGACCCCTTCAAGCGGTAACCTTTGCCATAGGACCCCCTCAGTCAACAATCTTTGCCACACGACCCCCTCAAGCAGCAACCTTTGCCACAGGACCACCTCAGTCAGCAACCTTTGCCACAGGACGCTTTCAAGCGGCGACCTTTAGCACAGGACCCCCTCAAGTGGAAGCCTTTGCCACAGGACCCCTTCACGCGGCAGGCTTTACCACCCCAGTCAGGACCCCCTGAGTCAGCAACCTTTGCCACAAGACCCTTTCAAGCGGCAACCTTTGCCATACGACTTCCTCAGTCAGCAACCTTTTCCACAAGACCCTTTCAAGCGGCAACCTTTGCCACAAGACCCCTTCCAGCGGCAGTCTCTGCCACAGGTCCACCTCAGTCAGCAACCTTTACCACAGGACCACTTCAAGCGGTAACCTTTGCCATAGGGCCCCCTCAGACAGTAACCTCTGCCACAGGACCCCCTCAAGCGGCAACCTTTACCACAGGACTACCTCAGTCAGCAACCTTTGCCACAGCACCCTTTCAAGATGAAACGTTTGGCACAGGACCCCTTCAAGCGGCAGCCTTTGTCACAGGACCCCTCAGGCAGCAGCCTTTGCCATCTCAGTCAGTACCCCCTCAGTCATCAACCTTTGCCACAGGACCTCCTCACTCAGCAACCTTTCCCACAGCACCCTTTCAAGCGGCAACACTTGGCACAGGACCCCTTCAAGCGGCAGCCTTTGCCACAGGACCCCTTCACGCAGCAGCCTTTGCTATCTCAGTCAGGACCCCCTCAGTCAGCAACCTTTGCCACAGGACCCCTTCAAGCGGCAGCCTTTGACACAGGACCCCTTCACGCAGCAGCCTTTGTTATCTCAGTCAGGACCCCCTCAGTCAGCAACCTTTGCCACAAGACCCTTTCAAGCAGTAACCTTTGCCACAGGACCCCTTGAAGCGGCAGCCTCTGCCACAGGACCCCCTCAGTCAATAACCTTTACAACAGGACCCCTTCAAGCGGAATCCTTTGCCATAAGACCCCCTCAGTCGGCAACCTTTACCACAGGACCCCTTCAAACGGTAACCTTTGCCATAGGACCACCTCAGTCAGCAACCTTTGCCACGGGACCCTTTCACGCGGCAGCCTTTGCCACCCCAGTCAGGACCCCCTGAGTCAGCAACCTTTGCCACAACACCCTTTCAAGCGGCAACCTTTGCCATAAGACCCCCCTCAGTCAGCAACCTTTGCCACAAGACCCTTTCAAGCGGCAACCTTTGCCACAGGACCCATTCAACGGCAGCCTCTGCCACAGGTGCCCCTCAGTCAGCAACCTTTACCACAGGACCCCTTCAAGCAGTAACCTTTGCCATAGGGCCCTTTCAGTCAGCAACCTCTGCCACAGGACCCCCTCAAGCAGCAGCCTCTGCCACAGGACCCCTCAATCAGCAACCTTTACCATCTCAGTCAGGACCCCCTCAGTCAGCAACCTTTGCCACAGGACCTCCTCAGTCAGCATCCTTTACCACAGGACCCCCTCAAGCGGCAACCTTTGCCACAGGACCACCTCAGTCACCAACCTTTACCACAGGACCCCGTCAAGCAGCAACCTTTGCCACAGGACCCCCTCAAGCGGCAACCTTTGCCACAGGACCACCTCAGTCAGCAACCTTTGCCACAGGACCCCTTCAAGCGGCAGCCTTTGCCACAGACACCTTCACGCGGCAGCCGTTGCCACCTCAGTCAGGACCCCCTCAGTCGGAAACCTCTGCCACAGGACCCCCTCAAACGGCAACCTTTGCCATAGGACCACCTCAGTCAGCAACCATTTGCCACAGGACCCCTTCAAGCAGCAACCTTTGCCACAGTATCCCCAGAATTGGAAACTACTGCCACAGGACACCCTCAACTCGAAACCATAATGTAGCAGAGTTAACATGAAGAATATAAGTCCTAGGACCCCTGAACCGGCGACCTTTATCACAGAATCGCCTCGACTAGCAACGTTTGCCACAGGACCCCCTCAATCGGAAACCAGCAGAGTTCACATGATAAATATAAATTCTCCTTCCAAATGATTGCTTAACGTACTGAACAGACCCGACTCTGCTCCCAGATGTCACAGACGAGACTGGATCAGTGGAATCACAAGCTTTTTTGTCTCTGAGTCTCATTGGCTGCTTGTTGCTAGGCAGACTTCTCAGTCATACATGACCCCATTGGCACTATTGGGGGTAAGTGTAATCAGATTTCATGTTGTTGTAATGCAGTAGTGTTACTGTTGCTAGTGGCAGTAATCCCATTACAGTTACAAATTAAAAAAAACACCTTGTTACGTGAGCTACTTTCTACTTTGTTTTGTAATCCAAAATGATTAAGTGTAACTTACTTGAACATTCGTGCATTTTGTTACTTTAAGCAGTAAGTAACTAAATCAAGTCAGGCATTATTTTTTCAAAGTAACTGGTAATGTGTAATGCATTACTTTTTTGAGTAACAACCTAAACACATTGACATAAGGAATGGCACATGGCAGCCACGCCCCCTAGACAACGCACACAATCCTCCATCCATTGTGGTCCCGACCTTGCATGCAACTTTTCATCAGGTAGCGTCTGTCTATTCTTACGAGTCGCTTGCATACATGCAGCAGTTAAATCACTGGCACACCGCATGCAGCTGCAGGTCCTTTGGAAAATTCAATCAAGCTTTGGCAAATAAACACGCGGGACGATTAATTATGTCTGATTGGATGCCTCCTTTCATTACTTCATGAACGCTGATTCCTTGAGGGGAACAACTAAAGAACAAATCACTGCAATTGTTAGTATATTTCACTGACTTTTAGGCCACATTTAAGGAATAAAAGGTACATTTTTACCTATTTTGAGGTCATCATAAGGGGCAACCATAGGGGGCAACCATAGGGGGCAGTCATATTCCACTCAGATGCACCACAAAAGAAGACTTCTACTTCCGTCTCAAGCTGTGAAAATGAGGCTTTCAACGACGGATGGGAAACTCTGTTCTTTTAATGGCTTCATTGCGTACCCATAAGTCAGTGAAACTTGAATCTTCATTGAGCACCAGTGAATCATTGAAACACAAGTCTTCAATGAGTACTCGTGATTCAGTGAAACTCAAGTCTTTGTCTAATACCGTAAAGTTGGTGAAACTTGAGTCTTCTTTGAGCACCCGTGAGTCTGTGAAACTCGAGTCTTAATTAAGTAGCCGTAAGTGAAACTTGAGTTTTTGTCTAGTACCCATGTGTCAGTGAAACTCAAGTCTTTGTCGAGCACCAGTGAGTCGATTAAACTGCAACATGAGTTTTCATTGAGTACCCATGAGTCAGTGAAACCTGAGTCTTCATCGAGTAGCCATGAGTCAATAAAAATCCCGTCTTTGTCAAACACCTTTGAGTCAGTGAAACTGCCGTCTTCATCGAGGACCCGCGAGTCAGTGTAACTTGAGTCTTCGTCGAGCAGCAGTGAGTTGGTGAAACTCAAGTTTTTGTTAAGCACGCGTGAGTCATTAAAACTCACACAGTGAGTTGTTTCTTTTGTTGAGTCTGTGATGCAGGAAGGGAAAAGACGATCTGTTGCTTTTTATTCATTCAAGAAATACACAATGAATGAATGAATGACTTGTTAACTGCTTTCCCTTCCGAAAGTGAACGAGCTAACGAGGACGAGTTCTGATTCAGTAAGAAAGTCGGGAGTTGTGAAAGACATTTCTAGCTGTGCAAATGAAGCGTTAAAGAGATGAAATGTTATATTTATTCCTGGGTGCCTTCCTGCTGTTTGCTTGATATTGTTTTGCTAATTTATGTGCGTGTGGAGATGGCGTTCATCTTCATTTGTGGCTTTTCCCATGGAAAAAGTAAAACAAGTCATTATAGATTTGAATTGAGGCGTCGGGATGAAAGTCACAGCGGGAACAATTCTGCAATTTCTATGGTGAAACAGGGATGTGTTGCTTGTAATGCTAAGATAGAGTAATTGTGCTAAAAGTCAAATCTTTTTGCATTTGGTTGGGTGTGTTTTCCCAACGCGGTGGCAGACTTGTCAGCGGGACGTGACGTGACATTCCGCTTTATCTCTGTTGACTTTTTATCGCTTGTGTTGCTCTGTTAGCCAAGCAGACAATATCTGCCATTATCTGGCACAAACATGACAAGCGGTCCATCTCCACAGATATCATGCAGCGCCCCCATGGTGCCGCGCCACCCCACCCCACCTCCAATCCCAGGATGCACCTTGTCAGCACACACGAGTCAGAAGTAATCGGACCCGCTCCTTTTTGTTGGTGCATCTGCTGCACAAGCGGCATGTCAAAGAAGAATATGAATTATTCTACTTGATGGCGCGCCTGGCTTCAACTTTTTTCAGACTGGCTTCCTTGTCAGCGTTATCACAACAAGCTCGAGTGATTTTCATCTACGCTCGTCTGTCAGCTGACGTAGCGCTAAAAATAGAACTCCATGGAACTTTCCTTGCTCCAACTTGAGCCTCAAGGGCATCTGAGGTCAAAGTTCAAACTGATAGGTTTTTGTCATTGCTCAAATGCAAAACAAGAACACAAATTGTTTTTTATGAAATGAAGTGCAAATTGTTTGTGCTTCTCTAAAGGTATTTTTGTAGCTCTAGTTTTTTGCTAAAATCACTTTTTACTTCATTTTTATTAAAAAAATACGATAAATGCAATTTTCTTTTTTATAGTTTTTTTGGATTATGACATCTTCATCGAACATACATTGAAATAAAAGACAATGCATTTTGTTTCTTTTTATTATTTAATTTAATTTTCATAAAATTACACCAATAAAAATAATCAATAAATTTGACGTTGTGCAACTGTGTTTTGATTGTTTATGTGATTTTATTTCATAATGTTATTATTAAGTAATGCTTAACAATAAATAATAAATAATATATATAATAAATAATATCCATCCATCCATCTTCTTCTGCTTATCCGAGGTCGGGTCACGGGTGCAGCAGCCTAAGCAGGGAAGCCCAGACTTCCCTCTCCCCAACTACTTTGTCCAGTCCCACAGGTGGGGGTAGGAACATAGATCGACCTGTAATTTTGACCCCATGGGTGCAGGCCCGGCCACAAGATGTTCGGCATAGTGCCCCACCTCCAAGTCTGGCTCCAGAAGGGGGCCCTGGTGACCCGCATCCGGGCAGGGAAAGTTTGGTCCAAAGTTGTGTCTCTTCATTGGGGTCTGTTGAGCCACTCTTTGTCTCATCCCTCCTTGAGGACCTGCTTGTCATTGGGTGACCTTACCAGAGCAAAACCAAGAGACGTAGGGGAAAAGGCTCTGTTGACACATAAACAGGTAGGTAAATCTAGGTAACAGCTCCGGTGAGGAAACTAGTAATATCAATAACAACAATGAACCAGCGCCGCACATTCGACGGCGCTGGCCTTTTATCCGCCACAAATGTTAATTGACCGCAGCTGCGCGGCCACCAGGCATGAAGCGGCTGCCTCTTCCTCCCCGGAGAAGGCACAGCCCGCCAATGAGAGAGCAGGACAGGGGACGCTCGCTCCTGTTTGCTCCTGTTCTGCAGAACGTCACAAATTTCCATCTTTAAATGTTTTTTAAAACACGATTTTAAAAGCAAGAAATAAAAATGTTAGTGAACGAGCCCGAGGATATATGTACAGGATACGCGTGAAGCAGTCATGAATGGGTGTGTGTGTGAACAATCGAGTGCGGAGGAGGTGCGAAGATCGTCGTAAACTAACAATACCATCGCTCCTTTCTTATTGAATGGGCTTCTAATCTCTAATTAGTCAGCAATTAAGTGATATTTTAGATGTTTTATTCAGGTATTTTGGCTATTTTAGAATCTATTCACGGCATTGCAAAGTGGGAAGATTACCGTTTTGGCCGTCATTGAATCTTTTCAGTGCGGCATTGCAAAGTAAGAAGACGGCTTTTTTATGTCCAACTAGGACTCAGTAATTAAAGTCTACACACGATGGCTTCATTGCTTAAAAAACGAAACTTTTTCCTGCATGAAGCTTCTGGTTGAGTCGGCATTTTGGCCGCTATATGCGGTCACATATTGACCAAGGGATACAAAATGGGTGGCCGCTGGCCGCTGGCCGCGTTAGACAGGTGACTGCTATACAGTACACAGGGTCTATAACACGTACATTTTTTGCGGGGGATTTTTCAGTGGCCGCTATAGGCAGGTGGCCATTCTATACAGGTGGCCGCTAAGACAGGTTTGACTTGTATAATATAATATAATGTGATGTGATGTGATGTGATGTGATGTGATGTGATGTGATGTGATGTGATGTGATGTGATGTGATGTGATGTGATGTGATGTGATGTGATGTGATGTGATGTGATGTGATGTGATGTGATGTGATGTGATGTGATGTGATGTGATGTGATGTGATGTGATGTGATGTGATGTGATGTGATGTGATGTGATGTGATGTGATGTGATGTGATGTGATGTGATGTGATGTGATGTGATGTGATGTGATGTGATGTGATGTGATGTGATGTGATGTGATGTGATGTGATGTGATGTGATGTGATGTGATGTGATGTGATGTGATGTGATGTGATGTGATCTGATCTGATCTGATCTGATCTGATCTGATCTAATATAATATAATATAATATAATATAATATAATATTAATTGTTTATCATAATATTATACAATTAATAATTGTATTTATTTAAAAATATGTACAAATACAGTAAATAAAATTAAGCAAAGGAAACACAAACAAATTGAAAGAAAATTTACACTTATTTCTTTTGTATAATTTTATTTAATTCTCATGAAATTAGACATTTTTTTCTAAAAAAAAGAAAAAAGTCACAACAGCAACAACAAAAAACAATTTTTCTTATGGCATCCCAACTTTCTTTTAAGTCTGCGACTTTATTCTTTCAATATAATTATTTTGTCAGCTGTTTTTGGCCGTGAATTATTGATATAGATTTTCCGTTTCAAACTATGTACAATATTAACATAATCTACTCCATCAAATTACTCAATGGCATTAGGCAATACAATATCCAGAATATCCATTGTCTTATTTTTGTGGCAAAAATTGAATTTTTTTTGTGGATTTTGCTTGTGATCCACTCTTTTATAACCGTTCCCTCATGTTGCCAACTCGAGCATCCCGCTCATGCTCTGTTGTGTGAGAGCATTGTGTATTCTTTCATTGTGCTCACACGTGATTGTTTACACACGTAAGACTCATTCACTTATGCATATTCAGCAATGTGCACAAACACACACACGCAGACACACACACGCACACGCAGACACAAACACACACACGCAGACACACACACACAGACACACACACACACAGACACACACATGCAGACACACACACACACACACACACACAGACTGCAGGCTTCTCAAGCATGCAGATGTGACCTTGAGGTGAAGAGGTGGCAGTAAATGAACGCATCGTCGTGCAGGGGCATTGTTTTCTGCGAGAACAGTCCAAATTGCCTCGAGATCGGGCACAAGTGTTAGACTTTGATTTCAGGAAGCGTCTCCTCTGGTCCTCGCGCCCCAAGGTCGTGAGTGGGTTTAACCACACATGAAACGCACCGTTTGGTTTGCCATCACTTCCGCCGCACAGCGTGACAATAATTGGATATTAACCATCAGAGGAGATGTCATGACTGCGTTGCCCATAAAAACACCCCAGCCCCCCAACACCAGCCCCCCATGCCTCAAGTTATCACAATAAAATGTGGCACTGAATGAAGTATTAGGTCTTTCATTTTTACAGCTAATACAGGGTGTCATTTCCCTGTATTATCGACCCTGTGCCATTGTTTCTTTGTGCCTGTCGTACCTGCTACTGCCGGCAGGGGGCTCACGGGGCATGTCACCACCATATCAGGGATGCAAGAAGAAGAAGATTGTCAACACACACTTACAGCCCCAAGTGCTTGTCTGGACATGCCCATATAAGGAAGTCCGGGTTGAAAAAAACACAGAGTGCAGAGTCATCCAAAACTGCTTTCATGTCTCACTTCCAAATGCACAAACCTCATTGTCTGACACGTTGGCATTGTTCAACACGACATTACAACATTGAAACAACATTTATAGGTCAGAAAAGAGGAAAAGCATACTATGTCCCCTTCTGGAAATGGTGAGACGGAAAAAGACGCTTGGCGGGCCCGATGTGGCCCGCGGGCCGCAATTTAGTCCCATAATATTTAGACTTTATTTTCATAACATTATAACTTTTTTCCAAAATGTACAACTTGATTTGTTGTTTTCTTCGTTTTTCGTAATACTACGACTTGAACATGTTTTTTCTATTCAAGCTACTACATTATTCAGGTAAAACTGCAACTCTTTCTCGTTTGATTAAAACGTTTTTTTTCTTAATGTTTTAAGTTTATTCATGTAAAATTACTGGATATTTTTCAATTTTTGCCTTTTTTTTCCAGTTTTCCTATTAAATTATATTTTTAGAATGTGCCGCAGGCCAATAAAAACAAAAAAAAAATCAGCTGGAGGAGCACTTGGCCCCCGGGCCGCACTTTGGACACCCCTGGTGTGTTCTCCGCACTGGTTGCCAGTCAATCATATACTGTAGACAAACAAGCAATGGACACTTTCGATTCTCCAACTAACGCAACATGCATGTGCTTGAGATGTATAGGAGGAAGATGGTGTACCTGGTGAAAACTCTAAGGGTGAAGGATATACTGTAATAATACGAGTAAATATGTTGTCTGCTCTTATGGCAGACGCAGCCCAGCAGGTCAGATCTACACATGTTTTGGTCTCCATCCTGAAAGACCTGGATCTCTGCAGGATGATCCACTGTGCCCGGCATTCTTCTCTTTTGCATCTCTTTCAAGGTAAAATGGGATTAAATGTGTGCAATAAGGTAATGAAAAAGCAGGAAAAACCCACGTCATACACACACCGCCCTGCAGGTTGCAATTACTTTGATTAGCAGCGTTTGCTTTGCCCTCGTGACGGCAGGCAGCAGAGATGGCTCTCGCTTCCACTTTCATGCACTGCGATGTTATTCCGTATCGTAGCGGGCTGGTTTAATTAAACAGGATTGGACACGGTGTGATCCGGGGTCTGTGGTGATTGTTGAACATTCGTGCATTTTGATAAATGTCACATTTTCAACTTCCAAAGCATATCAGTAGTCAGAAAGCGGAAAAAAAATGTACTCGAGTTGCTGCTTGCTGAAATGAACTGGCTTTCTGATACAGGAGGAATGAATGTGTGCGTACGGAATCCAGCAAAAGAAAAAGTTTCAGTTTGCAACTTGTGGGCTGGCGAGACAAATGGAAGTGAGTCTGTAACACTGCATAAATATTCTCATAGAATACCTGGACTAAGCATGGGCCGGTTACCTTTTTCAAGGTGTACCACGGTATGAAAAAGTCACACTATCAAAACCACTAAAATTGTGCGTCATTTTGTTTCTACTATGTGAACGATAAACCGATGTGATTTGAGGAGTGAACGATTCCGATATCCCCGATAAAAGACTCCTGTATCGATAATCATCAGCCATAAAACTTGAGATGACTCGATTGTGGAAACATGCACCGGGTGTCGTGAGAGAAGCAATCGGTTGACAGTGTCTTACAAACAATGCAAGAGTCTGGGCTGCAGGCAAAAAGCTCGGGCCAGCGCCCTAGGGCCGCCGGCGTTGGAACGCCGACGTTTGGAACATCTTTGGATTAATTTCTAGATGGGTGCAAAACTTGACCAGCCAGACCAACAGAGACCAACAGAGTATGGTAGCTTTTCTGTTTTGTAACTTGATTACTTTGAAATGAGGCGCTCAGAATGTTGAAAAACACGATGCTCAGTGAGAAATGTTGTACAATTACCATTGTTATGACTGAGTTGTTTTTATTTTTCCAGCTAAAACAGCATTGTCTTTACACTCATGTGACAAATACTTCTATTTAGATGTGTGGAAGAGATGTGATGTTTTACAGTTACAGTTACGGCCTGGAGATCGGGAAGACGTTGGTTCGATTCTCCGTTGGGCATTTCTGTGTGGAGTTTGCATGTTCTCCCCGTGTGTGCGTGGGTTTTCTCCGGGTACTCCGGCTTCCTCCCACATTCCAAAAACATGCATGTTAGCTTCATTGGAGACTCTAAATTGTCCATAGGTATGAATGTGAGCATGAATGATTGTTTATCTGACCCTGCCTCTCACACGAAGCCAGCTGGGATAGGCTCCAGCATACCCCTGTGGCATAGAAAATGCATGGATGGATGGAAAGTGGAAATACTTTGTCACTGTGTTGTTCCTCAAAGTCAGAACTGGGCTTCCATGTGCTGAAGCCACAGGCGTGTGCTGTGTTGCCATACGTCATGCAGCGATAGCACAGGTGTTGTTAGCTGCCTGGGTAGCCTTTGAGCGGCGCCAGTACGACCGCGCTGCTGTGGGTGGATAGATTACTCACACCAAATGTGGAGATGTGGTTGAGAACGAGACAGGTGTGGAGGATACGTGGTATTCTCCACTCAACAACAAGCAACATCGCAGTTGCTGAAAACAATCACATGACGTGAAAATGCAAGTTTGGGGAAAAGTATGACCTGCTAATATGAAATAATAACATTACGAGTCTTTAACAAAAAATATGTACGGTATGTTGTGTTCTTGTTCATGTTCTTATGTTGCCACTTGATTGCATTTATTTGCATTTGGCTTTTTTGGGGGGGGTTGTCACTTGAGTTGTAAGATTAGCCACATTTGTTATTTCTTTAGAAAGAATTCACTTATTTATTTTAAATACATATGTTCCACTTTCATGTTGTTTTATTATATGCTTTAAAAATAACTGTTGGAATGGTCCTGTCTTTTCCCCTTTATACGGCCAATAGCACTCATTATAAATACATTATATATATGTATATATATATATATATATATAAAATTCATCCATGTGATTGGTATCAGACGATTTCAGTCCTGGATGATCGGTATCGGCAGCATAAAACCCAATTGCAGCATCTTTAATTGTTACCCAAAGTTATCATACCGTACCATCAGAATCTCAGACAGGCCCATGCCTAACCTGGACTGATAGCCAGACTTGTGTAATGTACCACCTGACTTCTAGTAAGGTATGCCCCGCCCCCATCAGTGTGAGAGAGTAGCATGTGTAAAAAAATGAAATATAGCAGCAGCATAAACCTGCCCGGCCACTCCGACTTTTTTTTTTTTATTTGGATTGGCAAGCCAGCTGCCAGGAGGATAATATTTTATCCTCAAGTCCTTTTCTGCAGTATTCCTGCCAGTGCCTCTCCATCATGCTTGGCGCAAGTCATTTTATTGAACAACACTAAGATGGGATTGGATGGTGTGTGAGTGTGTGAGTGGGTGTGCGTGTGCATGTGTGTGTGTGCATGTGTGTGTGTGTGTAATTTTATTGAATTGCATCCACACCAGGGGGTTTGTCGCTAAGTTACAGTAAAAAATATGTTTGGTTATTTCTTGTCATAGATTCAGCTTTTGACTCTTGACTCTGTTGAATTTTTCCCGTTTCCTGTTTTATTTTGAAATCTCAACCTGAGTGTACGCACTCTTTCTCTCTCCACGCGATTCTGACCCACCTGTGTCTCCCTCTGTCTTTGTATCCGCTCGCCTCGTTCCATATTCGCCCACCTGTGTCTCTGACAATGCTCTCACCATGTTCATTCACCTGTGTCTCTCACAGAACGCTTCCCCATCGTCATCTTTCACAGAATGTTCTTCCACCTGTTTCTGGCACACCAGATACCCACCCACCTGTGTCTCTCACAGGCAGCTCCCTCTCCTGTGCCACTCACCAAATTTGTACCCATCTGTGTCTTTCACCAAACGTTTGCCCACCTGTCTCTCTCTCTCTCTCTCTCTCCCCATGTAAGCCCACCTGTGTTTCTCACCGAATGCTCACCCACCTCTGTCTTTCACAGAATACTCTCCCACCTCTTCCCTCTTGTCAAATGTTTACCAACCCATGTCTCTCACAGATAGCTCCACCACCTGTGCCTCCCTCCTCCCGCCTGTGATTCTCATCACGTTCCCACACCTGTGTCCCTCAACAAATTTCCGCCCATTTAATTTGTACCAAATTGTCCCCCACCTGTGTCTCTCACAGACAGCTCTACCACATGTGTCTCCATCGCCAAATGTCCACCCACCTGTGTCTCCCTCACCAAATGTCCACCCACCTGTGTCTGTCCCAAAATGTTTCCACACCTGTGCATCCGTCACCAAATTTTCTGTATCCAATGTTCCCCCCACCTATGTCTCTCACAGAATGTCCATCCACATGTGTCTTTGCCACCAACCATCCACCAAACCAATACCGTAAAGCACCGTGTATAAACCGCACTTTTTTTCCACTGGTAAGAAGCAAAAAATGGGGGTGCGGTTTATACACGATGACAGGTCTGTGACCAGACGCACGAAATTGATGTGAAACCCATTTTAGAATAGCCGTCTGTGGGTCAGACAGTTGCTTTGACTTTAGCGCCCTCTGCTGTACAGTTGCTGAAAGTGCTTGTGTATGCAACTAACTTATCTGACGGCTGTCTGTATTTTCACACAGTGAAAGGATCTCTTTATACACTGAAGCTAACCTAAGCTTCCAATGTCAAATACAACGTTGGAGTTTATTCAAATTCACACTGAAGCAATGCAATAAAATAAAAATAGAGAAAAAGAGAAGAAGTGAAAGATAAGATATCAAAACATCTCTGAAAATTGCAAATTTCTTTATTTTGATTTTTTTTTATTATTATTATTATTAATTTGTGCTTAGCCGTAATATTAAAGATCTAGACGCCGAAGTTCAGATTTCTCCTTTATTCTTCTTTTTGAAATTGCTTAGTTCCTTTACGCATGTTGATTTGAGATGAAAGAGTTGGCAAGCCTTTATGAACTTTTTTTTTTTTTTTTCCCCGCCTTGAGCCTGAAAATGGGTGTGCGGTTAATACACCTGTGTCTTTCTCACACTATGTTAACTCTCCTTTTTCCCCGTCCCCTCATGTCCACCCACCTGTGTGCACACCTGACACCTGACCTGAGAGCAAGTAAACAGGTTTTTGCTTCCGTTGCGGCGTTGCTGATGGAAGATGGAAGTGCTGTGCTGCTGCCGTCCAAGAGATGCGTTGCAGGAGTCATTTGGTCTTTTGTGGCAGAGCGGAATTTGTTCAAGCACTGAGTGATATACTTTGCGCGTGGATCCTCAAGGTAATGGAAAAGAAGCAGCAGAGACCCAGGGTCAGGGTTTTTTTTCTTTCAGTATAAATCTTGGCCTCATCTTGCCCCCCCACCCCCCAACACACACACACACACACACACAAGCCCCCCACCGACCGCCCTTCTCGTACGCCTGTGGCCGCAACCGTCTTTTAGCCATCTTGACCGATAAAGAGGCGTGATTTATATCCACGGGCCGCTTCTACCGCACAAAATTAAATGGAGCCAGCGCAAATAGAAGATAAATGGCCAAACGCTTTCATTTCTCCGCATTGCTCATTTCCACAGCTCTTTCTCTGCACGACCACGTTTAATACATTTGCTAAAAAGATTCATTTCAGGCCCACAATGATTCATGATGATGTGTTTACTACCACCCACAGCCAGCAAATAAAGTTGATATGCTAGAAATTGATATTAAAACCTCTTACGGGACGTCCTTGGTCTACGTACCAGCTCCGTTCCAACAACGGCAATGAAATTCCATTTTCAGTCTAAACCACAACTTAACTTAAATGAGCACCTAAGTGACTCACACTGTACACACAACACATGAAGTATAAAACAGTCATAAAAGGATGAAATACGAGAATGAAATGAAAAAAGAGTGAACTCTTTACTTTCATTCCTTTGCTTGCCTTGCACACTGGAAGGGGCGTTGCAAGGGAGGGAGAGACAGTCTTATTAATGAGACCACTAAGCTGCTTATTTATCACTGTCCATTTCTTAGGAGCAAATCGTTTCACATGTTCAAAGATACCATCTCTGTCCTTCATGATGCTCTCTGTGTTTGGAGCAGCTTGGACTAACGTTGGTTCTACCACATCTACTTTTCACTTTCCCTTTCCCTGTCTTTGACACACATTCTATTCAGAATGGCCTGGGAGACATCATAAATAGAAAAAAGTTCCCCAAAAAGAAGGAAAGGAACATTGTCAGTGTAGCAATGCATGACTATGCATTCACTCATCACTCGCCACTTTGCAGTTCAAATTTCGCGGCGTCATCTGTCACTGTTTTTCAAAATAATACATTTAAAAAATAATTTTATCTGTTGTTTTTGTAGCTGTTTTGTGTTTGACTACAGCGTATTATTAGTCAAAACCTATGCATATTTAAGCAAATTTTGAATATTCTTGGTCCACAATGAAGCATTTCCAAGCAAAAAAATGGCTAATTGAAGTAAAAATACATTCAAAGACCTCATATGTAGTATTCTACACTGGTCACTAGGTGGCACTAATGTTACATTGATGAGACAACAGCCACTGTAGGAAGTACTGTAACGTGTTCCCTTGGGGGGATAGGTTCACAAAATAGCCTGCAATAAGTGAAATCCGTGAAGTAGACAACTTTATGATTTTTTTTTTACAATTATTATATATGTTTTAAGACTGTAAACCTCCCTCCCCATATATTTTGAACACTTTTCTCAGACAGTCATTAACATTTTCTCACATTTCTCTCTTGTTTAAACTCTCTAAAAGTTCAAATTTAGTTTGAATTTCAATGATCAACCACCAGAAATGATTAAGTGACTCGTGTGTATTTCACTCATGTGACTGTTCTTCTTTGTCCTGGTGCCATTCGACTGTAACATTTTTGTATCCTTGTTAAAACATATTGCTATATGGCTCCTGTCGTTCTATTTTACTCCTCCTCATCGTCCTCCATGAACCTAAGATTCATTTACAGTATTCCGTAATGCCTACAGACGCAACTTCTACCTTCCTTCAGCATGTCCAGATGTCCAACTTTTTGTGCGATGGCACTTCAGATTAACACTGCTAACGATCGAATATTTATGTAAATTTGGCAAGCCGAATGCATTCTGTACTGCACAGGAAGGCACGGAGGAGATTGTCAATGGTCTACAATCCCTTAGCCCAGTGTTTTTCAATCACTGTTTTTTTTTTTTTTACCCCTGTCCTGTCCAGCCTTTAAAGCAGATAGAATTGTAGATCTAAATGCCCTCAAGTGCTCAACAGATTTACTCTGCCAGGGAGAAGTGAGATATACACTTCCCCTGTTATACAGGATTTATTTGACTTAGATGCTTGTTATTAAGCAAATTTGGAGTGACTGGAGCAGGAGGGGACAGAGAAGAAGACAAGAGACAAGGACAACAGCAGCAACAACAATTGTGACAACAATAACAGAACAACAGAAACATACAAGACTACGTCAGCAAATAAATGTCTGTGACAACTATAAAGACCCTGACGGAAAGGACAAAATGATATCAACAACCACAATGATAATACTGCATTGAAACAGTCACACATAATAGTAGTCATGAAATGATGAACTATGATAGTGATCACAATGATAATACTGCATTGAAACAGTCACACATAATTGTAGTAATGAAAGTGATTATCCATGATAGTGAACAGAATGATAATTACTGTAATGCATATCATTGTAAAAAAAAAAACAATAAGCATACTGCTGATATCACCGTCGCTGTAATAAAACCAACAACATAATAACACCCTGGTTAACTCAGTGAGTAATGTGGGGAAGTACGTATGTACTGTGAGTGTGCATATGTACAGGTATCTCTGTATGTGGGGAAGACTTCATATATATAAAGGTGTAAGAATGTGTGGGCGTGTAATTGTCACTGAGAATGCATGAAAGGAAAGGGGCCGCCCTCCCAGAGAGCCCCGCCCCAAATAGCCGGGCCGAAAAAGGTTTTCTGTACTCTAACTCTGGGGAAATATTCCATTTCTAAAGAAAGAACCCTCCTCTGTGGAAATTCACTTATCATGGTCCGTCTGTAACCAATTAAACGCCATAAATGAGAGATTCCTGTATTAATCATTTATGGGAGTGTGTACGTTAACATGGAATGTCGTAACACGAGGACCTGGCAAACATGTGGTGCAATAACAACAACACAGTCTACATTTGGGACCGGACCAGTGCTACCCTTTTTTTTTTCCAATCTAGTCACACCTGGGCAAAGTAAACAGACAGTATGTGGGTGTTGCCCAGAAGGCAGCACATGTCGCTCCAAAATTTTGGAAGCCAAAAGTTTTGTTTGCCAATGGCACTCACGAGAAGACCATAACAGCTTCTGGACTCTCTACCGGAGGTCCCCCAGCGTCCTTCTCTTTGACTCGCAGAACACGCCGTCCATTCCCTCCACATGTAAGGTCTGAATGACTAATGAGATATGTGCAATAAGCATAGAGCATCAAATTAATGCTTCCTAGGAAGCGGACAACAGATTCAAATTGGAAGCCGCTCTCATTCCCAGAAGCACCGGAGGATAGCTTTGTAGCGGAGAAGCAAATGAATGCGATGCTTCGTGCAACAGCAAGTAAGAACATTTCCATCACACTCCACATTGTATACTGTACATCCCCAAAGGGACGTTTCATTCTTAAACCTTGAAACATCGCCTCTCCGCTCCCAATTTAAACCTGACCTTTCCTGGTGTGCTCAGCTATGCTGCGGCTCCTGACATGAAATAAGATCAACTCCGGGAAGGACGCAATTAGTCCGCACAACAGCTGCTTTGACACGGTCGCTTGTTTTACTGTTTCATTTACTGTGGGGAGGAGGGGGAGAGGGATGGGGGGCACGTAAGTATTTATAGAGCTTGCTGTCCAAAACGTGCCACATGCAAATTAGGCTTCATCATAAATAATCCGCCGGCAAAATGAAAAATATAGCGGCTGTAATTGGAAACAGGTACACACTGGCTCACCTCCTCACCGTTATTGATGACTCGGCTTCACGTACCCTCGCTCGCCTGGGAGTGTGCGCGCTTCAGAGGACACTCCGCCGGACTCTTGCGTCAACAGGAACTAATTTATGCCAGCTGATTAAAAAAAAAAAATACATGGGCACGACCTGGCAATAAAAGGTGCGCCCGACCCCCTCACAACAATCATTTGGAAGGATTCATGTGTGACAGTCAACGCTTCTATTACACGTCACGCAGATAAATTCCTCTCATGACACATGGAAACCACAACGTCTGCACAGTGGCTTAATCCATCTGCAGTGGGACCTCGGTTAGCTTCCACCTCTGTTAGTGTGTCTTTTGGTTAACGGCGAAAATTTACGCCAACATTTTGCCTCTGTTTGCGTCCATTTTCCGGTTAACGTACAAAATATGGCCTGTTATTAATACACTGCATGAATCCAACAAAATAGCAAGGAAAACCGCAAGTCAGCTAGGTCGCCCGTCTATGATATCGTCAGCAGTTGACTTTCAACTTAACACAAAACTGTTTTTTAGAGTTTTACATGCATAAAACAATTGTAAATGCATAGGTTACTGAGGTGAGAAAGACTATTGAATGCAAGAAATAAGTCATGGAAAAACAGGAAGGTGGTGTTGAAGAGGAAGGTGTGGATCTCGCGACCACATGGTGTCTTTGGGAACAATCAGGTCAAGGATCACATCTTCAATGAAGGTGAAAGTAAGCTTATAGATAGATAGATAGATAGATAGATCGATAGATAGATAGATAGATAGATAGATAGATAGATAGATAGATAGATAGATAGATAGATAGATAGATAGATAGATAGATAGATATTTTATTAATCTCCAAGAGACATTCACCTAATAAGATAATGAACTTAATCACAAAATAAAACAACTAGGGCAAGACATGAGAGACAAGAAAAATAATTAAATAAAATAAGAATAAATAAATACGGAACAGGACAGATCATGTAAAATTTGTAGTGCAATAATACATTGTCAATAATAATAATACATAATAGTAATAATACATAATCAGGTAATACATCCAGTCCTGTGTTGTTTTTATCACTCCCCCTCTGTTGTGTTGAGGAATGATTTGCAGGGTAGTGATAGTAATCTGCCACTGAAACTGCTCTTCTTTTGGGAGACGATGCTGTGGATAGGATGATGCTGGTTGTCCATGATGGAAAGGAGCCACCTCAGTGTCCTTTGCTCTGCCACAGATGTCAGGCTGCCCAGGTCAGTGCCAATGACAGAGCCTGTCTTCCTCACCAGTTAATATGGGCGTGACAGCGTGCAAGGCATTATTGGAAGCACACATTAAGTGCTAAATGCACACCTTGCAGTTCAACCTACCTCGGTGTTCCCTGCGTCAGCGTCAGTGAGTGACGTGTGGATTTTTTTTTCCATAGATGTTGAACAGCTGTTGCCGTGTTTATTTTACTCATTAACTATTCTACACAAAAGGTCAGTTAGGATGATCTATAATGCTGCTTACAGGGAACATACAAACCCTTCATTCATTCACAATTATTAAAATTTGCTGATCTGGTAAAACAGCTAAAATTATGCGTAAAGCAAACTATAACATGTTACCCAAAAACATAAAAAAAAGAGAAATGTGATCTTAGGAACAAATTAAACCTAAAACACTTACATGCACGGACTACACTAAAAACCGTCAGCATTTCTGTGTGTGGAATCAAGTTGTGGAATGGATTAAGTAAGGAACTCAAACAATACTAAAATGAGCGATTTCAAGAAACAATAAATCAAGAAACAGTACAAGCAGTTGATGTTTATAAAGTACAAGTAAGAAGACTCCTGAACCACTGTGTATATACAATGCTATAGCTCACCAGTCTTGTACTGACTACAAACTTTTCATTTTCGGAGGGTACATTGTCTGTACTCACTCACCATCAAACTGAGTCTCTGTCAACTATTTCATCAGCTATAATCAATTTCTTACCATGATAAAGTCGTTTGTACATTGAACAAATGTATTGCAACAGATGAGAAACTGATGAGGGGTAGGATTAAATAAGCTTTGCTTCTTCCTACTCCTTCTTGGACATGCAGAATTGTGAATTGTGTTATGTGATGAACTCCACTGTAATTGTGTGCATGTTCAAGATTAATTAAACCATTACCAAACCATTACCATTACTACTGCCCAAGCAGAAGCTGTAGTAATTCTGCATTTCATCAGAGCTGCTTAAGATTAGTCAGATCAACCCACGTAGATGTTCAGACTTGGCTGCACCCTTAATCACAGAGCGATTCTATTTACGCTCATTATATTTGACTGAGCGCCAACTTTAAAAGCTCCAGCGATCACTGGTTTTGTTTCATAAAACACCTCATACATAGAAGAGATCTGTGTCGACAATATTGTGACATGGTTGCTTTATTTAGAGAGAAGGGGTGTGCATTAAAAGTGAAAGTCAGGAAGTGTTTCTTCCTTGAAGTATCCACCACAATGCACCTTCCGTGGTCCTGCTGGTCTAAAAGCTGCATAAACCCCTCCACAATACAACTCCACAAACCCAAGAAGGCAAAGTTTGGACACATTACTCCATCGCCTGGCAAAGACTCACCTACCTGGTGAAACCAAGACAGTCCAAAGTGTGGCCTAGGGGTCATCTGTGGAACGTGGCTCATTGCAGAAATAAAATAAAGAAAAACCCAGCAAAAGTGGAAAAAATAGAGCAAAAGGGCATAATGTAGCTAGAAAAATCGCAAATATTGATACTAATAATTAATGAAAACACAAAGTTTTGTCTTTAAGTTTGAATGAATTGCCTGTGAGAAAATACACATCACAAACGACAATTCCGCAACTTTACACAGTGAAAGATGACATATTAAAGGAAATACTACTCAACAGTATTAGTATTATATAATATATAATAAATAATAATAATAATACTTAGTATTTATTATATGTTATCATAACATTAGTGGTTTATTTGGTCTCAAAAATTGTAGACAATATTGTTTAGCGACAATTAGTTGGACTGTAGTCACTTCAAAACACACCTGCATTGTTTTGTGAATCAATTAAATAAAAAAGTTAAAATCTCATCTCGTCTCGTTTGTTATGAGATGACTAAGCCGAGTTCTGGATTCCACGTTGCAGAGAGCGAACACACAGTGTACAATACAATAGAAAAGTTTATTATTAACAAAAAGGGCTACAGCCAAACAAGTGAGTGTAAAAATGGAAACTAAGGATCTCAGAGCAAATGCCAAAAAATACAAAAATACAAAATAGAACGAAAAGACAAACGAAAGAAAAACACTGCCGTGGAAAAATAAAGGCTTGGAAAAACACGTGTGGAAAAACAAGAGAGCTGCTATGAAAACGGGTAGCAGAACTAACCTTAGCGACAACAATAGCAAATACCTAGAAGATCAGGCAGGTAATGCCAAGAACAAGGTAAGGGACCAGTTATGAGGCACTGGAGGAGCGGGAATGGCAGAAGATACACGGGAGAGGACGAAGGAATAACTGGCGCTGGTCTGCTGTTTGGAAGCAGCTGATAAAGGTCCCGGTAATTGGCCACAGGTGTGTGCAATCAGCTCAATCAGAAGGGAAGTAGACACTGGAACATACGGCAGACAGGTGGCAGCAGAGCGACAGACACTGAACATCTCTCTGACAGTATCCCCCCACCTTACAAGGCGCCCCTTGGCGGCATAGCTGGTTTATTGGGATGGAGAGAGTGGAAGTCGCGGACGAGCGTTGGGTCCAGAATACTGGGCCGGGAAACCCAGGACCGCTCCTCCGGTCCATATCCCTCTCAGTCGATCAGGTACTAACCCCCCCCCCCCACCCCCCACCCCCCCCCCCCCCCCCCCCCCCCCCCCCCCCCCCCCCTTCTCGAGTCCAAAATGGCCTTCACCGTGTATGCTGGCAGGCCATCGATCATACGTGGAAAAGGTGGGGCCTCGACCTGGGGACACAGCAGGCTGGAGGACACAGGCTTGAGTCAAGAAACATGAAACACTAGGTGGATCTTGAGAGATGATGGCAACTTCAGCTTTACCGCTGTGGGACGAAAGACGGCATCAATGGTATAAGGACCCACAAACCTAGGTGCCAGCTTCTTATTAGTGCATGCTAGTGGCAAGTCTCTAGATGACACCCAGACTTCCTGGCCTGGCTGATAAGAGGGTGCGGGAATTCTATGGCGGTCCGCCAACCGGCAATTGCAGGCCGCCGTGCGTGACAGGGCAGCCCGGGTCTCCCGCCAGCAGAGTACACTAATACCCCCCGACGGAGTTATTAGTGTACGGAGGGGGACAGACACTTCCGCTTCCTGGGCCGGAAATATCGGTGGTTGGAACCCAAATGTAGCTTTGTAGGGTGACATGCCCGTAGCCGAGCAGATGAGTGAGTTGTGGGCGTACTCAACCCAGGGGAGGTGGGCAGACCACGAGGCAGGGTGTTGGTGACAGGCGCACCTGAGGGCAGCTTCCAGGTCCTGGTTCGCCCGCTCTGTCTGGCCGTTAGTTTAGGGGTGGTATCCTGAAGACAAACTCACAGAAGCGTCGAGTGTCTTACAAAAAGTTTTCCACACTCTAGAGGCGAACTGAGGTCCACGGTCGGATAGAAGGTCTATAGGAATCCCATAAAGTCGAAACACGTGCTTGACAAGCACGCGAGCAGTTTCCATCACTGACGGTAATCTATTGAGAGCAATAAAACGAGCCATTTTAGAAAATCTGTCGACGACGTTAAGGATGACTATGTGACCTCGGGATGACGGCAAACCAGTGATGAAATCAAGGGCGATGTGGGACCAGGGACAAGACGGTACAGGAAGTGGCTGGAGCAGAACAGTGGGTGGGTGATGTGAAGCCTTGTTTCTGGCGCAGACAGAGCACATCAGCGTGAGCCACCAAAACCTTTGCTCTAGCACGAACTTAGTGCGTCTTATCCCCGGGTGACAAGCCAACTTGGAGTTATGCCCCCACTGAAGTACTTCTGTCCTGAGGTTGTCGGGCACAAAAAGCTTGTTCTTCGGGCATCCAGCGGGTGGTGTAACTCTGACAGTAGCCTCGGGGACCTTCCTCTCCACCTCCCACTGGAGAGCCCCCAACACTCTGGCTACAGGCACAATAGTGTCCCGTGTCTGGTCCGCCTCTGCCGGGCCAAAGATCCTGGAGAGGGCATCTGGCTTAACGTTGCGGGAGCCCGATCTGTAGGTGATAGAGAAATGAAATCTTGTCAGGAAGAGTGAACAGCGGGCTTGACGCGAGTTGAGTCTGTGCGCTGTCCTAATATAGGCAAGGTTCTTGTGGTCCGTCAACACCACAAACGGCAGGGCTGCACCCTCTAGCCAATGCCTCCACTTCCTCAGCGCCAGAACGATGGCCAGCAGCTCTCTATTTCCCACGTCGTAATTCCCCTCTGCGTTGGTGAGGCGGCGAAAGAAGAACGCACATGGGTGAAGCCTCTGGTCGACCGGTGACCTCTGGGACAGGACCACTCACACTCCTGTATCCGAAGTGTCAACCTCGACAAAAAATTGTGAGATGGGTCAGGGTGAGAGAGTACGGGTGCAGAGGTGAACTGTTTAAGTTTTTTTTAACGCGGACTCCGCTTCCGTGGACCAAACAAACGATTTCTTAACAGATGTTAGCCTCGTCAGAGGTTCCACTATGGAACTGAAGCTCCGAATGAACCTTCTGTAGAAATTAGACAACCCCAGGAACCTCTGCAAAGGCTTTCTTGCTGTAGGAGAAGGCCACTCTACCACCGCCTGAATTTTAGCGGGGTTGGCACGAAGCTTGCCTTTCTCCACAAAGTAGCCTAAGAAGGAGACCGAGGTGGAGTGAAATTCACATTTTTCGGCTTTCAGGTAGATCCAGTTTTTCAATAAGTGCTGGAGTATCTGTCGTACATGTTGGATGTGTTCCTGTGGAAACATAAAAAATAAGTATGTCATCGAGGTATATGAAAGAAAATGTATTCAAAAAATCTCTGAGAATGTCATTAATAAGGTTTTGAAAGACTGCCGTGGCGTTGGTCAGCCAGAATGGCATAGCTAGCAATCCACCCTTTTCTGACTGAGAACCATGGCCTCAGATTTGGAGGTGCTGAGTGTCATCCCAGAAGCTTCACACTCAGATGCAAACCGTCCCAGTAAATGCTGAAAGTCACAGCCCGTTGAGGCCATCAGGACCACATTGTCTGCAAATAGCAGAGATGAGATCCTGGACCCCTCGACACCTTGGCTGTGCCTAGAAATTCTGTCCATGAAAATTACGAACAGAATCGGTGACAAAGGGCAGCCTTGGCGGAGGCCTACGTTCACCGGAAACAGGCTTGACTTACTGCTGGCAATGCCAACCAGGCTCCTGCTCCGGCTGTACAAGGACTGAATGGCATGTAGTAGCGCGCCACCAATCCCATATTCCCAGAGCACCCCCCCACAGGACACCGCGAGGGACACGGTTGAATGCCTTTTCCAAGTCCACAAAGCACATGTAGACCGGTTGGGCAAACTCCCAAGTACCCTCCAGTACCTCAGCCACGGTAATGGAACTGTCCGCGTTTGTGTCCTCAGACTCTGTCAGTAGGATTGACAGAACATGACACCGTTCTTGTGGACTCAATCTTGTATATCGCCTCGTCTAGTATTTAATATGTATTTACAATTGTTTTATGTACAGTATGTCAAACTATAATTGTAAAAGTATAAAAACATGCTGACATATTTGGCTTTGTGGAACAGCTGAATTGGGTTACATTCTTTCTTGAATGTAATCGAGAAATGGTTTGGGTTGGCGTCCATTTAGAGTTGGATCTTCTGGAAGAAATGAATGATGCTAACCAAGGTTCCACTCTACTTCCTGTTTGTTTAGCGATCACCATACTTCTTTCCAGCCACATTTGCATGACACAGACAATTTCAAATGCATGCAAATGAACCCGACCTCAATATGTTTCACATCTTTACGATTCTTATCTGGTGTTAGCGAGTAAAAGGCGTCTTTTCATGAAGTGGTCGGACCTTGCCATCTGTCTAACGAGGGCTGGAGCACATGGCACATTTGCATCAGTGGAAGCGACACTCCACTATAATGTTGCATGTTCACGTTCAAGAGGAAGAATATTATCATTTTGTTGGATCGTTTGATTTGAATGTGGGCTCTTTCATTTGGAAATGTCCTGCTCCTTTTATTGGTTCACATGGAGAATTTAGGAAATTATTTGTAGAGTTAACCACTAGGGAGGCCCAGCAGAGGCGGGCAACGGAAGATGAGAGGAGGAGCGAAGAAGAGTCAGATGGTGCTGCTGGAGGTGTGGTGCCACTTGAAGCTGCTCTTGCAGCATCAGAACCCGGAGTCTCTGCGATGGACTGGGCGGTATCTTAAGGGAGCAGCAGCAGGGACATCTGGAAAACCTTGGAAGGTCGGAAAAACTCACTTTTATCGCACTTGCACGCACTTACAACATGTGAGTGAGTCAGGACACCGTACGTGAGCAGCAATTGCACAGTGATCACATGTTGCAAGCACTTTGTAAGCACGTACAACTTACTTGCCAAGTGTACAACGGCCAGACGTGGCGTGCGGGCCACGTACTTATAACTTGTGCAAACGTGCGAGTGACGTGCGTTGACATACTCCCTCCCTGTTTTTGCCACTCCCTCCTCACTTTTTCAGAAAAACGTGGCGGCCGTGGCCTCCCCAAAACAACATAAAACCACGTGCGGTGGGTTGTGACCAAGGCTTAAGCGCTGACTGTCAGGACGAAGACTCTGTTGCCCACGGCACCTCCATCTGTAGTTTGTTTTCCCAAGTTGGGAAAAGTGTCAATGTCGCTTGTCTGTGTTCATGGGCTCACCTTTTTCATTGTTTAAAACTAAATATTCCCACACTAGGGCTGTGGCCTGCCTTAGAAAGACCATCCATTTTGTGCCTTCATTCATGTTAGCGTATGTTGGCTCACGAGGCTAACTTGCTGCTAGCACTCTGTATCCACTCACTAGTAGCCCCGCCTCCACAAAGAGGCTGAATGAGAGAAGGGTTCACTCTCTCTGCTCATTCCACTATAGAACAAATACTCACAGACAAATGCAGAGTGAACCTGAATCTTGTCATCCAGCTTGTGTACTGTAGTTTAGAGAGATGAGGAAATGAAACACACATACATGCACATGTCAATTTATCGAAGCAAGTATATTTAGCAAGTAACGGTGAGCATTTAAGTGTCATGTACTTATTTGGTAATTAAATACAAGCCGTGAACAAAGGTGAATAATCTGCTGATCAGGTGAGCGGGAGTGAGCTCCACCTCCGCAACGTCATGCAATGCACGTCCGAAAGCTGTAAAAAGCCCTCCATAATGCAACCCACCCCCTGACCAACAGAGCCAACAAAGTAGACTTTGGACACAATCCTCACGTGGCTCATTGCAAAAATCAAAATAAATAGGGATGTCCCATCCCAATCTGATCTTCTGCAAAAACACAGCACTGTGAGTTAAGAAGATGGAAAATGAAACATTTTAGCTCACTAAACAGTAGCTGCATTTCATTACTAGCAGACAATACTGTATAATGGAACAAGGAAGTGTATGTCTCCCTCTCTTGGTTCATTTTCGTTTGAACACCGCAAAAACTCCAAATCTTACAAAAAAATATTGGTGGATGGTGGATAAATTCAGTTTTTTTTTTTTTTTACAGGTATGCGCAATGTCAATTTAAGAAATATAAAAAAATTATCTAAAAAATGAAACCAGTTGGTTGTTCATTATTAAGTGAAATGTCTTATTTTCTGTCATGTATTTATAATTGTTCTTTAAACAAGCAAAAATATGTTTCATTCAAGTAATAAAAGGAAATTTAAGTCAAATACCCAAATAGTAAAATATTGTATAGCTGCAGAGTTAAGCATTCCCTGCTTCCTCCTGGCTTCCCAGCATCCACAGAGTCTTCTCTGGCCTCATTACAGCAGCAAGAGGTGGGAAGGGATGGAGCTTCATCTTGGACCAAATGTTTCTAGAGTGCTTATGTCACGTGCCCATCGTCCCTGAAGGCCCCACACTGCTGTGTCACATGGCCAGCCATCTGTCTGAGGAGGGGGCTGGAGGGGAGGGGAGTGTCACACTGTGACTAGTGGCAAGCGTGAGGACCGCTAGCTCCCCCATGTCCATTTGTGGCGTTTAACTGGGGCTTGACAAAGCATCCACCTCCAGGTATAACATCCCAGCCCCTCCCCACCCTTACAAAATAAGAGCGATGACCAAGTAAGCGCCCGTGTCACTCTGGCTCGTTCCCTCGGCAACGTGATGGGATCGGCGCGGTGCTCTTCATCACTCCTGAGGAGAATGAGATTTCCTTGGAGACGCGCACACGCAGCCATCTCATCCTTTTCACATGCCTCCTGGCCGTGATGTCACCGTCTGATGGCCGGCGGCTACGCGGGCTCATCACAGGCTAGCCTGCTTGTTGTGGACATATGTCACCTGAGACGCGGGGACAAGTGTCTGCAGCCTCAAGGGTGTGTGTGTGTGTGTGTGTGTGTGTGTGTGTGTGTGTGTGTGAGTCATAGGGTGCAGATTTATTTTTTATTTCTTTGCTATTGAGCTCCAACAAGCTTTTTATCTTTCTACATTCTTCTGATCGTGCATAATGACTTTATTTTGATTGATAATCCTGCCAATGCAAATGACAGCCAATAAAAGAACTCAATTCAACATTGTGCATTTGCAAAGACAACTGGAATAGCAATCAGTAGAGCAGAACAGACCATTAAGTCCAAACTGTTCTTAATTATAATAAAAAAAATCATTTGCAGTCCATCCTATTTGTTTGTTTGATGTTAGTTTACTGATATTAGTACACGCTGCTGCTACACCTGCTTCATGGAAGCTAACATAGAATAAAACACGCTGCGCATCCTATTATTCTTTCACCATTAGGAGTGTCATGAGACACTTACTGCACAAGATGAGATGATAGACAAGATTGGGCTTGCAAGGACAAGACGAGATGAGATTTTAACATAGCTTTTAACTCATTCAATTCCAAAGACGTATTTGTACGTTTTTTTACACCCGAGCGCTCGCTCCCAAAGACATTTGTATGGGTCTTTTACCTTTTTTTGCGCGACAGGCAAAAAGAGGCTATGACGCAAGTGTACAATAAAAGAGGTCACGTTTCATGCAATTTTAAGCCATTAAATGGCCACAGGGTGGCAGAAGTGCATTTCATAAGAGCACGGCATGGATCTTTTCCATGTATTAATGCTCTCGACAGCAAGGAGGAAGTGAGAGAGCGTGGGGGTGTAGGTTACGTATTGTAGGGAAATTGTTAACGCATGCACACATACGTGCACGTGCGTCCACACACACAGTTTTGATCCAAATGTGAAAATTGTAAATAGTCCATGGTGTTACATTTGTAAATACATTGTTATTTTGATGTGTGTTGTTTATTTTGTGGTGCAGTTGTAACATATTAGATATTTGAGCTGTCACAAAAGCAAAACGTTTTTGTCAAAGTGAAAGTTATTTTTGAAATGTATCTTTTCACAAAAATATATTTTTCTCCCTTTTTTTGGTTCTAAATAAACTTACCTATGTTCTACTGCTGATTTCTAAAGAACAGAAAAAGGACAGAAACAGTATTTTGTTCTGATGAAAGACGAGAGTCTAATCTTTCTTTTGGTAGGTTCAATTTTTATATAGCCATAGAACACAATATTCTGTGTGCCTTGAAAATAAGTCAAAATTGTCTAAAATGGCCACTACTGTAGGGGATGAATTTTGAAAAATGGATGGGATTGAGTGAGTTAAGAAAAGTACAATAAAAATTTATATGACAATATATTGCAATCTACTGATTTAATTTCTACTACGTTACACTCTTCTGCACTCTGTGTGTATGCTAGCAGCCCCGTCTCCACTCACCCAGACAAAGAGACTGTATGACTGACAAAAGGGCTCACCCTGTTCATGCCATTATTGTATGGAACAAACGCACCAAGGTGCTGAAAGCAATGCACAGAGTGAATCCTCTTCCTGCCATTGATTGATTAATGAATTTATTATCATGCCAGGCCTAGTGCCCATGAGAAAGTTTTCTTTGTAAATGAAAGATCTTGTGAGATCTTGTGACGCCTTACTCACCACAGTGACAGAAAACGTCCCAAAAAGGTTCTTTCTTTTCTCATGCGCCATGCACACCTGTACAAAGTTTTCCTAAGATTGGATTTTGTTGGGCAACCTCCGTAACCTGCTCTTTGTCTTTCTTTCATCGCTCTCACAGTTTGCACTCCGTGGATGTATAGTAATTAACACTTTCAGCAAGTTAGTTAGTATTTTTTTCTACTGTTAATCATCATTTTTTGTCTGTGGTTAGTTGCATGTTGGCCACGCAGTCAGGAGATCTGGAAGATCTGAGTTTGAATCGCTGTTGGGCATCTTTGCGTGTTTGCATGTTATTCCCGTGCGTGTGAGGGTTTTCTGGTTTCCTCCCACATTCCAAAAACATGCATGTTAGTTTTTAGTTTATTTTAACAGTTACAGTTACATTGGAGCACATCTTTTGTGGAATTACTTCTACGAGTCATTTTGGACTGGGGTGAGTCATGCCAGTCCAAATATTCAGATATTATGTTGGCTTGTCATCAAAGCTCACTTCTGGTCACGTGAAGGATTGCTTGTCTATATGGAAATGACAAGCCGGCGTTGTCAGATTTATGAGTTCTATTGACCAGTGTTGCCAGATAAAGGGGAAAAGTCTGAACAATTCCAAGGTCCCTTGACTGCCAGTGGACCCAAAATAGGTAACAGGGCATTCACACCAATAAGGGCATTCACACATATAAGTTTCTCCACATATTTTTCTCTTTTTTGCCCGCTAACCCCTTCTTCATTTTTCAACCAGTTCACACCATTAAAGAATCAAATCGTTCAGTTCGTTCGGGAATCCTATGCAACCATTTCAGTTTTTTCAAAAAATTCCCAGGTATTCCAAAAAAACAAAAATTCCACAGAATTCTTCCCATTGAAAATGAACGGGACAGTTTTAAAACTTCCACCATTCGCACATTTGTCAGCGAATTCAAACCATTGCACTATGAAAACATTCCACACATCAAGTGCTTCAAACTTACGCTCTAAAAATGTAAACTTTTCCAGACATTCCCACTTTTCCTTTGATCTTAATTCCTGTAATTTCCTTTGATCTTAATTACTCCACTACTTCACCAACTTTCAACCAATTCCAACATCAAATTGTTCAGCACAATTAAGGATATCTATTTTTCACATTTAAAAATTTTAAATTTTAAACTTAAGGATATTCCTTTGATCTTAATTATCATCAGTCTTGGGCATTCACATGCAATGTCTTCAAACATTGCAATCATCTAGTTGTAATTGTTCTTCAAATGCCATATTAAAGCTTTTTTAACGTGTTACCCCTGCAAGATGGCATGTGTTGGTAGTTAAGTTCCATGTGATTTCACATGATTTGTTATTGTTTTGTAGGAGGGGAAAATGGGAGGATGCCGCTGTCAAAGATGTTAGTTAGGTCAAGACATTACACTGCACGAAAGGATCGCTGCGGGCTGCAACAGTGATAGGCACAGGTGATCGGCTTTTGTGATCGACATTGAAAAGCAAGTATCGGCCCATGCCGATCTTGTGATTTTACACGGACACTGAACGTTGATCGATCGATCGAAACACCCCTAGCTAAAAGGATAAAATACTTTCATTTTGACCTGATAACGTTTCCATGTGGATAGTCCCTGATTCCCTTGGTAGACCCCGCCAGGATAAATTAGGACCCTTACGAAAGTGACAAGGAGGCATTGAGAGACATCGCCTCCCAGCACAATTGAAGCCTTCTCACGGTTCATAACGTGTCACACGGCCGCCGTTGGACTGTGAGTGTTACCTTTGTGGGCCGTGGAGAGGAGAGACGCCGTGACACCTCCATCATCTGACACCTGGTGGGGGCTGTGACAGAGTGACGGAGCGTCATCAAAAACCATCTGTGTCCGGTTATGAATGCCGATGACAAATGTCCATCACCTGATTGGTCTCTGCGCCAAAGAAAAACAGGAGCTTTGCAAGCTCCAACAAAGGAAGCACAGTATATTTTTTTGATGCCAATAACTGATAACCTTTTTTAAATCAATTTTATTTTACAGTAGATTTAAGTGTAGTTTGTGCACACCTGGAGTTAAGAAGGACTGGAACAAATTAGTATGTGACCAACTGTACCGCTGATTAGCCCTAATGAAATATGATGACATTACTACTACCACATCACTACTACTGGGAGAACCAGGGTATAGAGCGGAGGGAGCCACCTGCTGTGGCCCAGCAAGGTGCACTGTATTCGGACACATGGCCCGAGCAGCCGGTGTGACGCCACACAGGCCTCTGGCCAACCTTTTGCACTTTTCAAGCGCTGCGGCACAACGGTAGCGATGTGGCGTTTCAGGTGGCTGAGAAGGTTTTTTGCGTGCTCAATGGGATTTTCAATCAACTAGCACTCCAAATGTCTTTGAAACAGTGAATGTTTGTTTACGACCGGCCATTAACGTCACAGATAGGAGACCAAAGAAGTGCTTGATTTACTCACCTGCACAGTACAGCTGATCTCGCCTCATTGGAGTGTTTTTTTTTTAATGATCAGTTATTTGAGCTTGTTTTAATGTTATCGGATTTATCGGTATAATGTCATAATTCCCTCACATTGGTCCAAAAATGATCGTGCACCCTTGCGTGTAATTAATAGCAAGTGACTGCTGTCCTTGAGGCGGACTGTCACACTTTTAACGATTTGTGTGTGTTTCAAAGAGCTAACGAGAGGCGTGCGATGAAAGTGATGTCACAATGGGGCAGTGCTACAGAATGGGTGTGGGTTTGTGCTCTGACCTTCATGCTTGCGTCTGTTCTTCATCCCTCCGACATCAAGCACATGCCTTTCTTTGCACTGAAAGGTATACAGTATCTCCACTCCTATACCTGAAAGTATTTCTGGCTGCGGAACCCTAACGATCCATGCATTGATTAACGGCAGCCCGTAGAGGCCGGCGGCAATTATTACCAACTCGGTGGTGTAGTTTTTAAATGGAAATTAGGAAGGAGGGGGGTGATGTATCATCCTATACACGCGTACTGAATGATTTATCAACAGCCATTTGGGCGTGGAACCGATGTGTGTTTCATTAAACGAGTTTGTTTGCTCGCTGCAGTCGGGAATTAATAAGCAAATAATTGCCAACAAAGCAGCATGTCACGCCGGCTGGCGGGTGAAATACGAGTGCGAGAGGTGATGCTGACTGATGTTCACCATTGCAGCCTTTATTGCTTGTATAACTCCACGTTAATGGCTAATCATGGATTCTTCAGGTAACGTGCACACATGTGGATGGGAATTGTACTGAAAAGTGGAACTTTCCTCTGGAATGCCGAGAGATGCTGTTGCCAAGCTAAAAGCCCAAAGAAAAACATGGAGTGGTGGTGAATAAATCATAAATATGCAAATCACTGGCATCTAATTGCTTTTCTTGTTGAACACCTGACATTTTGGAACCAAACTTTGGACTGATAGCAATCTAAGAAACCCTCCCTTTTAAAACCCTCTGAGAAGCCTGGCCATGTGTTGTTATTACTATTTCAACTAATAGTTGTCAGGTTTCTTTCACCCTCAGGGGTCCCCTTCATTTACTACCTTTTGAGGTCCCCAGGGGACCAAAAAGTCCTCTCCCGAATACCGCTATAACAATATAACAGATAAATAACATCTTTTTTTTTTTTGCTATTCCACCACTCACTTTAGCTGCCTCTTTTTTTTACCTCTTTTTATATCTTTAGAACACACAGAAAATAGAAAGCCGTGTGTTCACGTCTCACATAAGGATTGTGGATGATGGGCAAAATGTCCCTAAAAAGTGCACTTTTCCTCTCAGATGTTAGCTAGAATGTCTTAAGGCAGTTTAATGTCATACAATAAAAAACATGTCTGCATTGTAGTGTCTCCATGAAAGCAAAAAGAACAATGCTTTATAAAGTTATCTGGAACCTTGGGCCTCGGTGACTGCCGCTTCCTGCGATATGCAACCGTGGTATTCGCTTGGAGAGGCGAGCATTCGGGCGTGACTTCAATCTGACCCTGCTGCCGCAGGAAGCCGGCAACAACAAGATGTGTGATTGTGTTACCATGAACCTGAGACCTAAAGATGCTTTGATATTGTACAAGGCGGGGCGGGGGGGGGGGGATATTTGCCACAGGGGTGCGTCATGTGGATTTGTCACAGGCCGAGTGTGGTGACGACGCCCTACGATTTCCGGCGCTAGTTATGAAAGATTTGGCCTCCAAAGCTGATGAAAAAGTCCATCAAAGATCAGAGCTCCTGTTGTCAAATGTCCTGTCCACTCTCTCTGGGTTAAAGGTCGTGAGCGTTCCCAAGAAATTCATTTTATGAGCTTGTGTGACACGTGCTGTGTTATTAAAAGGAGTGGTTGTATTTGCCCTTTTCCACTCTCTAATGGATCCTCAAGTGTACTTCATTTGCTCCATTTTCCAGCTGAGCCAGACCCAATTAGATGTGAGTTTGAAGGTGGAATGCAGTGTTTACTCCGCCCGGACATCGGGCATTAGCTGCTGATGCTCTGCCATGGTAAAAAAAAAACACCTGCCTCCAGCATATTGATCGGCTCTCGTTCAGAGAATCATTCTTAAAAAGGTGGTGAGTTGAGCACAAGCCCACTTGGCCTTCAACTTCAGCCATCGTGTATTAGTTGAGGGGTGCCCGTTTGTGGAGCGTGGCTGCTTTTTTGTTGGCCTGCAGTACATTCGAAAAGTATAATTTAACAAGAAAACTAAAAAAAAAAACAGCAAACTTGGAAAAATCAGCAGTAATTTCACAAAAAGCGTGTGCTCGAATACTGTGCACCTTGATGAGCCGCAGCCGGTGGCTGCCTCCGCTCTGTACTCTCGTGATGTGGTAGTAATGTCGTGATATTTGATTGGGACAAGCAAGAGGTACACTTGGTCAAATCCTAATTTGTTCCAGTCCTTCTCGTGGTCACAGAGGTATGCCGGAGCCTATCCCAGCTGACTTTGGGCGAGGGGTTATAAATAAATATTTGGAAAATTAAAAAAAACAAAAACAGCAAAAATGTGGAAAAAAAGAGTAAAGAGTGAAGTTGATGTTAATAATATTTTTTCACCTATGTGATCAAACTAAGATGCACTTTTTTCTTGAACTATATCTTACTTCTTAGCATATCTACGACGGAGTATTAGGGCCACATTGAAAAAGAAACATAAACTGAGATTTTTAGATAAAAAGTCAAACATTTAGGAGAAAAAAAGCCGTACTATTACCTTTGCCCAGTGCCAGTGGTCATATAAATCCCTCCTTTTCATAGCTGTCTTGGGCAATAGTACAAACAAAAAGTACAAATACAATGCCCGTTACGATAGAGTATTAAAATAATCTGAGATTTCGAAAATGAAATAGTAAATTTAGGAGAAAAAACTTTCTGTTGGAGGCATTGCCGGAGACAGCTACAGTATGAAAAGGGGGGACTTACTGAATGTGACCTTTGGTCTTGGACACGCGGAGGGGGCGAGGTAAAAAGGCGAAAGTGAGAAGGGCTCGACATGCTAATGTTTTTGTGCTCAACTGCTTTGTTTTGCTGCCACGTTACAAACAAAATGTTGCCTGAAGCAAGAGGAAAGTATCCTTCCTTCCTGAAGAGCTACGCTCTGTTTCCCCTCTGACATGTAATATTACCACTTTATTCTGCTAAATGTTCAACTTTATTCTCCTAAATTTACGACTTTTTTTCGTAAATGTATGACTTTATTCTCGAAATCTCACAGATATATTTGTGTTGCTTTACAAAATATGATCCTTTCATTTTTCCCCACGTGGCCCTCACTGCAGTAACGCCCGCGTGGTCGTCTTTGACAGAAAAGAGAACGCCACTGTAACCGAGGTCACACTTAAATAATCGGCCCTTTCACAAGAATCACTGCGTCTTCTCCTCTTCTCCCTCCTCTTCCTCCCATTGCATGGTCTTTCCCTCCCGTTTTTTTTCATCAAAGAAATTGAGAGCTGCTTTTCAGAGCACGAAATAAGAAGTCGGTCTCACTGGACTGGGCAAAGTAATCGAGAAATGGCTGCAACAGCAGCCAACGGTTATTTAAGGCTTTTATTTGTTTATTTGTTGAAGATGCTATCTGGTCCTCCAGCCGACGAGCGAGGCAAAAGCAATATTCATTGTTTTAATGGGGCCGCCGTCCGCTGATCACGTCATATTCCTCTCTTTTGGCATACACGGAATGCAAACTGCTTCTTCCGGTACGACAATCAAGGAAAAACTATATCAACTTTGAAAAGAATATCAATATTATATGCAATTACTGCACATTCAGGCCAGAGTTCTGAAGCATCTGAACACAGTCCAACCGAAAGTCAAGGATTTCAAACCCTGATGAAAATTCATGGGAACAACACGTCTTTAAAAAGTTCCAACGTTACTCAAGACAACCTGAGCAGACCTCCAGACACCTCAGTTGACTGAGCCTCTCAGGATGAACGTGTTTGGATTACCGTTTTTGAAGACTTGCTCCAAAAAAGAGGCACCCTGCGAGAGTCTGCAAGACCAGCTGCTGTATCTCCAAGAAAGAATGCTGTCCTGTCTTCCCTTTCTGAAAAGATAACAAACACACACAGCGCACCCACCTTGGCCTCATCACCATCTTTACGTCTGACTTTGAATGCTGCATCCACTCCATTGGATCTTCTGTCCACTGTCCTTTTGCAGCGCTGAAGAGTGAAACCCTTCTCATCTGGGCAAGCCTCTGCCTTTTCAGGAGGAATCCTTTGGATCTAGTCAGACTAGAGCTGGCCTATCTAGTCAATCTAGAGCTGTTCCAACTGCAGCCCAATGAAATTTCTGTGGACTGTGGCGTCCAAATGTGCTTATTTTTGCACAAAGTCAATTTAAAGTTTTGCATCGTATTCCTGTTCTTCTGCTCAAAAGATGTCCACCAGTTTGGCTCTGAAAGCGTTCAAATCATTGAGTAAAAGCCGAACAGTGAGCATAGGTAAGTAAAGATCCCAATGTGGCATTTAGTGGTGGGGGGACGGGCGCCCTGTCATTCAGGTATGTTTACGGTCAACACGCTTCATCATTTGAGTGCCCCCTTTGACAGCAGGCAAATTTATCCACCGTCATGGGCGGTGTTTGAGGCACAAACATGCGAGCGTCCTCCCTCCGCCGCCTCTCTCTGAGGATGGATGGAGTAAAAGTATGAACGAGGCAGGAAAACGGATGAGCCCGGGCCCACAATTAAACTGCGCCCATTTATCTATGAGAACTCAAAATGGGGGGGATTTTTCAAACATCGCCGTGCTCGTGCGGAAGGCTTAATGGTGTGTGGGATGGCAGCGCCAAACAAGCCCAGCCAGGTGTGCTCCCTGCTGGAGGCCCAGAGGTGCCAAAGGTGCCCTTCGCTAATGCATCCGAGGGTGCATGATTGATTTTTTTTTTTTTGCAGGCGTCTTAATGTCGTAATGCATTGCTCTGTCACAGAGAGCCGGCTTGGCGAGCTGCCCTTTCCACAGACTGATCTCCCGCTCGATGGGATGAGACCGGGGTAAATAAATAAAGAGGGAGGCTGGGAGAGGAGGTTACGGAGGAGGAGGAGAGGGATGGGCGACAAGCGTGATTACACAGCCAGATAAGGCGCACACACGCATTATTCTCCTCTAACAGACACTGGCAAGCTGTCATACAATGACATTGTTTCGTCTTTATACTTGCTGGCTCAGAGGGCTTCTGAAGAACTTTGGAGATCAATAATAGGCTGTAATGTAGCTTTTCACTCGGCTAATTGGGCCCATTTACATAAGGACTCAGAATCAGTTCACTTTGTAACCATGACGACGACAATTTCAGCCTCAATTGCAATTATTTCTTCATGTTAGCAGCAACCCGAAACCCTAAGGCGCCCAAAGTGTGGCCCCAGGTTGTTTATTTATTGGCCCGTGGCAGATTCTAAAAACAAAAAAAAATCTGCAGTCATTTTAAAAGAATAAAGTAAAATATGTTGTAATCCAAGAACATTTATGAGAAGAAAGTTTAGATAGTTGGAAAAAAACTGCACAAATGGAAAAAAAAACATCTGCAATTTTACAAGAATAAAGCCCAACCATCCATCCATCCATCCATCCATCCATCCATCCATCCATCCATCCATCCACTTCCACTTATACGGGTCTGGGTCGGAGGGCAGCAGTCACGGTCCCCGGCCACCTCTTCCAGTTCCACCGGGAGGACACCAAGGCCTTTCCAGGCCAGCTGTGAGACATAATCCCTCCAGCGTGTCCTAGGTCTGCCCCGGGGCCTTCTCCCCTCTGGGCATGCCTGAAACACCTCACCAGGGAGGCGTCTGGGAGGCATCCAGACTAGATGCCACCTGTTGACCTCACGCTCTAACCTTCCCTCACTGGTGGGTGGGGGGTGGGGGGGTGGGGGGGTTTGGCAGGTTACAAAGCGCTCGAGAAGCCGGCAGGAACATGAAACTAGCAAGTAGCATGAGACAGCCTGGCAACGAAGAACAGGTGTGTGCTGCTTATGAAGCCGACACAATTAGCCGCAGGTGTGCGTGCATGGCTCCTCCCAGGCCAGCCCGTCTTGCACTGCAACCAAAACACAAGCAGGGGGCAGCAGAGCAGCACCGCAGATCATGACACTAAACAATGAATGCATTTTTAGAAAATTGTTATGAGAATAATGTCAAAATATTATGGCAATTATGTAAGAAGAACGTTATACGAACGTTATATTTAAATTAAATGAAGTTAAATAATTGGGGAAAAAAATGGAAAAAAAGCGCAAAGAGTGAAGTTGATGTTAATAATATATTCTTTCACTGATAGGACAAAGCTGAGGTGAACTTTTTTTTTTTAATTTACAGTATACAACTTTGTAGTAGGGATGTCCCAAGGATCAGGATTGGCTGTCGATCCGCTGGATTTTGATGATCGCATGATATCGGCTTCCGCCACGAGATCGGGCAGGTCCGGTTGCTGCATCACGTTGGTAACTCTGAGCCACACTCCAACATGGTAGGTGCAGGTGATGCGCCTCAAAGCTGGTTGGCACTCGACACCCGCAGAGAACAAAGAAGAAGAAAACGCAACACCACCATGCAGACATGTCCGCGGTGCACCGTGGTGAAGTTAGTTTCACGTTGAACATCGGGTACAATGCTAGTTCCCCGTCACTGCCGTGTCATTGTGCAGGCAGCTCGCACGCAGCGGCGAGGCTACGCGGTGGCCGGGTTGGACCCTTGGCTACTCTCCGGCCACCCCATTGGCCATCCAGACATTTCAGGTATCAACTTATTGCCACCCTTATAGTCTCACCTTGGCCACCACAGTGAGAAAATTTCTGGCTCCGCCACTGCTCGCACGGGAAGTGTTGCTCTAACCGCTGGTTGTTTATGCTAGGGACTGTCAATAAATTACTACTGCGCTGAAGAGAGTTTGTTAAAAAATGTCATATATTATAAATCACACCAGAAATTGATCTATAACCATGTCAAATGATTAGTCCTACCCGAAAAGTATTTTGCACGCCCATTTTTTCCAGCGTTATCCTTATTGGATGGACTTTTTTCATTGAATGTTTTCTTGGAGTATAGGGACCGGACTCACAGAGGTATAATATATACCTCTAATATATAACAATATAACAAAATGCATTATTTTTAATGCTTTGAAGAGCTATTTTCAGAAACATATTCCATTCCACAAATTCATGTTTGAAACAGAAGCTTATTATTAAAAAAAAAAAAGAAAAAAAGATTGGGATTGGATTTGATTAGAAACTATAAAAAATCGGATCGGCTGAGAAGCCAAAAAGTGTGGATCGGGACATCCCTACGTCTTAGCATATCTGCATGGTTGTTTTACAAAATATCAACGTGTCAATGTTGCATCCTTTCTTTTTTTTACTATGTGGCCCTCTCTGGACAAAGTTTGGGCACCCCTTTAATTTTTCAGCTGTGATAAAAATTAGTTCCAATGAAAAGTCAGCTTGGTGAGAAATAGCCGGAGCAAAAGGCACTTGTTTACCCCAGATTGCAGTGAATGCGTGCCTGATGGGATGTAACAGTGGCTCAATGTGTGCACGCTGCTGCGTTGGGGAACTGCAGTCGGCAACCTTTATTCAAACACTGCAAACAACACTGGATTGCAGCAGCAAAGGAAACGAAAACAACGCAGCGGTGGAAAAGTCATGAATGTAAAGTTGTGCTTATGTTTTGCTGATTATGGATTTTGTCTGTCATAACGAATCGATGTTGCACTCATGGGAGCGTTTGTCAGGCTTGAATCTACTCCCCAATTTCACCCTGACAAGTGGCGGTGGTTGCATAGCAGCCCAGCGGTCCGCATGCTGCCATGAAAGCTTTCATGGGGGGTTTGGAGTGCACTCAAAACTCTCTCATCCCCACTTTGCTTGAAGCCAGGGTTGAAGGGGCAACGTTCAAGCTGTCTCCCATGAAATACATCTTCATGTCTACGGAATATAAGCGACAGTGCACTGTCTTCTCTTAGCAGCACATTTTCTGACTGGAATGATTCAACACTCATGCCCTTTAAACAGCCGCAAACTGACAGGAAAGTTTAAGGTCGACAGTTACAATGGAAGTCGTTTTAGCGAGAGACCTTGCAAATGTTTGGATGGAAATTAAGTCCTTTCTAATTATCTCTCAATGTCTTACACATAAACGGTTTCCTGAATACAGTCTCAGCTGCCTTGAAAGCACCTTTACCCTTTCACTTCACTTTGCTTTCATTTCAATAAAGACCCAGTTGGATGGAAAAAGTCTGAGTCGAGTCAAGCATCCTTCTGTGTCTTTGCTGTCGTCTTTGAAGACAGGCGTTTCAAAGTCGGGGCACGTGGGTCTGTATTTTGTGGCTTCTCCTTGACATCAAGGACAACAATCTTAGTCTGGATGCATGTTACCAGTGTTGTTCCTTCCTGTGTTCTGCATCTCAGACGACTCACCAAGATTAGCAGTGTGTTGTCCATATTGCTTAGAGACCATCACGCATGCTTCTATTTTCTCTCAACTTGATTATTGCAATGCTCTGTATACCTGCTAGGGTTGTGAAGGATGAACCGATGCGACCGGATATCCGGTTGGACGAGCGAGAGATACGGTTGCACCAGTATCAGCCTCCTGGATGGATAAGAATGAACCATAAATGGATTGTAGAGAAATGCACCGGGTATCGCAAGACGAGCAACTGCTTGACAGTCTGTCTCTTAAACTCTGCGAGAACTTGGTCTGCCGGCAAAACGACTGTTGTGCATTCGCCGTAACTTACCGTGACTGAAGATGAGAATGGATGTAAATAGTAGCAATGCAAACATTATAGCCATCTAATTGATCATATACTGTATTATATATTGTGTAAAACTAAAAGGACAGTGGCACCATCAAATTAAAAGCACTCAATGAACACAGAGCCATCATCCACCAGTACGAACCTGGACTTTGTTTTGCAGAGAGATTATACATCACTGTTTGCTAGCATGAATTAACTTGAGGTTGTGCAGAAATCCAAACAACAAATATGCACATTAGCACTCAATAAGAGGTGACTGAGGACCAGGAAGCCCGGGCTTCCCTACTAAGACTGCTGCCCGTGCGACCCGGACCTGGATAAGCGGAAGAAAATAGAATGGAACTGCTTGTATTGTTTCTTGAAATGGTTCATTTTAGTGCATAGTTTGATTCTTTACTCAATCCATGCTGAGGGTTTTATTTTGTTCTCTGATATAAATTTGATTTTAAATGATTTTTTTCAAATGTCATATTTCTCCTCTATTGATGAGAATAATTGGGTAGCAGGTTATTGTTTACTTTATGCATCATTTTAGCTGTTTGAAAGTTTACCAGATCAGCCAGTTTTAAACATTGAGATTTTAGGAATAAAGGCTTGTTATATTCTCTACAAGCGGCATTATGGATTATCCTAACAGATCAATTTTGTAGTATAAGTGAGTCAGGTGTAGTTTTATAGTTATTTCCCCATATCTTCACACAATACGAGAGACATGGCAATACCAGTGAACAATAGATTAATAAATGATGGCTGCTTTGTGGTTGACTTTGGACTATTTAGTCAAAAGCGATTAAAAGACAAGTTACATGTAGCATTGTGGTCAGTAGGTGTCAGTAAAGTTACATTGATGAGATATGACATTACATTACGTCATCTTAACTTGCACTGCATGAAGTCATCCATGGCATGGCCAACATGATAGAGCGAAAACAAGTTCTCCTCCCATTGTGTGTGGAAGTGGTAAGCGTTTGGTTTCTTGCGTTGTCCTTTCCCCCCTACTCCGTTTCAGAGCCTTTCTCAAGTTTAGGATAAAAAAAATTGGAGGCTTACTAGTTAGCTTGGTAACTTGCTATGCATAAAGCGGCGGCCACGTCTTATGGTCCGGCGGTGATCCTGCAGCCTGTACAAAAGAGTTGCGTAATGTGGTGTAAACAAGGTAGCAGTCGTGCAGCAGTGTCCATGATTTTACAAATGTACGTGTCTGTCTGCCAGATGCATACAGGCTGTCCTGTATATCAGTCACATGACTAGCATCATGAGGATGAATGATTATTATGCCATGTGATTGATTCACATTACATTTGAGATAGTACAGCAACAAGGAACTTTCCCAATGCTAACATGTGAGTTAATGTCTTATCATCGCATATTATATGTACTATATTGGGTAACAAGAGTGTAAAGGTGACTATAGAGGTGTTATTTCATGTCTAGAGGGCTTTAATCATGTTAAAAAGCATATTTAGAAGGTCATATACATGTTTTCTATGGTATAACTGCCAAAATATTTCATTTTTTAATAAGGAATCCTATTTCGCAGATATTCACCTATCATGGTTGACTCTGGAACCAATTAACCGCCACAAACTGTACTTTAATTTTCTTATCATTTCTTTCAAACTTTTTTTGGTGTCATGAGCACTTTTAAGGAAGAGACTCTTTAATTGGGCAAGCAACTACAAAACATGACAGTGCAGCATGTAAAAGGTAAATAAAGAAACATTGGGCAACTGCTACTATGGGGAGGAATACATACGGAACTGTAGCCACCTTCTACAGAGCAAATGCTGCAAGGCATGCTCTGGCAGCAAGAGAAGCCTATGTTCTGAAAAAACGTCCACGTTCTGAAGAACCGTTCATGTTGTAAACTGTTATTAGTAAAGATTGAGAAGATTGGATCAAGGATTGGATAGGATCTTTTTAGAATACTTCATTCGGGCCGGCCTCACCCAGACTCCAACAGCCCTCAGGTAAGTCGAGTTTTGAGACCCCTGTTTTAAAGACTTACCGGGGAACTCATAGCAGATGTGAGACATTTTCCATTAAAAGGGCACTGAGTTTAAGCCAAATTCGGTTAGACGTGCTAGCAGCTATGTCCGTGCTAAAGCTGGAGAACTGCCAAGAACTGCGAGAGGTGATCTTCAGTCCGCTGGTTGCCATGGCAACCTTATTGTTTGCGGCTTTCCGTGACGTCTCCCATCTTTCTTCTGAAATTGCCCACCGGCTGCCTTGATTGATGTAATGATGGCGGTCAGATAACGCACGGCCATTATCTGCAAATGTCTGCCACAGTTATTCCTGCAGGCTACCCCTCCAGCTTTCCATCTTGTATCACCAGGACCCTTTTTTGGAAACATTTGTTACTTATTACGGCTCCCGTGTGTGACCTCAGAGCTAGTTAGGCCCAAACACAAGCATTCCTTGTTTGGCTCATCAACAAATACAGTCAGAAACACAAAGTGCACTGTCGCACTTAGTTGCTGTGAGGAAATATAATAACTAGCCAGCCTTTGCATTCACTCTGGCAACTTGAGTTCTTGATTTGACAGAGAAAAATCTTGTCTGGCAATTGAAAAACAAAAAGTCTTACACGAAAGCAGCATGAAGCAGCAAACCCAGATCAAACGTCCTCCATAATGGCTTTGCTCCTTTGACAATGGATGTCAGCTGGTGCTGGATGTCAGCTCCGGGTTGCTCTTTTAGAATGGCGGGGCTCACTTCAGATGTTCAGGTGACCGAAAGAGCTAAAGGGAGTCTGAGGCAAGGCTTCTCTTGTCTTTCTGCAACTTCATCAGACTAATTAGGAGTCATTAGTTGGCAATAGAGAAGCTGGCAGGCTTGAGAAGCGGAGTCTGTGCACCTGCTTGCAGCACCACACCTCACATCAACCACAACAAAGTATGTGGGTACTCTGCGGGATTTCTATCAAGCTGATGCATGGTGGTCTAACCACAACAGTTCATGGAACGTTTGTAGTATAGTTACTGTATCAACAAGTGCTATTGCAGTGTGGGGGGATTATTGATGTACTATAATTATTAGCATTATGCTAATGAGCGTCAGCTTCTACACTGCAAGATTGACAGAACATCTGATCTGGTTCAATCACCGAACACACACTTGTTTAGTATTTTTTATTTTTATGAAGCCGCTTCAGTGATAAGATGAAGTTGATACTGCGGGTTATTTGGATTTGCCCATGAACAATGGCTAGCTTCTTGCGTTAGCATCGGTTTAAACTTCTCAATGCACTATGACAGCCCAATAAGGCCTTTTATTTTAAAGAGAACCTGAAGCATGTTTTATTGTTGAATCAAAGAGCTTGATGCATTATACATCCATACAGGAGTAAGATACGTGATTAAAACCAAACCGATGGCCATTTTTTCTCAACACTGAAAGAAAATAGCACAACAAAGCCGGCAAGCCTTCCATATGTTGTTGCAGTCGGCAGTCGTCCTGTTAAATATTTCCCTGGTGTACCGCCAGTGTGTGTATGGACAGGCGGCGGGGAGTTGCCGGGTGAAAGTCGCGGCGGTGTAACTGTCAGGATCGCAGCTGAAGATGATCGGACGAGATGACCTGCGAGGCGGAGGGGGCGAGAGCTAGAGCGTGAATGGGTTTTGGCACCGGGGACGCCGACGTGCCCTGGAGCGACCAACCAGCAACAGTGTGGCGTAGTGTGCTAATAGACAGCGCTAGATTGGATGTGGCGCACCCTGGATGCTTGTCAAATGCAGCAAAAGGGCACTGGGGACCTCGGCAGAGAAGAGCAAATGACTGACAAGCCCGCATGCTTAACAAATGTATGCTTGTGTAAAAAAACAAGGAAGGGGGAAACTGCAGGTCACACGTGCAATCCTAACTCAACTCACGCTGAAAAGGATAACTTCTATTTATCACTGCAGTCTTCAACATGAACAGAACAATCAGTGACACCTCCATGTTTGACGCCAATAAAACAGACTTTGTGCTCATTTTATAAATTGCGGTGATATCCCGTTGGCCCGTGCGCCTCTCCTTCCCATTGCAGCCGACGCAGGCGGTGGCAGGTGACAGGTTCAAATAGGATTGGCATGAAGGAATCTGCTTCTTGTCCAAATGATGCCACCGAAAGTGTAATCCAGGAGAGAGGGAAAAAAACGAGTCACTGTGTTTGACCTTGAGAGCAGCGCTGAGCAGAGACAAGATGGCAGTAAAGCTCTATACTGTATGTCATATATTACAGTATATATACTGTATATATACTGTATATATATATATATGTACATACATAGAGAGAAAGAGAGAGAGAGAGAGCGAGAGAGGCAGGCCGTCTCGTAACGTATAAAAGAGCATAGCAAGACAATATTTGGAAAGCAGCCACCATGATGGGCCATTTATTTAAAATCCAATGACACTCGGAGACATTTTAGTTAGGAGTGAAGCATCGTGATTTGAGTGAGAGCAATATCTCTAATTATGTATTTATGTCAGCATTCATCACCCAAAGGCTGACATTTAATTAGTAGCCCAGGTACAAACTGGCCATTATTAACGTGTAAATCAAGGAAAGCCAAGAGTAGCCCACAAAAAACTGCTAAAAACGAGCTTACATTCGCAAAATCTCACACTCTCACAATTTTTACTAGAACCACTTTTTAAAAGAATATTCCCATTATTTCACCCTCCATATGACGGCTTCTGACTCATGCTTCCTGAATCAGGGTATTTTGGGGGGGGTCTCAATGGGGGGAGGGTAAAAATCTTTAGTGGGGCTTTGAAAGGTTCTTAGCTGATTAATTGGAAAGGGCTGAAAGAGAAACCTGTGTTTACTGTAGGTAATGAACAGTATGTTTACACACTGCCATTCTCTTTCAGCTCCTTGAATGGGATTGCTGCACCTTTTAGAGCTACAAAACGTCCCCACTTCCCTGACACTTAAACCCTCGATTAGACTTGCACGCACATGGTAGTGCCGTGGTACGCAATTTGGCATACCAATGAGTAAACTGGTGCTTAACAGGTGTGAGGTATGTGTACACTGTGCAGGGTTGCGTGCCAGTGTGCAAAGAAAATTTTGTAATCTTTTGTATCTTCATTGTGATTTTCTGTTAATAACTAATCATAATGGCCAAAGCCATGTCTTCTCGTCAGCAATTCCCTCTCCCACACTTTCCGAGTCTCTCTTTTTTTCTGGTTTATTGCCTCCTTCCTGCTCTTTGCACCTTCTCCACCTGCAGCTGCAAGAAAATATGGACTTACCTTTATTGCATGAGCTTCTTCTCTGAAGTTCAACATCTTGTAGGTCCCTTGCATACAGAGGAAATAATGGAGCTATAGGGGTGATGCTGCTGTTGCGTGGCGTCACGCGGGACGCAACAGGACACAGCGGGACCAGACAATGCCAGGGTTGCTTCACTTGACAAGGTGTTAATAAGTCGTGCGGGAGCGTGGTCATTTCGTGTAATGCGCACCATGTTCGGCCACGAATTGCGTGCCAAGTGCGGAATTTATGCGTAAACAGAACGCAAAAAGTGCACAAACTAGTCCTCATGCTTTTCAGGCGTGCTATAAATAAATAATGACATGCATTGCACGGCAAATTACGGGACAGTGCGGAGGCAAAATGCGTGCAAACGCTGCTTAACACTGACATCAAGACTGACAAGAACGTTTGACAAGAGAGTAGTTTCCATCCGATGAAGGAGGATCATCCTTGGATCGTACCGGACTCTTTGTCCCGTTGTCCTTCAGTGTGTTAGTTCAGTTCACTACCACCCACAAGCTAGTCGGGATCAGCTTGTGTACCGTCACACAGCCGGAACAGAAGGCCACATTCTGCACGGTGTCAAGTGGCTGATCAAGAGTCCACATTCTTCTTAGCTTTGCGACAGAACTAATCAGCCCCCAATGAAAAGTGTCTGCGGTGGCTTGTTTATCCCGCCAAGGTGCTGATTTTTTTTCCAGCCGTCCTTTTGATTCATCTTTTCTTCTGTCTGTAAAGGCTTTCTTGATGGCCAGAAAAATGAAGAAGCGCAGGCGAACATCTGAGACAGGAAGAAGGGTTTTTGTCACTCGCCAAATACTGGGTAGCTGGGAAGCGGTGTTTGTGTCTTATTGCTGGATAAGAACATTGGTCATACCTGGCAGCTTGGCCTCCTTTCAGCTAAACACTGTGTCCAACGTTCAGCCATTGTGGCAGGCGGGATCATTACGTCTCTTTCCTTGAGATGTACCAGCGGATTCATGTAAACGCTGGATAGGCGCCACCATGTTTCCCTTCTATGTTTTGTCTTTAAATTTTCACTGAATAATAGTTAAAGTTTGAAGGATCTCTGACCCAAGACAGGGTTTCCACGCGTCATGGAAAGCTGGGAAAATGATTCACACAATTTTCCAGCCATGGGTGACATGAGGACAATGAGAACAAAGGTCACATGTCCTGGAAACTCTGAAGGTATCCGCGAGGTCTGTTGTCACCTTACCTTCAGGGCAACATTAAGGTTTCTAGCTGGCACAGGGCCCCACGTGACGCTACCAGCCAATCAAATTTGCATTTCCGATCAGAGCAGTCCTGCAGCCCAGTGCTTCCGCTTGACTTTCTCGCTAGATGTAGCCACTTTTCAGACTCCGTTAAGGATCTCGCAACTGTAACTTGCGTTGACAGTATTGATCCATATGAAAATATAACTTGTCGAAAATGTCCTGGAAAATAATTTCAGAGAAGGAGTGGGAACCTGCAGTGGGCTCCAGATGTTCTCCTGGATGAGCTAAACTGTCTATTTCTATTCCTCACGACTCATCAATTTAGATCGGCACTGATGCATACGCGCCCAAACTTTCTAGTGAGCTTTCGACGGCGACGCCACATAATGGATGGATGGCGGGTGTCGCTTAGGTCCCCTGAGGGAACGTCCCCATCAATCAGTCACTCAAAAAGCAAATCACATCAAACAAGTGCCAATAGCCTTGTCAGCAAAAGGACCCATCATGGAGTCATTTTACGATTCCGCTAGCCTGCTCAATAAATAAGATACGGGTTCGACATTCAATTTTAGAGCAATGCACCTGAGTGATAAAGCTGAGTTATGAATCAGACCACATTCGCACAAGAAGAGCGGCGAGAGGGATGACTGATCGCGAAATGCAGACATTCAAAATTCACCGACGCTGTGCAATGATAAAGCGCGGCAACGCAACACAGACCACCCTCTCTCTCGTACGGCCACATCAAGTATTTTGTCAGGCCTTGTTTTGTAGCCGCCGTGACTCATTCGTATTCCCGGTTATTTGCTTTCAGCGAAACACACGCCCCTGTCGCCATTTTCCAAAGGTGAAATTATGCTGAGCCCAGCAGGAAAGTAATGAAGGCGCGGCGAGGCAATAAGGAACTCGCAGCGAGCTTGCTTAAGGAATAAACCATTTCAGGGTTCAAGAGGCGGCAGCTGAGGTGGAGGAAGGGCGTGTGGGAAGATGCAGAATTTCACTAGCAAAAGGAGACAAATTGGGCGGCGAGCAAAGAGAGCAAGTGGATAAATCGGCGTCTGGAGTTTCTTCTCACGGAGGCAGGCCTTGCCATAAGGTGGCCGAGTAGCACAAACTGAGCCCTCCCTGCTCAGCTAGAAGAACGTCTGCACCCTCACTAAATGTCTTTCAGCCTTTTACAAATTTGCATGCCATCAGCCTATTTTGTCTTCCCTTTCTCTAACTAAAGATATGTCTGGATGCACAGCTTGGCCCGAGGTCGCCCCATTCACAAACAATCAACATAATCACATTACGCAGCCTCCCCTGCACCATAGCAGAGGTGAAACACTGCCAGAGAAATGGGAATTGGTGCCTGCTGGCGTGATTTAAAAAGAGGACTAAGCCCGGACTCGGCTGCACTCGCAGGCCAGCGCCGGCGGGGCGCGAGTGTGCCGCAGAGATGCCACCAGACCGGCCAAATTGGAAGTTTTGTGCTCTCTTAGGCAGCTCATTTCCCTGCATGATTTCAGTCCAGAAGGCTTGCTGTGAACATTAGTGGCAAACAACGGGCAGCTTCCCAGCACGGACCACGTTCATGCCGCAGATGATGATGTGCATTTTCTACTTATTAGCATCCAATGCTCAAGACCCGTTGAGACGCATACAACAGACGCTGCGCCATGAAAACTCCTGTATGTCACCGGTACGTGGCTACCTAGGGGGCGCTAACTTTCTAACGTACTGCAAGGATTATATCACGCCCTCTTACTGCTTTGAGTATGTAAACTACGCTCCATGTGATCGAGACTCGACCCACGGTCCACGGATTGAGAGCATTAAGCAGGAAGCTAAAAGCACGAGCTGTCAACCCGATGTCCAGCGCGACTCTTAAGGCCTGTGGAGTGAGGCTTACCAAGGTAGCAGACACAACTGCACCAGCTGCCACCTGTTAAGCCTAATTCACAACCAGGCTCCTACGGCCAGTCTACCTGCAAAAAAACCACAAGAAACGCACAAAGGACGTGTTGATTTTTGAGCCGTTGACCGGCCGTAGAGGTTGTTTGTAAAAGAAACTCTACGGGCACATAAAAAAAACAAAAACTGTGTTTTGGGGACCAAAATATTGCATGACAGGTTGTGTCCCAGGTGCGTTAGTTATGTTTGTTGTCAGATGATGATAGCAATTTGACAAAGTTTACCTGCTAATGTTAGCGTAACAACAGCAGGACTGAAAATTGTTGATTTCTTCGCTGACACGGCGTGTGTGTGTGTGTGTGTGTGTGTGTGCTTGTTATGGACATGTTTGCAAATACCAGACAGCCCTCATCTTAATCAGACCCAACAACAATTTATGCCAATTTTTGTGCAATTTAATTCCTAATTGTGACGTTTTTTGGTTGCATGAGTTCTTCGAAAGCGCTATTGGTTACATGCTAGGCGCTGGTGGTGTTCTTATATTTTTTTGTTTGGAAAAGTTTAATCTCTCATTGAGTGGGTGAATTATTTTCAGCAATTAATCACCCTCCTACACCCCCAACCCCCACTCCCCCACCTCCGTCCAAAACACGCTGGTGTTCTTTCAAATGGAACCCAATGAAATTTTCATGAGAGCATGGCCAGCATACGGACCCTCTTCTTATGTTCACACGGGCTCCCTGGAGACGTGTGCACGTGCATGCTCATGCATGTCAGCGAACGCTCACTACCTGTGCCGTAGGTTGCATAAGTCAAAGAAAAAAAGCAAGTATTCATAGTTTTGTGTTTATTTGTGAGGCTGTGGGCGTTGAGCTTTACTCACCAGTGACTTGAATAGACTTGGTTCAATATCTTTTTAATTAGCGCCACGGCAGCTTGCTTTCTTATAATACCCCAACAGATCCTCATTTCAATAGCGGGCTGTGGCTGATTGCCATCTAAAGCAATTAAGATGTCACGCACCTGCGCCATATCGGCAATGCCACTTTCCTGGAATCAATTTGCCATTTTCACAGGCTAAAATATCAAATGGAATCAATTCAAGGTAAGGTATCGACTCAGGGCGAGGCAGTAATGCAATTGTTGTTTAGTTCAAATGAAGGCTGGCTGATTAGCAAAGACTCCTTGCCTAAGTTTACTGCTCTGTGTGCGTGTGTGCGTGTGTGTGCGTGTGTGTGTGTGTATGTGTGTGTGTGTGTGTGTGTGTGTGTGCGCGTGTGTGTCTGCATCCTCAGTGAAATGAAGCAGGCCATTTTATAGATTTAGTCTTTGTCTTGAACATTCTGGGCTATAATTCAGTGCATAATAAAACACTGTGAAGATCATTTGAGTCAGTGTTTTAAAAATGAGACTACAGGAGCAGAAGCGCTCATGAATACATTTGCCGAGTAGTTCCTGCTATCCCGCCTCGTTCCGGAAACCTTCTCCGTCCATCCATCCTCATCCTCTTACTGCAGCCCTACTCCGTGATCATGTTTGAATCCCCAACCTGCCCTGGCCAGATTAACGTCTTCTGGTGTAATCCCATCAAGCACGCTGTGTTTGCGGCCTGGCGCTCATTACTCGCCGGCTCCAGCCTGTCATCCTGAACAGAATGGAGTCATCCCTGGGTTTCTGTTCAGCATCACATGAGCACGGATGCAGCTCTCGGCCCACCTTAGAGGCTGCTGATGGACTTTGGCTTTGCACCGTGTTTAACAAAAAAAAAATGGATTCGAAAAAAAAAAATCACTTGGCTGCTCGTTTGTATGACAGCAGCCTCCTGGAGACCGAAATGAACTTTTGGTCTTCCACTGGATGTTTTTAAAAACAATTACGTTTCCTTGTAAATGCTGGAAAGTGCATGAAAATGGAAAATATTTGCTTGTGTTTAATCTTGGCACACAACAGCATGTAGTGTTGTGTTGTGCTTTTGAGAATGACACAGGCACTCCAGGTACACCCCACATTCCAAAAATTGTTTGTCTATATGTGCCCTGCTGGCGACCAGTCCAGGGTGTCAGCTGGGATAGGCTCCAGCATACCCCCGCGAACCTAATGAGGAAAATGGATGTATGAACAAAGTCTACTGCCTCAGTTTTTATGATTGAAATTTGCATACACACCAGAATGAATGTGAAGATGAATGGCAATGAATTCCCTCTTTGTCATGAAAATGAACTTAATGCCAAAAAAGTATTTCCACTGCGTTTCAGGCCTGCCACAAAAGGATCAGCTGACATCGTGTTAGTCATTCTTACAGTAGGTGAGAGTGTTGACAAGGACAAAGGCTGGAGATGACGCTGTCATCCTGATTGAGTGACAATATCAGTCTAGAGGCTTTAAAAAGGAGGGTGGTGCTTGAAATCTTTGTTTTTCCTCTGTTAAGCAATTTCCCTTGTGGATCATTAAAGTCTGTGTAAATTAACCATGCTTACCTGCAAGGAAACACGTGCAGTCATAATTGCTTAGCACAAAAAGGCTTTCACAGTCAAGGATATTGCTGCTAGTAGGATGGCACCTAAACCAACCATTCTTCAGATCATTAAGAACTTCAAGGAGAGACGTTCAGTTGTTGTGAAGAAGGAAGGTTTCAGGGCGGCCAAGAAAGTCCAGCAAGTGTCAGGACTGTCTCAGAAAATTGATTCAGATGCAGGATGGGGGCACCACCAGTGCAGCGCTTGTTCAGGAATGGTAGCAGGCAGGCGTGAGTGCATGCACAGTGAGGCCAAGACTTCTGGACCATGTTCTAGGGTCGAGAAGGACACAAAGAAGCCACTTCTCTCCAGGAAAAACATCAGGAACACACTGGTATTCTGCAAATGATAAAGGTATTGGACTCCTGAAACCATTTTCATTTCAAAGGTGAGTGCTACCGTGAGTCCTTTGTCATGCCAACACTAAAGCATCTTGAAATCATCCATGTGTGGAGTTGCTTCTCATCCAAGGGGGTGGGTTCACTCACAATCTCACCTAAGCACACAGCCATGGAACCAAAACATCCTCCCAAAGCAACTTCTCCCAACCATCCAAGAACAGTTTGGTGATGAACACTGCCTTTTTCCAAAGGCAGAAGTGAAAACTAAGTGGCTTGGCGAACAACATCTGCAGCAACATCTGACAAAAACATCTAAAAACACTGAAGCAGCAAACTTTATGAAAACCAACACTTTCATTCTCAAAACTTTTAGCCACGACTGTACATTCCCTTCACCGCTGTCGATCACTTATCCGACTAAAATACATTTTTGTCAACCCACAATGAGCAGATTACTTTGCAAAGTAACAATTAGGGCAAGTACTGGCCTGGCATGCATATGACAGCGTTTTTAGACCTTTTGTTTGCATGGGGATTGTTTTGTACGTGAAACTTCAAAGAAGCAGAAAGTTATTTTTTTCCGTCGATACCACCGGTTGTTAAACAGTGTCGAAACGTCTGCAAAATTCACTTCATCGTGGTTGATAAGAGCTGAGCAGATTCATTAAGAGCCGTGGTCTCAAACGCTTCTTACCTGGGAGCCACTGAAGGTATTCCCACTGAATCACCTTTCAACCAAGCGACTAACTTGCTGCCAAATACCAGCGGAAGCTGCCACCAGTCTGGGCTACGGTAGGCCATAATTGGTAAAAAATGTGGAACATAAATATCAAATCTAATAAATATAAAAGAGAATACTGTGGCACTCTTGAGTTACCCGAGAGATGGTCAGAGGCACTTCGGCTGGCTTAAACAAAGATGCTGTTTGAGTTGGGCAAGCAGTAGCCAAAAGGGAACTCACAATGACCTTGAACCAGCAGAACGTCGTTATGTTGACTAACATAACGATCCAAAGATATCGTCATCCATCACCAGGTCGATAGCACATACAGTACACAGGGCAAGTACTACTAGTGGAGGATAATAAACAACAACTATGTTAACACTAACCATGTACTTTCAGCGACTAGTTACAAAAAAGTGCCGCAAGGCATGCATGCTGGAAAGCGGCATCACTCGTGTCGCTGGGAGCGTTTCCGGCTTTATGCATTTTTGTAAAATGTTGCTGAAGTTGCAGGATTGAGACCTCTGATCTACAGCGTGCATTCTTCCAGGAGCACTATTGCTAGCGTAGTGTTATACACATTTATTGATCACGATATTGTTTTTGTTCAAGAGCCAATCAGAGGACTATGGAAGCCTGTTTCCGCCCCCCCCAAAAAATAATCTCAATCCCATATCATAATTAGGAGATAATAAACCGAAATTATGAATTAAAAAGGCATAATTATGGGATAAAAAGTCAAAATGATGAGGTAAAAAATTTAAATTACGAGACAAAAAGTCAGTTATGAGATAAACGTCAAAATGATTAGATCAAAAATGTAAACTATGATATTAGTCATAATTATGAGATCAAAAGTCATAATTATGAGATAAAACGCCAAAATTCTGAGATAAAAAGTTGTAATTATGAGATTAAACGTTGAAACTCTCTTGAATCTTGAAATTATGAGATAAAAAAATCGAAATTATGAGATAAAAAGTCAAAATTATGACATGAAGTCATAATTATGAGATAAATAGAAATTATGAGGTCAAAATTCATAATTATGAGATAAAATGTTGAATTTAACAAAACAATCTAAATTCTGAGATAAATCGTAATTAAATAATCCCAATCCCATATCATAATTATGAGATAATAAATCAAAATTAAGATATAAAAGTTATTATTATGAGCTAAAACATCAAAATTAAGAGATAAAAAGTCTAAATTATGAGATAAAAAGTCACGATGAGATAAAACGTCATAATTGTGACCTAAAATGTCAAAATGATGAGACAAAAAGTAAAAATTATGAGATAAAAAGTAATAAATATGAGATAAAACTTTGAAATTATAAGATAAATCGTCGAAATTATGAGATAAAAAGTGAAATTATGGGCTAAAAAGTCAAAATGATTGGATAAAAAGTTGAAATGATGTGATACCTGCTGTCCTGGCGTAGAGTTGGTAGGTGTAAACATCCAAGCAGTTTGTGTCTGTTAGAAAGATCTTTAAGCGTAAAACAATCCGGTGGTGTCAATGAAGTCATTTTGTTTGGTGACCTTGCAGCCTATGAAGTATGAGAAGGTTAATAAGATGCTGATTGATGTGTCACACCCCCTTTTTCTATTTCCCTTTGTGTCCATGAGCGCATGTCGGAGAAAAGAGGCAAGCAGTGTTGCGTTCTTGCTCCGTGCTTATTGAATTGTCGTCTAATCAACTAAGTTTTATTTTGAGGGGGGCGGGGGTGCGCGATGATGACGGTGATAAATTACTGTTCATAAACGAGCTCAGTGGATGCTGCTGATGATGACCACACAGCCGCTGGGGTCTCTGTTTTGTGTGCGGGGGGGGCATACGCCAGGGAATATTCCACCTCTTCTTGTCACGGGGGGGTTGGGATGAGCATATGAGGCCACCGGTTCAATAAAGTCCCTCCCATTGTGTAACACAATAAGCATTTATCAGCTTGTTTTCTCCCATAATGGCCGACTGTCGCCTCACATCATCTACCCCATACTTCAGTCTCTCTGCCCCCCCCTCACCACCCACAGTGTCAGGAAGACTTTCATCTGTGCAGCGGGGGGGGAATTTAATTTCTCTATTAGCGGGCACAATAAAGCCGAACATTTTCAAGAGGAATTCCTGAAGCACAGCTGCTATGAAATGTAGGAAGATGAGATCCTTATTTTTGCTGTTTGTGTGCCGACTGCATGAAAAGAAACCAGAAATGCGCCAATTCACTCAGTTAACCTCCGAGTCTCTTATACTTGCCGGGTGCGAGGTCGACAACCGCAAAGAACTGCCAGGGTCTCTCATTAGCTTCAACATAGTGGCTGTTGGCAACCTCCTCATGCAGTTTTTCTGTAATGAACTCCACAAGATGGCAGTAGCTGCACTGGAAGGATGGAAGTCATGCACACCTGCCGCATCGTTTACAATCAACTCACCAGCGCTGTTCAATGCTGGTTGAGATGCTTGCTTCTTCCCAGTAGATACAGGAGATACCGTGTAGCAGGACTGCACTTTTCGGGGGTGTTACCTTCCGGGACCACCAGTGAATGGAGAAAATCTGTGAGTAACACCCATAAAAATGTCTTTTTTTTTTTTTTTACACGGCTCGGCCCCTCCCCATTGACATGCTCCTCTGATTTCGGATCAATAATAAGCTGCACATGCTTATTAAACACATTTTACAGTATGATATGTATGTCTACTCGCCACTAATGAATGATGATATAACTTTCACTTTTGTGTCTCACTGCACTGCAAATATGGTGTGTTCAAGGACCGCCGAACAAAGTGCAAAATCTCAAGGCCTGACGAAAAACCATGAATGAAGCATAAAGACATCAACATGTAAACAAAGTGGGCATTGTTTAAACAGTGGTAAATGTGTGCTGCGCATTTTACCTGTATTATCACATATTTCGAGGAAAAGTGCACTTTTTTTTGCAATTTCATCATCCACAGTTCTTATGTGAGACGTGAACACACACGTCTTTCTCTTTTCTGTGCCTTATAAAGATATAAAAACAGCTCAAATGAGGCAGCCAAGAATGCACGTCATGGGACGCACCTATTCCGCCACAAAAACCTTCTGAAAAAACCTTCAAAAAGCACCAACAACCCTCCATTTCCATAACGTGACCTGCATATTAACCACGCTACAGCTACATTGTTCTCATTGCTGCTATTAATATTGTTACGCCCCAGGAACTACGTTACTGGCGTAGTGACACCTCGCCACACCACACCGGCTAGCTACTAGCCGGCTAGCCACTTTCTTCACCACACACCCGCTCACAAAGCCTCAGGCCGCTAGCGAAATGTAACGCTACATATTGGAGCTGCCGCCACTGCTGCTGTATTTTTGTTTTGACGCTAGGTGTAGCGTGCCTTTCTATGTTGCTATGTGAACTCAACGCACCAAGGAAGGAAGCTCCCAAAATAGTGTAAGTATTCCATGTTATCATGAATGTAGCTGCTACTACCTGCTCACAGCACGGATAGAAAACCACTAAACCTTGTTGGAGCTTTTTGGGGGTGTTTTAATAGTGGCTTCTCTAGCAGCGGTACAGGTGTGTCCCATTGCGTGCATTAATTAGCTGCCTCTTTTTTTTAAACATGTTTTTCTATCTTTAGAATGCACAGAAAAGAGGAAGACGTGTGTTCATGTCTCACATAAGGACTGTGGGTGATGGGCATAAGACGGAGGGCGGGGGGACAACCTATTTTAAATAATAAAATGATTTTTTTGGACCCAAAACAAGCGGGGCTGCGAATGCTGCTGCGTAGTGAAATATTGTCGTTGATGAATGAGCATGTACAGTAGGTCAAATAGGTTCTCACGCTTTGTAAAATCATTATAAAAGTTTAAAAATGAAGTTGTTACATGATAAGTTTTTGCATTTAAGACATAACAGCCTCTCTCCAATGAACAGTGTGTCCTCTTTACACACGCCATGGCTGGACTTGCATGGACATTAATGGTTCACACAGGCCGTGTATGCTACTGTATTTATCAGTAATTACTGCAGCTTGTTTATTATAGAAACTGGGGTTAGTGGCCTAACTGTATATACTGCCGATACAAAATGGTACAAGTCATCATTTTCACTAGAAATAGTCTTTAAAAAATTTGATACATGGTTTTTATGTGTGTGTATTTGTGTTTCCCCGTGATATGAGGAAAGTTTAGCGTCTACGGCCCCCGGTGTGCTTGTGAGTGCCGGCAAATCACGCCATGAAAGAGCGAGTGCAGCAAAGTGTTCTGTGTGCCTGCTGGAGGCCAACTTGGTCAAAATCTGCCAAAAATGTCTTCCAACATCCCGTCAAAGCGAGACAGAGCGGGAAAAGGGTCCGGGGGGTTCATCCACTCAGCTAAAAACGCAGCTGACATCGTCGGTGGAGATGAGAGCGCCCGAATGTTGTTTAATGGGAGAGACGCGCGTCCCTTCCAAGACCGACAGCCGAGGAGGAACTCCCGCTGTCGTTAGAGTCCAGGACGGCAGGAGCGCTCATTTTCTACAACGTCATTAATCTTACTTTTCCTCAGCCTGTCCTCCTCCTCTCGCACGGTGGTCTCCCCCGGGCACTCATTTAGCTTCCTTTACTGTACGCAGCACACACTCCTACCCTCGTACCTACCTAGCTCCTCCTCCACACCTCCCATCCTCATCGCTGCACACAGGAAGTTGGAAGTCTCACAAGTTCTTTCATGAATCAGCCATCATCCGCCGTGCAATTTTATTCGCATTACTTTTGCCTTAGCAAATTAGACTATCCCAAACAGGACCTGTAATCACCACCAATGCCTCTTGGAGATGAATAAAGTATCTGTCGATCTAAGGCAGGGTGTCCAAACTTTTTACCAGTGAGGGCCACACAGGGTTACGGTCAGGGGTTAGGGGTTCGGGGTTAGGGTTAAAAATGAAAGGATGCAACTTTGCTACTTGAATATTTTGCATTAGATATGCTAAGAAGTCGTACAGGTGAAAAAGTCTATTATTAATATCAGCTTTACTTTTTTACATTTTTATTTTCGTAACATTATTACTTTACTCCCATATTTTCACTTTCACTTTCCCATAATATTATAACATTTTCGCCTTTATTTTGTTTTGTTTGTTTCTCGTAATATTATGACTTTTGAAAAATGAAGGACTTTTGAAATATTTCAATCTATGATACTAAAATGAGGTTATTTTTCCTCATAATATTCAGAGTTGTTTTCTCATAAAATTGCCTTTTGAAATTATGAGATAAGGAAAGACTTTTTTCTTGTTAGAATATCTACGTTTTCTCTTGATATTTTCATATTTACTGCTGATTTTTCCATTTTTTCTGTTTTTTTAAATTTTATTTTTAAATTATATTTTTATAATGTGCCATAGGCAAAAAAATAATAATAATAAAAAAATTTAAAACACTTTGGACCCCCCTGTCCTAAGGAGTATGACAAAGAAAAATAATAATATTTAATCAAGTAAATGATGTAATTAAGAGAAAAAATGTCTAGTAGTACAAAAAAAAGACCATTTAAATATCAGGCAGTTATTAATATTTAGTTTATAATTGATTATAATAATGTTAAAGTAATTTTATTAGACATATGTGTAATAAATAAATACACATACTTATAGTGAATAAAAAAAATAAAAGTTATTTTTATTAAGCTGTCCTGTTGAGCAGCATAATCATGCAGTGGTTATTTTGCCAGAAGAGATTTGCTTTGTAGCTGACAAAAAGGAAATAAAGAAAGTTAGCATTGAGCACTGACTGGGATTGGCTGTGGCTTGGGAGAAGCAGGGGCGAGGGGCGGGGCAAATGACGCAACGGCTGGTGAGAGCATGCGTTAGTTTAGCCACATAAGCATGGCTGCAGGAATAGCTGTGTTGGATTCGGTCGTGGATGTACAACCTGGGGATGCAGACGAGGGCGGAGCCAACAGACAGACAATTTAGCAACAGCATCCTCGCCTGGAGGAGTTGGAATTCAGCCATAACTCTTCCAAAAGTAATTCTAGTGAGGGTAAAAATCTATAGACTAAGTTAGTGGACTACGACCTATTATTAGTCCAAAAATATTGAAATACAAGTCATATGTACCGGTAGTATTGTGGTCACTAGCCGTCAGTAATGTTACATTGATTAGGCATTACCTTCCTGACATACCTTCCATAGAGGAAGCAGAGACTGAGGACACGAACGCGGACAGTTCCATCACCGTGGCTGAGGTATCTGGGGTAGTCAAAACGCTCCCCAGTGGCAAAGCTCCGGGGGTGGACGAGTTTCGCCCTGAATTCCTCAAGGCTCTGGATGTTGAGGGACTGTCTTGGCTGACACGTCTCTTCAACATTGCGTGGAAATCAGGAACAGTACTTCTGGATTGACAGACTGGGGTGGTGGTCCCCTTTTTCAAGAAGGGTGACCGGAGGGTGTGTTCCAACTACAGGGGGATCACACTCCTCAGCCTCCCTGGGAAAGTCTATTCCAGGGTGCTGGAGAGAAGGGTACGACCGTACGACCGTCGAACCTCGGCTACAGGAGGTGCAATGTGGTTTTCGTCCTGGTCGAGGAACACTGGACCAGCTCTACACGCTTGCAAGGGTACTGGAGGGTACTTGGGAGTTTGCCCAACCGGTCTACATGTGCTTTGTGGACCTGGAAAAGGCATTCGACCGTGTCCCTCGTGGTGTCCTGTGGGGGGTGCTCCGGGAGAATGGGATTGTTGGCGCGCTACTACGTGCCGTTCAGTCCTTGTACAACCGGAGCAGAAGCCTGGTTCACATTGCCAGCAGTAAGTCAAGCCTGTTTCCTGTGAACGTTGGCCTCCGCCAAGGCTGCCCTTTGTCACCGATTCTGTTCATAATTTTCATGGACAGAATTTCTAAGCGCAGCCATGGTATCAAGGGAGTCCAGTTCGGGGGCCTTAGGATCTGGTCTCTGCTAATTGCGGACAATGTGGTACTGATGGCCTCATCGGGCTGTGACCCGCAGCGTTTACTGGGACGGTTTGCATCTGAGTGTGAAACGTCTGGGATGAGACTCAGCACCTCCAAATCTGAGGCCATGGTTCTCAGTCGGAAAAGGGTGAATTGCTCCCTCCGGGTTGGGAATGAGGTCTTGCATGAGCTTTGGGTCGTGACCGAAAGAACAAGATCGCGGATACAAGCGGCTGAAATGAGTTTTCTTTGTAGGGTGGAAGGACTCACCCCATGAGATAGGGTGAAGAGCTCGGTCATCCGGGAGGAGCTCAGAGTAGAGCCGCTGCTCCTTCACATCGAGAGGAGCCAGCTGAGGTGGCTCAGGCATCTAGTCCGGATGCCTCCCGGACGCCTCCCTGGTGAGGTGTTTCGGGCATGCCCAACCGGGAGAAGGCCCCGGGGAAGACCTAGGACACGCTGGAGGGATTATGTCTCACAGCTGGCCTGGAAATGCCTTGGTGTCCTCCCGGTGGAGCTGGAGGAGGTAGTCGGGGACCGGGAAGTCTGGGCTTCACTACTAAGACTGCTGCCCCCGCGACCCGGACTCGGATAAGCGGAGGAAAATGGAATGGAATGATTAGGCATTAGCTTAGATGACATTAGCTTAACAGTGCATGTAGTGATCCATGGCATGTCCGATGTGATAGAGTGAAACAAACATTCGGTGTGGAAGGGGTACATTTTTGCTTTGTCCTTCTTCCCCACTTTAAACCCTTTAAGTTTAGAGTAGTTCAATTGGAGGCTAACTACTTAGCTCGCTAGCATGCTATGTTTAAAGTGTTGGCCGTCTCTTGTGTCCCTGTGGGTGTTATTTTATGTATAATGGCAAAAACCGTATTTAGAACGTGATAAACAGGTTTTTTATATTCTAACTACCAAAGTAGTCCATTTATTAAAGTTGAATCCTACTTGGCAGAAACAAATTTATCGCGATCGGGTCTGGAACCAATAAACCGTCATAAATGACGAGTTTATGGCGACGACTGTGTTGCTATAAAATGTGTGTTTGTGTTCAGAGTCACCCTAATACTACATACAACATACAACATTGTTATACTGCAGTAGGTAATTATTTTCTAGTTAACCCTTGAATAGGTGTGATGATAATGTTTTGGACTCAAGATTCGAAAGAGCCAACAAAGAAAGCAAATTTGTCAGAAGAAGTTCCAAAAGTGGGAAAAGTGATGGTAAAAGGGAATAAATCTTTACTTACTTGGTATTTTATTTGAACGTCGCACCTTAAGCAACATTTCGTCCCTGCAGAGGTACCCAATTTAGTGTGCCAATGAGTAACTTGGTGGTAAACAGGTTTGAAGTACTGTCTATCTACCATCTATTCTCGTCAGCAATTCCCTCTCCCACAATGTCTGTGCTTCTTTTTTCTAGTTTATGCCTCCTTCCTGCTCTTTCTGCGTTCTCTTTCTATAACGTAGGTTTACCTTTATTTTGTGCAATGAGAGCTTCTTCTCTAGAGTTCAATATCTTGTAGGTGCCTTGCTAAAAGAAGAATGAATGAAGCTACAGGGGTGATGCCTGCTGTGCAGGGCACAGCGGGACCAAATAATGCCAGGACTGCTTCACGGATGCAGGAAGCCTTCGAGCCTTCGTGCCATCAGTAAATAAATAAATAACACATAATGCTAAGGCAAACTGCCTGCAAGTGTAAACGCCGCTTTACTTACACTACGCGCCACCAGGGGTCAGCAGGTTTAAATTAGATTAGGCTGCGTAAACCAGGACATTTTGTTGGTCCATTACCTTCATTCTCCGCCCTCGCAGAGGCAACTTTGACTGGATGAATTTCCAGTGTGGACGCTTTAACAGGCAGATGGAAATGAAATTTACAGGACCTCCGAGGGGGAAATGGCTGGTAGGTTTTGATTTGATTCTAAAGCACTAAGCACAGCCACTTAACACCATGCTGTCTTCTGATGAGGGTGACCTCTTTTACGTACCATCAGGAGATCCGCCACTCGAAAAGCGTCCGGTCATGCTTTCCTTAGCAGACATGTAAATATCCAAACCATGAAGGTAGTGGCAGCCATTTGCGCTCGCATCATTACTCCCATGCTAATTATCCCAATGACTTTTGTGCCCTCAAGTAATGCTAGCAATAATACATGAGCACCTATCCTATGCTTGAAATCTTTTTTCCTTTCAAGGCCATTTCTGGCTAATTAATGCACAGCGAGTGTTTGCTTTGCATGGAGCTGAGAAATGTACTTTAATAGTCTCCTCGGGGCAGCGGAGTCAGCTCCAGCCCAACAATAAGTGTAATTATTAAAAGAAGTGAAGGTCAGCGGGAGGGAGTCTGACAGCTCCTTGTGTCCAAGCTAGAACCTGAAAAACCTTCTTTCTAAAGATGCTTAGCCTGTGTGTACCACCACTAGTTTCTTGCTTTTTCTGGTTTTATTATTGATTAGTTCTCAGCAAACGCAGCTTTGATTGGGCCGGCGCTGAGGCTGATGATCATTAAAAAGCGATTGAACTTCAAAAAGGCTGCAAAAGCTGCAGGCTTGCCTTTAAATAAGACTAATTATTCATGCTGTGAACACCTGTTTTTGCACCAGTGCCATCTCCACGTCAGGGATGAGATCCTGTCCCACGTGGAGGAGTTTAAGTGCCATGGGGTCTTTTTCACGAGCGAGGGAAGGATGGAACATGAGATGGACAGGTGGATTGGTGCGGCTTCTGAGGTGAAGTGGACTTTGCATCGGTCCATTGTGGTGAAGAGGCAGGTGAGCCAAAAGGCAAAGCTCTCAATTTAGAGGTGGATCTACGTTCCTACTCTCACCTGTGGTCATGAGCTTTGGGTAGTGACTAAAAGGAGAAGATTGCGGGTACAAGCGGCCGGAATGAGTTTTCTCTGTCGGGTGTCTGGGCTCTCCCTTAGAGATAAGGTGAGAAGCACTGTCATCCTGGAGAAACTAGGAGTTGAAGCGCTGCTCCGCCGCATTGAGAGGAGCCAGATGAGGTGGCTCGGACATCTGGTCATGATGCCTCTCTGAGGTCATGTTAGTCAATGAAAACACAACTGAACACAAAAATGTTTTTAAATGAAACTTTTTATTATCAAGTGTGAAAAAAATCCAAACCTACATGGTCCTGTGTGAAAAAGTGATTGCCTCCCCTGTTAAAACATAACTGAGATTAGTTGAGATCAATCAGTGTGGAAAAGGTTATAAGGCTATTTCTAAAGCTTTGGGACTCCAGCCAACCACAGTGAGAGCCCCTATCCACAAATGGCAAAAATATGGAACAGTGGTGAACCTTCCCAGGAGCTGCCGACCAACCAAAATTACCCCAAGAGCGCTTGGACAATTCATCCAAGGTGTCACAAAAGACCCCACAAAAATGTCCAAAGAACTGCAGGCCTCACTTGCCTCAGTTAAGGTCAGTGTTCATGACTCCACCATAAGAAAGACACTGGGCAAAAACAGCCTGCATGGCAGAGTTCCAAGACCAAAACCACTGCTGAACAAAAACAACATTAAGGCTCGTCTCCATTTTGCCAGAAAACATCTTGATGATCCCCAAGACCTTTGGGAAAATACTCTGTGGTCTGATGAGACAAAAGTTGAACTTTTTGGAAGGTGTGTGTCTCATTACATCTGGCGTAAAAGTAACACCACATTTCAGAAAAAGAACATCATACCAACAGTAAAATATGGTGGTGGTAGTGTGATGGTCTGGAGCTGTTTTGCTGCTTCAGGACCTGGAAGACTTGCTGTGATAAATGGAAGCATGAATTCTGCTAATGGAGAATGTCCCTCCATCTGTTGGTGACCTCAAGCTGAAAGCAACTTGGGTTGTGCAGCAGGACAATGATCCAAAACACACCAGCAAGTCCACCTCTGAATGGCTGAAGAAAAACAAAATGAAGACTTTGGAGTGGCCTAGTCCAAGTCCTGACCTGAATCCTATTGAGATGCTGTGGCATGACCTTAAAAAGGCGCTTCATGCTGGAAAAGCCTCCAATGTGACTGAATGACAACAATTCTGCAAAGATGAGTGGGCCAAAATTCAAGTTATCACAAACGCTTGATTGCAGTTGTTGCTGCTAAGGGGGGCCAACCACTTATTAGCTTTAGGGGGCAATCACTTTTTCACACAGTTGCCATGTAGCTTTAATAAAAAGTTTCTCTTAATAATAAAAAGTTTCATTTAAAAACTCCATTTTGTGTTCAGTTGTGTTGTCATTGACTAATATTTACATTTGTTTGATGATGTTAAATATTTAAGTGTGACAAAAAAAAAAGAAATCAGAAAGGGAGCAGCCACTTTCTCACACTACTGTATTGCTGCAGCTCACATTTGGTATTACTGCATGGACCTCCTGACACCTCTCCACACATTTGCCATCTCCACCTCTCGAAAGCACATGAGATGTTGCAACACCACAATGTGACCACATATTAGTCCATCACTCTATAAGCAACAGGGATCAAAGCACGAGAAAAAAATGGCGGCTTACACTGGGTTGCAAATTATTATCCAAAAGATATTTTTCTCTGATTTTGCTGAATAATCAATATAAATTACAGTCCTCCTAATTTTCAAGTCATCAACCTTAAAAGTAAAATTTGAATGTTATTGAACAAACCTCCCACTGATAACAGTATTTTTTTCAAAAATAAAAACTTAAAATGCACTGTTCCACATTATTATGCACAACAGAGTTTCAAAGTATTTCACTGGTTGTTAAGAACCGAAAATGGTCATCTGTTGAATTTGCAGCATAAGGATGTCATATTTACTGAAAGCAAAAGCAATTTTGATCACTAACATTTGAACAGGCCAAGTTACACGTTAACATGAGATCCCTTCTTTCATATAACCGTCACAATTCTTACATTGAACTTGGCAGTTTTTGGAGCGTTTCTGCTTGAATTTCTTTGCAAGATTTCTTTGTCAGAATAGCCTCCCACAGCTGCTGTTTTGTTGTGATCTGCAGTCCTTTTTTGCTTGATGATGCTCCATAGGTTCTCAACTGGTTTGAGGTCAGGGGAAAAAAAGGTGGCTAAAACATGAGTTTATCTTTTATCTTTTATGCCATAACAGCCAATGACAGAGAAGTAGGTATTCTTTGCATCATGAGATGGTGCATTGTCATGCATAAAGGTTATTTTACTACAGAAGGCATGGTTCTTCATATTGTACCATGGAAGAAAGTGGTCAGTCAGAAACTCTACATACTTTGCTGAGGTCATTTTCACACCTTCAATGACCATAAAGGGCCTACCAGCTCTCTCCCAATGATTCCGATCCCAAACATGACTCAGCCACCTCCTTGCTGCTATCACAGCCTTGTTGAGATATGCTGGCCGTACTCTACTTCATCCATCCGGACCTCCCAAGGTTGCACGGCCCTCATCAGTAAACAGGATTGTTTGAAAATGAATCTCCATGTATTTGTTGGCCCACTGCAGCTGTTTTTGCTTGTGAGTATTGGTTAGGGGTGGCCAAATATTCGGTTTATGGGTAACTGCAAGCTTCTGGAGGATCCTACACCTTGAGGTTCGTGGGACTTCAGAGGCACCAGCAGCTTCAAATACCTGTTTGCTGCTTTGTCATGGCTTTTCAGCAGGTGCTCTCTTGATTCCATACATTTGTCTGGCAGAAACCTTTCTCATTATGCCTTCATCAGCACAATCCCAGCTGTCATCTCAATCAGTCACAAACTTCTTCACGGTACGGAAGTTTTTGTGAATGATTGAATGTTGTCATGCCTTGTCCAAGGCATTGCAAATTTTACTCCTTTTTGTTTCCCGTATTGCTTGAAATCAGTGGCATGCTTAATAATGTGGAACATCATTTTTAAGTCGTTTTCTTTTAATTGGGCTCACCTGGCAAACTAATTATGACAGTTGTCCGAGATTGATATCAGTAATCCAAAGAGCCCCAAGACACAATGCCATCCATCAGTTTCAATGAAAAACATCACATTTTATGTTTATGATACTAAAATCCTATTTGCATAATCATTTGGAATTATTTCCGGGAATTATGGTATATAGCATTTTCTGAGAAAAAAAGTTACTTTCGTGCATCAGTATCATTTGAAAAGCTCCTGAAATGAGCAGGGTAGGAACCCCTAAAAGTGAAAGAGACTATCTGGTTTTCGACCGTACACTTTCCGTGTAGCAAATGTGGCGTTTTCGAGCGCCAGGGAATCACAAAGAGGAGTGACTGGGAGGAACAGAATGTGCAGCATCGTAGTCAGGGGAGCAAATTTCCAGATTTAAAAAGAGTGACGACCCCCCCAGGCCTGGCAGCGGGTGATGTGCAGAAGTGAGTGGAGTAATTGGTGAATAGTCCCACGTACGCGTTTAAGAAGCGGCGTCAGAACTCTGTGACAGCTGAGGAGTTGCAAGGGTGGGCGACAGCTAAGCTTCTGAGGCTTTCGTCTGCTGTGACTCCTTGGTTTTTTGGGGCGGGGAGAGGTGTTCTTGCAAAAGGCTTTTCTGCCCACACGCTGCTCACATTGATTTTTGTCGTGTTCCTCGCCACCATTCATTTTTAAGCCCTCTTGTTTGCTCAGCGCCTCGGGAGCCGCGGCTTTAATAAACTTTGCGACGGTGTTCTCTGCTCTGCTCTCTCGCCTCCTGGCTGATGGGAGATGAATAAATGATATCGCTCTTCCCCCAGCTGTATTTATTCCACTTCTGACAGCAAGCGTAATCCTGAGTGACTAATGGACAGGTGAAGCTAGAGAGAAGATGACTGCAAGGCGAGGATGAAGAAATTCTTCCCTGTCTTGCTAGCTTCTCTCCACAGCGTTACAGCAGCTGCATCTACTGTACAATATCATCACGCTCATGTTTGACTGACACTACCGCAGGTGATTTAGCTGAATTGTCAACAACATAGCATGACTCACAACTTCAAAGTGTAAAAAGAAGTTAACCACTGAATTCCTGCCGCACCCCTGCTATTGGCTATAGAGCCAGAGTGTAGAGCGGGAGGAGCCACCTGGCGTGGCCCAGCAAGGTGCACTGTATTCGGGCACACGCTCCGAGCAGCCGGTGCGACGCCACGGAGATCTCTGGCAAACCTTTTGCACTTTTCAAACGCCACGGCACAAGCCCCAAGCGTGGTAGTGATGTGGCATTTCAGGTGGCTGATAAGGTTTTTTGTGTGCTCGATTTAGTATTTGGCATTTGGTACAAATAGCGCACAAAATGTCTTCTTCCTTCTTTCGTGAATGTTTGTACAAGTGAGTTAACGCCACAGGCGGGAGAAACAAGGAGCGCTAGATTTGCTCACCAGCAGAGTACAAGTAATCCAGTGCTTCTAAAATTGGGGTACTGGGTGAACTGGTGGTGGTGGTGGGGGGGGGGGGGGGGGGGGGGGGGGGGGGGGTGACAGGCAGAGAGAACTTTCAATGTTACTGCAGACCTGCCAACGTGTACACTTTTATCTTACTCAGCATGCAATATGACACCTGAATATGCTTGTATGCTTCACAGCTCTTCGTTTTGTTGCATTTTCCTGGTTTCCGTTTCAAGTACAGTCTGGACAGTACAGATAAATCAATAAATAGATATTATCAGGTTCTCTATAGTACTATTTCAAATCGGGGGGCGTGAAACCATTTCTGTCCCGTAGGGGGGCATGAGAGAAAATAACTGAGAACCATTGTGGTCATCCCGCCTCATTGGAGCGTTTTTTTTTTTTAATTATTGGTTATCAGAGCTATTTTTAATGTTAGCGGATTTATCGCTATGATGCTATTATTCCCTCATATCATATTTATATATTTATATATTATATATTTCAACATTCTTCTTAAATAATGTTAAATTTTATTTTTGTAAAATTATGACTTTATCCATCCATCCATTTTCTATACCGCTTCTCCTCTTTAGGGTCGCGGGGGCATGCTGGAGCCTATCCCAGCTGACTTCGGGCCACAGGCGGGGTACACCCTGGACTGGTGGCCAGCCAATGGCAGGGCACATATAGACAAACAACCATTCACACTCACATTCATACCTATGGACAATTTAGAGTCTCCAATTAACCTAACATGCATGTTTTTGGAATGTGGGAGGAAACCGGAGTACCCGGAGAAAACCCACACACGCACGGGGAGAACATGCAAACTCCACACAGAAATGCCCAAGGGAGAATCAAACCCAGAACTTTCCTGATCTCCAGGCTTTGTGTTGGCCAACATGCTAACCACTAGACCACCGTGCGGCCAATACTTTCTAACATATATTATCATATTTTGGTTTTATGCCCATTATTATTTTCTTTAATATTTCAACTTTATGCTACTAAAATGACATTATTTTTACATCGGGTTTATTCTCGTAAAATTGTGACTTTTTTCTTGTTAGAATACAAATATTTCTCTTTTCACATTTCGACTTTATTTTTGTAAAATTTTAGCTGTTTATTTGATTTCTGCTGCCGTTTTTTGTTGTTGTTGTTGTTGTTGTTTTTTTTACTATTTCAACATTCTTCTTAAATAATTCTGACTTTATTCCCCCAAGCTAATTTTCTCTAAATTAAAACTTTTGTTTGTTTCTCCTAATATTGTGACGTTAATGACTAATATTATGACAAATATTATACTATTATTCTAAGATTCCTAGAATAGATGTAGTGAAAAGCTATGGATTTACTTCCTGAAATGGACAGATAGGCTAGCAAGATGATGGAGCAGTTCAGGTCTAGAACACTTACGGGTAACAAACACAGCCATGAACGCTGTGGCGTCGTCTCCAACAATTTTGGTCAAGGTAGAGGTGGAAACTGGTTTCAGAGCGTCCCCTCCCAACACCCCCATGGGTTAGCTCCCTGAAATGTTTCCACATGAAATAAAGTAACATTTATATATAACTTATCTTTTTTCAAGCTCAGCAGCAACTCTTGTAAAGTTAAAAAAACAACCTTAATCTTTGCGTACTTCCCAGCAACAAAACAAGACTGAAAAGCGTGTCTTACTCTGTCTACCAATCACACACTCAGGCTTCTACAATCACGGACTGTTTCCACATTGATGTTACCAACAGCATTGTTTCAAGTGATTCACAGACGTATGGGGAGGTACTACGAGCTAGCAAAGCTGCAGCGTGTGTTTACTCCGCTCCTAACGTTACGTTATTGTATTAGCCGTGAGCTGTAGGGTTTTTTCACGCAAACACACACTATTCTCCACATTACATACATTCTCCGCATTGCTAGTACATAGTCTGCCGAACTTTTAGACAGAGCCGGGCCGGCCAACTACTGTTATGGTACGCTAACCAGCTTCCACCTTGGCGTGCTTCCATCCAATAAAATACGTTAATTGAGTTTCTTGTAACAGCGTTCATACAAAAAAAGACGCACTAAAAAAAATGTGCGAAACAGCGAATACGCAAAAGGTGCGCCGCGATAGAGCAAGGGAACACTGTATATAATTAAAGATATAAAATATATAAAAAATAACAAATCTTTCAACATTGGAAGACACGTCTAACAGGAAATATGCCTTTCAATGTAGTTTTTTTGTTAATAACAAGATGAGTTTTGGTGTCATGAGCACTTTTCCACTGTGTTTTAGCACAAAGTATGTCTTTGTGCTTATCGACCACAGAGTCATAACACACTGAGAAGACCCTTCACTTGGAAAATATGCACCCTGTTGTTTTTATCTGCACACACACGCACACATTTACCGCACCTCTGTCTGAGGAGCGATAGTCTGTCCAAACTGAGACTGGCTGGAGCCAATTTAAATTAATATCCCAAACAGTTTATACCCATTGTACCATTTTAGGTTCCTCTGCTAGTCCCTCTCTCCAGCACTGGCATTGCAATTACTTGCATCTACTCCTGTTTGAATTCAATTGTAAACTGTCCTTGAGACTCCTAGACTCATTTCTCAGCTGCTAGAATGACTTTCTAGACTTCCACCCTGTAAACACTGCTGCTCTCAATGTTATTGATCAAGCAACGCCTGAGCTGTAGACAGTATGACCAACATAAAAAAATGATTATACAATTTATACAAAGCTTGCATGTCCAACATTTTGGCAAGACACACGCTTTGTACGTGACAAGTCAGTGCTTGTATTAGCTTTAGCAATGGCTAGCAAGAACACGTGTGCTTGTGAAAAGGTGGTCTTGTCTGTAGTTGGACAAAGTGAATGAGGCCAAGGTAAAACTTTTATTCCCCAGCAGGGAGGAAGTAGTTCCTGTCTGTGTTCCAGCTGTCACCGACGCAGCGGCAAAGATGAATGCTTCAGGGAGGAAGGAAGCGCAGGCTGTGTTTTTCCAGATAAATGAAGGCGCAGCGCACCGTCTAAGCAGCCGTTATTAATATTTTTATATTACCACAACCTGCGAGGGAAAACTGTTGCTCAGTGTCAGAAAAGCTGCATGAAGTCACGTGACTCTGCAGTTTCCTTCAGCCTGGATGGCGCTGTAGCGTGTCCCCTCCTCGACCTTTCCTGCATCAATGCAAACGCTTCATGTTGCTTAATGCGGCGTGGCAAGCGTCTAAATGCACGCTTGCCACGTCGGCCAGCTACTGCCTTCCCACGGCTACTACTTATTTACTTATTTACCGTATTTATTGTGCCGCCGCTCGGGCTCGACGTTGTCTTTGAAGCGTCAGCGTTAAAAAAAGGAAGTCGAGGCTGAGTCGGTGGAGCTTTTGTTTAGCTGAAGGACCTTTTCACGCACGTCGCATCATCTGCTGCACGGACACCAGACAATCTCCATAAAGTGGTAGAGTTTTGGTAGTAGTGCCAATTGAATGTAAGACTGTGGAAAAGGTAAGTGAGCATTTGATGTAGAAAAGTGTTCCAGTATAGTTTTGGAGCCCAGCTACTGCAGGGAGAGGCCTTTCTTGCTCCCAAATCAACCTTACACATTATAATCTTTGACTTTAGCGATCATGCTGTGTTCCTACAGTCTGTTTAGGAGCACCAAATATAAGAAAAATCCATCCTCTCTCTCATTTGTTGGCTTTACTGTTTACTTTTGTCATGAGATCCTGAAGAAAAAACATCCTTCATCATGGACATGATACCACCTCTGACCCACCCCTAGCTAGAGCAAAAACAGGCTTTGCTACACATCTTAAAAAAGAGATTTCACACTTTATTCCCTTGAATGCATCATAGTTTTGTGCAGTGAGATACAAAAGTTTGTTTGGCATAGGAAGCACTTGCTTCAACATAGCAATATAATAATAAGAATAATATTATTATAGATATATTATATAGATAATAATATTTTATCCTGAATGGTTACTGGGATTACAAGTGACAAGCAGTGTGAATTATGTAGACGCGGCTTCTCTAGTACATATACTGTATATACTTGTACATACAATATACACACACACATATACTGTATATATGTGTGTGTCCTGCTTTTGTGCCTGGTTTGATACTTGAGGAGTAAGATTGATTGGGTTTCATGATTCCATCATGTTTGACCAATCAATCAGTCTGTTAACAATGTTAATTGTCTTATAGGGCATAAAGAGCATGAGCCTCTCAACTAAGGATTTAGGCGATTTTATCAAGAGATGATTTAGGCCAAAAACTAACATAAAATGACTTCGGCCATTATTTTAATAGGGTGTCTCCAAACTTTTGACTGGTACTTTCTATATTTAGTATATTTTTAAATAGGAGTGTTTATGTACATGTACAGTATACCAGGGGTGCACACACTTTTTCAGCATGCTATAAAACAGGAAAACATACAGTATATACGGTATAAAATCTAATCGCTAAATAGTAATGGTTAGTATTTCACATTTTCAGTTTCAAGTCATCAAAATAGTTGATTCATTCAATAACTCACAGTTCAATTCAATATAATAAGATAATTATAATACATAATTCCTCAATAGTTGTGTACATATCCTGAGTAGTATGTCAGTCAAATCATTATACATACAGTTGGTAATTGTATTACCGCACCTCCAGTTAGCATTTGCTATCAAACATGGCAGACATAGAAGAAAGACAATGCAGCAAGTCAAGGCAACATATTAAAAGGCCTTCAGCAACTGGCACATCTGCCAATTCATCATGAGATAATAGTTTCACAGAGAAAAGTGTAGAAAACACACATTTCCACAGGGTGGAGTTCAGGACGCCAAGCAAAGCCATCAAACAACTGACTTTTTTTTCTACATAACTAACTGAACACCAAATGCAATTTTTAAATGAAACTTTTTATAATTAAGGAAGAAAACAACTTCCAAAGCTACATGTCCCTGTGTGAAAAAGGGATTGCCCCCTAAAGCTAATAAGTGGTTGGGCCCCCTTAGCAGCAACAACTGCAATCAAGCGTTTGTGATAACTTGCAATGAGTCTCTTCCAGCGCTGGGGAGGAATTTTGGCCCACTCATCTTTGCAGAATTGTTGTCATTCAGCCACATTGGAGGCTTTTCCAGCATGAAGCTCCTTTTTAAGGTCATGCCACAGCATCTCAATAGGATTCAGGTCAGGACTTGGACTACATCACTCCAAAGTCTTCATTTTGTTTTTCTTCATCCATTCAGAGGTGGACTTGCTGGTGTGTTTTGGATCATTGTCCTGCTGCACAACCCAAGTTGCTTTCAGCTTGAGGTCACCAAGAGATGGACGGACATTCTCCTTCAGCAGAATTCATGCTTCCATTTATCACAGCAAGCCTTCCAGGTCCTGAAGCAGCAAAACAGCCCCAGACCATCACTCTACCACCACCATATTTTACTGTTGGTATGATGTTCTTTTTCTGAAATGCGGTGCTACTTTTATGCCAGATGTAATGAGACACACACCTTCCAAAAATTTCAACTTTTGTCTCATCAGACCACAGAGTATTTTCCCAAAGGTCTTGGGGATCATCAAGATGTTTTCTGGCAAGATTGAGACGAGCCTTAATGTTGTTTTTGTTCAGCAGTGGTTTTGGTCTTGGAACTCTGCCATGCAGGCCGTTTGTGCCCAGTGTCTTTCTTATGGTGGAGTCATGAACACTGACCTTAACTGAGGCAAGTGAGGCCTGCAGTTCTTTGGATGTTTTTGTGGGGTCTTTTGTGACCCCTTGGATGAGTCGTCGAATGTTTTCACCATTTGTGAATAATGGCTCTCACTGTGGTTGGCTAGAGTCCCAAAGCTTTACAAATGACTTTATAATCTTTTCCACACTGATTGATCTCAATTAATCTCAGTTATGTTTTAACAGGGGGGCAATCAGTGTTTTACACGGGGCATATAAATTTGGATTTTTTTCTCTCTTAATAATAAAAAGTTTCATGTAAAAACTGCATTTTGTGTTCAGTTGTGTTGTCATTGACTAATATTTACATTTGTTTGATGATCTGAAACATTAAGTGTGGTAAACATGGAAAAAAATAAGAAATCATGAAGGGGGCAAACACTTTTCCACACGCCTGTAGTCGTCTTAGCGCTCACTTAGTTTAGCCGTAATCAGAATAAGAAAGATGAAAGTTGCATCTTCGTGTTTTGCTCCAGATGCTGCGGGTCACCACTTCGTCTTTGTCGCGGAGGAGCAACAGCGAACCAGGAGGAGGGGAGCTGTCAGCTGACGGATGTCAAGTGACATCTACAAAGTGATGTTTGTGACATGGGCAACACATGCCATGGAGGTAATGGGCTAGCGCCAGCCTGACAACCAGGCTAAAAGCTAAACCGTGACTCCCGTTCCATGTGCTCATCCATCATCTTCCATTATTATTCATTAGCGGTGAGTAGCTGTACGATGTATACTTTAGATGGGTGTTAATAAGTGTGTCAGGCATATTTAGGGATTAAACCTGGATTGGGTCGCGAGTAAACAGTGGCAATTGAAGAGAGAAAGGGAGGGTTCTGGATCTAATAATCACAACTCTTACTTTTATTGCAAATGTTGCGGTGTGGGGAAAAACAGACATCATTATGGGTGTCTCCATTGCTCATGGTTTTTGACATTGGCTGGTGGTCTTGGAAAAAAAAGCCGTGAATGGGGGGGGGGGGGGGGGGGGGGGGGGGGGGGGGGGGGGGGGGGGGGAATGTGCTTTACATGTTAACACCCAACATCTGCTTTGTAGATTTATGCATGAAACAGTTTGCTGGCACAAAAACAAGACATTGTTTTTCAGTTTGGGTCAGAATCCCAGTGAGCGCTGCCTGCAGGGTTCTCCTCTAAACAAAAAATCAATCATTTGTTCTCATTATCGCTGGCCCACATCGTCACCAGCAGCAGCAGACAAAGGCTGGCCTATGGAGCGCCTGCTAGCTTATCTCTACCACTCATTAGACGTGACACCGTGCCGCTCCTTTTTTCCACCGTGGACATTTTTGACTTGTTATGGCAGCCGACGCACAGGGTTTATTTTTAGAGGTAAAGCCGGCGCTCGGATCTGACACATGTAAATGCAACGTGTCAAAATATTTGCAGTGGAAGAGAAGAACAAGGCCATCCTACTTCGCGCACGCACGCACGACTTGATGAGTTGCAGAATGTTGCCGTGAATTCATCGCTTGTACCTTTCACCTCCTCTAGGGGGCGAGCTCCATGATGTATCCGCAAGCTGGAATCATTTCCAAGTTTGTTCCTCGGATTGTAAATATGCAGTTTTGACTGCAAAAAGTGCTGGTTATGTGCGGGGGGAGGAGGGCACCTTCCTTTAATACTTCTAAGATCAGATTTTTTATAGTCTTGCCGAACCGGTACTGATCCTTTTTTGTCTTTTTTTATTAATAAGCTTTTGTTACAAGCCTAAATTTGTGGAATTGAATATGATGATGAAAATAGCTCTTCAAAGCATTAAAAATAATGCAACCAAAGTATTGCTGAATAGACTTTTTTTTATTATGCAGCATGACCAACAATATTGTTTGGCTTTTGCAACAAACCTCTCTGAGTCAGGTCCCTAATCCAATAAAAGATCAAATTGGAAAAATGGCTGTGCAAAATACTTTTAGGGTAGGACTAATCATTTGATATGGTTATACTGTAGATCAATTTGTGGTGTGATTTAGAAAATGTCTTTTTAAAAAAAAAAAACTCTCTTTAATACAATAATAATTTATTGATGGTCCCGAGTATAAACAACCAGCGGTTAGAGCAGCACTTCCCGTGCGAGTTCCCCGCACCATGACACAGCAGTCCGGGCACAGTGACGGGGAAATACCGCATCCAACGTGAAACTACTGTAACTCGAGCACGGTACACCGTGGACATGTCTGCATGGTGGGGTTGCATTTTCTTCTTCTTGCGGGTTGTGGGAGTCGAGCGGCAACCGGCTGTGAGACGCATTACCTGCACCTACCATGTTGGAGTGTGGCTCAGAGTTACGAACATGCTGCGGCAACCAGACCGGCCCGATCTCTTGGCGGAAGCCGATATTATCCGATCTTCAAAATACAGAAGATCCGATCTTAAAGATTTGATCGAGACATCCGTACTTCTCATGTAATCTAATGTTTCCTTGCTGCATTCATGCGTGACGTGCTGAGTGAGCCCACATTGTCTCAGTCCACACTTTCATACTAGATGTTTGCCCCACATAGCCTTCCAAATGGTATCATTGCCAGCATTATTGCATAGAATTCTTATTTGTGAAGTTATGAAGACAAACCTGTCTTACTTGACAGGCACTTGATGGTTTTCTTTATGATTATTTGGGTCAGACAACATGTTTGAAATAATTATGATACTTTTTTTATAACTTGTATTGCATATCGCAGTAGTTTTCTTAGTTTGCATAAAAAGTGTTTACTTGTGAGATGCACCCAGCTATCACTGTTGCAAATGTATGACAATAATGCCATTTTATGAGAAAATATAATGTAGCATAAATTTGAAATATGAAAGAAACAAATGTTTTTTAATAGATTTTTTAAAGTCCTAATATTATGAGAAGCAAACCAAAAAACAAATAAAGTGGTAATTTTTGGAAAATTAGGTTGGGGAAAAGTTATAATATCATGGGAATAAAGTCATATTATGGAAATAAAAATTATAATTACAAGAAGAACATTTACACGAAGAAAGTTGAAATAGTTTTTTTTTTAAAAAAGAAAAAAAAACGCTGTAATTTTACAAGAATAAAGTCAAAATATTAAGAGGAAAAAGTTGTCTTTTAGTGAGAAAAAAGTTGGAATTTTACAAGAATAAACTTATTTTTGTAGCATAAAGTTGAAATATGAAAGAAAAAATGTATCTAAATGTATTTTTTAAAGTAGTAATATTATGAGAATCAAACAAAAAAAATGCATAAACTTGTAATTTTTGGAAGGTTAGGTTGGGGGAAAAGTTATATTGTGAGAATAAAATTATAATTATGAGAAGACAATTTACAACAACAAAGTATAAAAAAACTGATATTTTTCGGAGAATAAAGTTAAAGTATGAAGAGAAAAAAGTTTTATTCTAATGAAAAAGAGTTGCAATTTTACAAGAAAAAACTCATAATATTATGGGGAAAAATAAGTTAAAATATTAAAGGAAAACTGTTTTTAAAACTTGTGATATGAGAAACAAGCAAAGTCATAATATGATGAAAAGAAAAATTCTGAAGATTATTTCAGAAGAAAGAAAATGTAAAAAAAAAAAAAAACCCCTGCAAAAACGGGGGGAGGGGGGGAGTGAAGTTGAAGAATAATATGCTTTTTCAGCAACATGACAAAGCTTTTTATTGAAATATACGTAACTTCCTGTGTTGCTTGACAAAATATCAAAGTGGCAGAGTTGCATCCTTTCATGTTTCACTATGTGGCCCTCACTGGAACGTTTGGCCCCCCCTGCGCTAAAGTTTCATGTTGACAAACACATCGTTTATCGTTTTTTGCCGTCAATGATATGCAATCACGTTTTGGAGGTTCTGACGGCGTCCCATCAAGCGTTTCTTCTTCTTCCTGTTGCCGTTTGGCGACATGAATAAATCGCAGGCTCATTAATAACTTGAGCGAAAAACTTGTAAAGTCTGCGTCCAACTTTCCACAGGCTACTATTTAATTAAATCGCCGAGCAGATGGCGGATCGGCGCATTTTGGAAAGCGTTTGAAATCCCCGGCATATGCATGAGGAGTCATTAAACTTGAGCTTTGTGCGCTGCAGTGACCCTGCGAGTCGCACCTCCCCTTCTCTCCCCTGTCGGCGCTATCGGGCCCAGACTTGAGAACTGTCACCGCGCCCGGTAAACACAGCAACAAAAACACACGTGGACTCGTTCCAGTAAGTAAAAGGGAGAGGAGGAAGCGGATCAATTTGTGCTGCTTGCCGCCTGATGGAAGAGCTATCGGGGAATATTTCCCATCAGTGGCGTCAGGAGTAAGGCCAGCATTCCCATCACCGCCACACACTGGAGATGGAAGCACATTCTTAGTCAAACAAACAAGCTTCCATTTCCTTTTTCTTCTCCAAAAATCACATGCATGTACAGGATGTACCTCGGTTTTTGAAGATTCATTTTCAAACAATCCTGTTTACTGATGAGGGCCGTGCAACCTAGGGAGGTCGGATGGATGAAGTAGAGTACGGCCAGCATATCTCAACAAGGCTGTGATGGCAGCAAGGAGGTGGCTGAGTCATGTTTGGGATCGGAATCATTGGGAGAGAGCTGGTAGGCCCTTTATGGTCATTGAAGGTGTGAAAATGACCTCAGCAAAGTATGTAGAGTTTCTGACTGACCACTTTCTTCCATGGTACAATATGAAGAACCCTACCTTCTGTAGTAAAATGACCTTTATGCATGACAATGCACCATCTCATGATGCAAAGAATACCTACCTCTCTGTCATTGGTTGTTGGGGGCATAAAAGGAGGAAACTCATGGTTTTGTCCCCTTTTTTACGCCTGACATAAACCCAATTGAGAACCTATGACAAGAAAAAAATCTTGAGGGTGGGAGGCAGATCACAACGGAACATCAGCTGTGGGAGGCTATTCTGACATCTTGCACAAAAAATTCAAGCAGAAACGCTCCAAAAACTCTCAAGTTCAGTGTAAGAATTGTGAAGGTTATATCAAAGATTGGGAGGTTTGTTTATTCAACATTCAAATTGTTCTTTATGACTTGATGACTTGAAAATGATGATGACTGTAATTGTAATGACTATTTAGCAAAATCAGAGAAAAATCTCATTTGCATAATAATGTGGACCACAGTGTACACATGTGGGGTGCAATCACTTTTCCACACAGGGCCATGCAGGTTTGCATGCTTTTTCCTCCCTTAATAATAACAAGTTTCATTTAAGAACTGCATTTTGTGTTCAGTTGTGTTGTCACTGACTAATATTTACATTTGTTGATGATCTGGAACATTTAAGCGTGACAAACATGCAAAAAAAAAAAAGGAAATCAGGAGGGGGGCGAACACTTTTCACACCACTGCATGCTTTCCAAAGCACAACCCATAGGGGGCGCAACACATGTCACTTACACTCGTGAACTGTGCATTCTTTGTCCAATTTTGGCTATGAAATGCACAAAGGGGGCAAGAAAGAATGGCCTGTCAGGTTTCCCCTAGGATTTTCTAAAGCTGTGGTGGTGGGCTGCATGGGACTGCCGCCGCTGGGCCGTGCCGCTGCTGCGTCTGCAATTTATTTTTTTTATTATGACAAATACAAACTTTTATGACTTATTTACTTTTGAAAGTTTTTCATCAACCAGTTTTGTTACTGATGTATTTAGTCCAGTAGAAGGCTACTGAGTAACTAGCACAAACGTAGAACATTTTGTACTATTTGACACAAACCTAAATTTAATTTGATGCCTGTTTTAGAGTAATACGGGAATACACGGGAAATTAATTGTTCAATAATATAATTTTTTGTTCAAAATAACACAATTAACAAAATAAAATAACAATTAAAATATTTTTGTAATAGAAATGTGTTAATTGAGAGTCCAGGGTCATGATAGTATACTGTAGGTGTATCCAACTTGCAACGCTATTAAAGCTACTTTGACAAAAAGAAAGGACAACTGAGCTATTTGTGTTTTATGGGACTGCCAACATTTAAATTGTACTTTATTTACAAAGGACACCTCAACTCAGTGTGCTTATTTGTCATTAAATACAGGCGTCATGTTTGAATAGAACACTCATACTAAGAGGTGAAGCGACTCAACTTCAACTAGCTAGTGAGCTCCTGCTAGCATACGAGCTACCTGTTGGAGACCCCTGTGATGGCGTCACTATGTTAAAGCTGGACACACTATGTGTTTATGTTGAACAACTTAGATACACAACTCGTGTTTTCAAGGCAACCCGTATGTATTATAATTACAAGAGAGCAAGATTGTTATGTGACACTTTAAAAAGTAAGTTAGCATAAACATGATAGCCACTTGTAGCTCGCTGTGGGACAAAAACAAGCTTGCTAGCTGCCGCCAAAGAGGCAGTAAGAGGCACAATGTGTAAACAAAAATGCCACAAGGTGGAGATTGAAATGGGAACGATCACACACCCTGGCTTAGCCTGTGACAAGCTGTCGGCAGTTGACTACACATTTTACCGACTATTTGTAATTCGCAATAGGGCCTGTCATGATAACAAATTTTGCTGGTCGATAATTGTGCCACAAATTATCGTCGATAATCGATGTTATCGGCAATTTTTGTGAACCATTTTTTCATTATTGTCATGTAACTGACATTTGAACCACTCGAGTGTAGTGTACCTGTGTGAGCCACCTTAGCTTGACACATGAGTTGCCTGTAGGTATTGTGGCGCCCACGAGTCGGTGAGGAAGAGGTAGTATTGCTTTATTTTGCAAGCAGAGTAACAACAGAGCTCACAACAAATCAACCCCGGTGAACTTGTAACTTAGTGTAACTTAGCAGCCATTTACAACAACTGTCACTGGGAAACAGGAAGTGCTCCCAGCGACACTACAGTATGTTGTTTAAAATGTATGCCATGTATGCCATATAACCGTGAATGGTTGCACTTCTTTTGTGGGTGTAACAAGTTGTTTTAACAGCAATTCGATTCATATCACAATTTGTGGCTGCGGATACGATTCAAGGATGATATCGGTTCATTTAGAACGACACCATCCGTAACAATTCAGTAATTTCAAATCAATTCAGTAATGTTTTAGCCAAAAATTCAACGAATGTGACTGTGAGATAAATACTTGGATACTGGACACTGCAGGTGACGTTTCATAGATTCCACTTGTTTTTTTGTAAGGAAATCAGGTTTAAATTATTAATAATGCTGACAAAATTAAGAATAAATTATCAATGAGTACAAAAAAATGAGTTAAAACTGCAATACAAAATCAGGATGAACAGAGGGTGGTAACGCTTGCTATGATGAATTATTTAGTTTAAATTGTGCAATCCAAACTGAGTGACTATGCAAATTCCTCAGCTAATGAATGTGTGTGGTATCTTCAATTAGGTGTTGAACGCTTCTCACCTGTAACAATACCAGACAATATATTATTTAACATTGCTTTCAAGTTTGAAAAACTCATTTTTAAGCTGTGGCATCCTTTATTTTGTCGTGGTGGTGCGCCACGATCAATTACATGTAGAGGAAACCCTGCATGTATAAACCAATAAATTACTTTGGGATATCAGCAAGACTCTCAAGGCGTGTGTGCGTGTACTTGTGTGTGCTGAACCAGGTTCGTCCTGCTCGGCCTTCGGAAAACTCATTTTGTTGGAGTGGAGGTCAGCGTTTTCCTCATTCACACAAATTCAATGACTCTCACACATTCTGTTTAAAACGAGAGCAGAGTTAAACATATTCTTTAAATGTGAAGAAAACGTCAGCACGCATGCACCAAAAGCTTGGATAAAAAGTGCACGTGTCCAATGTTCCACAAAAGAAAATGTAACAACTTTTAGCACCTCGCATAAATGATCTTTGACAAACACTTTCAGTCACTGTTCCCGTTTATTTATGCACGGGTGATGCCGATTTTCCAAGCGCTGCATTCTGCGTCCAAAGGGAATGATTGACAGCTTGAATGTGCGGCGAAAGAGACGCACTTTCGTGATTCGGATGAGCTGAACCGCCAACGTCTGCGTAGTGAACGCACAATGAAGGACTGGAAATGTTTCTTCCTCTCCTGACGATAGCGCTAATGCTCGCTATCAAGATGAAATGGAGTCACTTTGAGGATGTTTGGCTCCTGAGGCTTGCTTCAAATCACCTCCTCACTTTCCACGTGCAACAAAACGGTATTTTGTGCTCGGATGTGCAAACTTTGCACAGACCCGCATCCTCCATACTCTCATAATTCTTACAAATAATACTTTGTAGTATTTATTCATAAATGTTCTACATTTTATTAAGCTGTCACTTGGAAATCCATTTTTTCATAGTTTTTTTTGTTTACCCTAGCACCCCTTTCACTTAAATCTTCCTTGAACTGAAATGCCAACGAGTGACGTTTCTCATGTCCTGAGAAACGTGTACGGTCGTCCCTTGCAAATCATGTTTTTTCAAAAATGAATGAATGAATGAATGAATGCAGCAGAATTCATGGTTCCGTTTATCACAGCAAGTCTTCCAGGTCCTGAAGCAGCAAAACAGCCCCAGACCATCACACTACCACCACCATACTTTACTGTTGCTATGATGTTTTTTGTGAAATGAGGTGTTACTTTTACGCCAGATGTCATGGGACACACCACACAAAAAGTTCAACTTTTGTCTCGTCCAACCGTATAGTATTTTCCCAAAAGTCTTGGGGATCATCAAGATGTTTTCTGGCAAAATTGAGACAAGCCTTAATGTTGTTTTTGTTCAGCAGTGGTTTTGGTCTTGGAACTCTCACATGCAGACTGTTTTTGCCCAGTATATTTCTTATGGTGGAGTCATGAACACTGACCTTAACTGAGGCAAGTGAGGCCTGCAGTTCTTTTGATGTTGTTGTGGGGTCTTTTGTGACCTCTTGGATGTGCCATTGCTGCGCCATTGGGGTCATTTTGGTTGGCCGGCCACTCCTGGGAAGGTTCAGCACTGTTCCATGTTTTGGCTATTTGTGGATAATGGCTCTCACTGTGGTTAGCTGGAGTCCCAAAGCTTTAGAAATTACTTTACAACATTTCCCAGACTCAATTCATCTCTGTTAAGTTATATTTTAAAAGGGCCATGTAGGTTTGGATTATTTTTCTCCCTTAAAGGGGACCTATTATCCTTTTCCTCTTTTCTAACCTATAAATGTTGTTTCAAAGTTGGATTCTCGTGTTAAACGTGTCAGATAATGAGGTCTGCGCATTTGGAAGTGAGACCTGAAAGTAGTTCTGCACGCTGTCTTTTGCAGAGTTTTTTTTAACACCGTAGTTCCACCGTAACCCGGACTTCGTCATATTGGCATGGCCAGCACCCCACGCTCTGCTAGAGAGGCAAGCAACAGGCAGAAGTGGTTGGACTTGCTGATTCCCAGCCAGCAAGAGAAAAATATGCTCATCTGTCAACGCCATTTCACACGGGACTGTTTTGTGAACATGGACCAATACGAAGCTGAACTGTTCGCCAAACTGTTGCTGAAGTCCGACGCCTCTCCAACGTTACTTGGTGGTGTTGAAGAGTCAGAAGAGCAAGCGGTGAGTAACAATTTATCAGTTTCCTAACTATGTTGATTTTGTAATGGGACAAAATCGGACATTTGGTACAACTAGCACGTGAAATGTCTTCCCCGGAAAGTGAATGTTTGTTTACAAGTGAGCTCAGGGGAAGTTACAACAGGCCGTTAACGTCACAGGCAGGAGAAAACAGGAGCGATTGATTTGCTCACCCACACAGTACGGGTGGTGTCGCCTCTTTGGAGTGTTTTTTATCTGAGATATTTTTAATCATATTTATCAGTATTACGACAAAATTCCCTCATATTGGCGCGATAATTATCGTGCACCCCTAGTATAGCCTCTCACGCCCCCCAGAAAGCCCGCTCCGCTATTTAAGAAGCACTGCTTTCATGTTGTTTTTGACGATTCCATGACCCACTTTTGGGTCCAGACGCAGCAGTTGAGAGTCCCTGCTATAGAGGATCTTTGATTAGCGTAAACATATTGCGTCTGTTTTAATGTGTGACTTTATACTTTATGACCGTATTAGCCATTTGGTTTGGTAAAAAACAATGAAAGGTCAAAGTTAGCGGACAAGGGACAAGTAGCGTTTGCGTCATCAGCTTGGTGTAAGTCGGAAAGAAGTTCACGCAGAAGTTAGGTTTGACACATCTAATTCCTCCTCGTCAATCACGGCGGAGATTTGGACGCCGGCAAAGAGGATGATGGAAGAAGATGCCGAGTCTTGTCACTCACACGTCGTACCTGAATCAGGAAGACTTCTCTACCTTGACGTGATCACGTTGTACGGAATATTCCAGGAGGAAACGGTCATGCATTACATCATCAAAGTATTCCCGCCTGTGACTGATGTGTTGACATGGTTCATTGGTGAAAAGCCATCATTACTTTAATTACTGCTTGTCTCCGCTCCGCTCTGCTCGTCCACTTCCTGCCAAGAGCGCCATTATCTCCTCTGTGGGGAAACATTACAGGAAGTCACGGGCCGGCAGACAATTGGCCGGGAAAGCCGGACGCAAACGTAAACACATCTCCATTAGCTTCCCAGCTAGCGGGGAAGGTCGGGACTCGCACGTGGAGTGCCGTGGTTGCTGGCTCCGGGCGGGCTGGCTCAGCGTGTGTGTGTAAGGGGGGTGGAGATACTTCATGTGATGGAGGGCTGTTACATACACGCCAATCCACACCTGCTGGATCAAATATGGACCGTCAGATGCGTCCTCCTGCGTGTCCCTCATTTCCATCTTCTCCATGCGCGCTATATGTTTTTCATCTACTACCGTGTGTGTGTGCATAATGAGACAGAGGCAGCATTCTCCCAATGAGGCTGTTAGGACCTGCCCTTTTAGCAGGGCAAATTCCAACCACATTCTTTTTGCCAGCTACCAGCTGTGAAATAATAAAATGAGAGTCTTGAGGTTTACAATACCAGCGCTGGAGAGAACGGTCAGCACCCCCAGCCAAGGTCTAGTGAGGTCCAAGTGATCTAGAAAGTGAAACTGAGTTCCTCTTCCTCACATGCCCGCTGCAGAGACGGTCCCAATGATCAGGAAACTTCCCGTTAACTTTTTGTTGGTCATTTTCTTCAAGGAAAACTGCACTTTTTAAAAATTTTTGCCCATCATCCACAATCCTTTGATGAGACATGAACTCATATGTCTTTCTCTTTTCTGTTTTAAAGACATAAGAACAGATACTGTAAAAAGCGACAGCTCAGTAGTGCACGTAATGGGATCCACCTATGCTGCCTAGAAAGGCTGCTATTAAAACACCTCCGAAAAGCTCCAACAAGGTTTTATGGTTTTATATCCATGAGTAAGCCTGTAGTATAACATGTAATACTTACAGTATTTTGTTCATCTCGAATATGTAGCCTTACCTTTTGGTCGTGTCTGAGGCATTGTGAGCGCGAAGCTGACGCGCTACGGGTGAGTCTGTGGTGAAGCTTGTCGCTAGCCGGCTAGTAGCTAGCTGGTGTGTTATGGCTGAGTGTCAATATGCCAGCAATTTAGTTCCATCGGTGTAACAATGTTAAAAATAATAATAACAATGTTGCTGTAGCTTGGTTAATATGCATGTCACATTATATGTAAATGATGCCTTGTTAGCACTTTTTGGAGACTTTTTCAGGAATAAGTACCATATTTGTTATATTTTTCATATTTTCAGGACTGTAAGTCACACCTTTTTCATGGTTTGGCTGGTCCTGCGACTTATACTCCGGAGCGACTTATATATGTTTTTTTTCACACTGACAGCCAAGAGATGGCGCTCTAGGCTTGTATCTGCTACTCCTGTCACTCCTGTACCACTGAAAATGTACAATATAAACATCAACTTAGAAAGACAACTGAGCAAGACGGAACACAAGTGCCCCCCAAAAGAAAATCATATGAAGTAAAATAGTTATGTTATGTTGTTTCGGCTATATTTATCAGAATAATTGTCAATATGCTACGTTAGCATTCCACCTATTCACCTTACGTTAACAGACGCTTATTTAGCCTGTTGTTCTCCATTTTATTGTTATTACTATAACTTGCCTTTCAAGATGAAATGTCTGTTCTTGGTCTCTGCTTTTATCAAATACATTTTCCCCCAAAAATGCGACTTATAGTCCAGTGTAACATACATGTTTTTTCTTCTTCATTGTGCATTTTTGGCTGGTGCCATTTGTACTCTGGAGCGACTTATCATCCGTATAGTACGGTATGTCCCATACCTACAGTAACGAGCCGCTCTTTTTATCTGTTGTTATATTTTTAGAACACACAGGAAGGAGAATGACATACAGTATGTGTTCATGTGTCACATAAGGATTGTGGATGACGGGCACTTTCCTTTAACAACTTTAATCGGGTTTCTCTCTGATCCTAGAGCAGGTGGCCCCCATCAAAAAAACGCCAGCTAAAATGTGCTAAAAAAATCAGCTAAAACATCTCAGCCCTGGAAAACTGACAGCATAAAGAGAGAATGCATAAGGTGGAACAGTCCAATCCTACCTACTTTAAAAGGGCAATTATTCAACCCATTTTAAATATCTCAAGTCAGTAATGAACTACAGACCTATTTGAAAGCAAACCCATGAATAACTTTCAAAGAAAGAAATCGTCGGTATGAGACATTTCAGTCTGGTTTCAGGAAGAATCACAGCAAACAAATTGTCCTTTTTAGAGGAATGAATGATATTTGAATCGCTGCCGGTGTTGGTAAATCATCGATACTAATCCTTCTTGATTGAACAGCGACAACAGCGACAGCGATATCGTTATTGTAGCAGCTAACACGAGGAGCTACAGTATATTTTTCTGGCGAAGTAACATAACGCCTCACCAATCTCATCGTCACTCACCAGCCGCTACCGAGCAGTAACTGGAGCAGCTGCTGTGTCGTAGTTTATAAATCACGTGTATTGTAAAAGGTTGTGGCAATAAGCCAAAAAGTTGGTCATCTTGATTCCACACGCTACCAACTAACAACGGGACAGACTGGCTCTCAAATTAGACCCGACAACATCGCTACAAAGATTCAACAAGTTGCTCGTTTGCTCTCAGCATTTTTGACCTGAGGACTATGCTAAATTTACCAGCTCAACGGGGAGCACAAGTCTTGTGCTGAAAGATTCATCCATCCCATCAGTCGGCATCCCAATGAGAGTGACTGTCTTCATTATACTGTGATTTTGTTCATGAAACATTTAGCACTAGTGTGTTTAGTGTTTAGTGTTTCACAATATACACTCCTGATCAAAATCTTAAGACCAGTCGAAAAATGGCTAGAATTAGCATTTTGCACATTTGGATCTCAATGAAGATTTGAGTAGAGCTACAATATGCAAAACAAGAAGGGGGAGTGAGACAAAAAGCATTTTGAAAAAGTAATTTATTGAAAACAACAACTAAACTGAAATAGGCTGTTTATCAGCTGATCAAAAGTTTAAGACCACAGGCTATAAAAGCCAAAATCTGCTCAAAATGTTCATTTTGTGTCATCATTCCCACTGTCATGCCCTCCTGATGCTAAAGCTAAGAAGCTTTCTCTTTTTCAACGTGGTGGGATTGTGGAGCTGCATAAGCAAGGCCTCTCGCAGCGTGCCATGGCTGCTGAGGTTGGGCAGTAAATCAGTCATTCTACATTTTTTGAAAGATCCTGAGCATTATGGAACTAAAAAGTCAAGTGGTAGACCCAAAAAAATCACACCTGCGCTGAGCCGGAGGACCCGATTGGCTGTCCATCAAGACACAGGGCGGTCTTCCACCCACATGAAGGCCTTACTGGTGCCGACTGCAGCGCAATAACCATCAGACGCCATCTGCGGGAAAAGGCTTTAAAAAACAAAAAATGAATTCAAAGACCTCGTCTCCTTCAACGCCACAAAAGTGCCCGTTTAGACTTTGCCAGGGAGCATCAAACATGGGACATTGAAAGGTGGAACAAAGTTTTATTCTCTGATGAGAAAAAATGTAACCTTGACGGTCCAGATGGCTTCCAACGTTACTGGCATGACAAGGAGATCCCACCTGAGATGTTTTCTACCCGGCACAGTGGAGGGGGGTCCATCATGGTCTGGGGTGCTTTTTCATTCAGTGGAACACTGAAGCTTCAGGTGGTGTGGGGTCGTCAAACGGTGGCCGCTTACATGCAGATGTTGGGGCAGGCAACTGAGGACTGAGGACCCTCGTCTGTGTGGTACCAGCTGGGTTCTTCAACAGGACAACGCTGCAGGTCACAATGCTGGCTTGACCAAGGACTTCTTCAGGGAGAATAACATCACTCTTTTGGACCATCCTGCATGTTCCCTTCATTTAAATCCCATAGAGAACATTTGGGGATGGATGGCAAGGGAAGTTTATAAAAATGGCCATCAGTTCCAGACAGTTGATGGCCTTGGTGAAGCCATCTTCACCACTTGGAGCAATGTTCCCACTAGCCTCCTGGAAACACTCACATCAAGCATGCCCAAAGCCATTTTGGAAGTGATGAACAAGAACGGTGGAGCTCCTCATTACTGAGTCCTACTGAGAACATTTTTGGTTCTGGTTTGGAGCGTTTTTTGTTATTTTTTGAGCGATGGTCTTAAACTTTTGATCAGCTGATAAACAGCCGATTTCTGTTTAATTGTTGTTTTCAATAAATTACTTTTTCAAAATGCTTTTTGTCTCACTCTCCTTTCTTGTTTTTGCATATTGTAGCTCTACTTAAAACCTCTAAATGTGCAAAATGCAAATTCTAGCAATTTTTCAACTGGTCTTAAGATTTTGATCAGGAGTGTACATAGCTGGATCTGCCTAGCACCCAGCAACATTACTCTCTGCCTGGGGCAAGGGGGCGTCTTACCTAATAACCTGTCGCTCATCCTTTGTATATTCAGGCTCACAAAGATAAGGTTCCGGATCCTCTTTTGTCCAAAGGTAGTCGTCAAAGGCGGCAGCTCTCACAAATTCTGCCATGATTAGTAATAACAAACAGACGTGCTCCTTCTATGCTGTTGACGGAAGTAGCCTTAGTTCCTATGGGCTCTGTGAAATTAATGCGCCCAGGAAAGAAATTCCGCTCTTTAAAATGATCAAAATACGGCAAAATAGTGTAAGTATTCCATGTTATCATGAATGTACCTGTTACTGCATGATCACAGCATGGATAGAAAACCATTAAACATTGTTGGAGCTTTTTTAGAGGGCTTTATAGTCGAAATAGGTGTGTCCCATTGTGTGCATTGTTAGCGCCCTCATGCTAACTCATTTTCTCTCTTTAGAACGCACAAAAAGGGAAAGAAATATGTGTTCATGTTTCACATAAGGATTGTGGCTGATGGGCAAAATTTAAAAAAAAAGTATGTAAGGAGCAGTTGAAAATGTGAAGAATGTACATTTTGCACTGTTGGATCTTAAAGGAGTAGAGCTTCAAAATGCAAAAATAAGAAATGGGAGTGACACAAAAAAGCACTTTATTGCAAAAAAACATTGAAGTGAAATAGGCTGTTCATCAGCTGATTAAAACTCAAAGAAATGTTGGTAAAAATGTGGATTGAATGTGATTTAGAGTCATGATCTCTTGATGGCAAAGGCAAAAATGCTTTCTCTCTTTGAACGCAGTGGGATTGTTGGGCGGCATGAGCAAGGCCTCTCGCAGACTCATTTCCAGCTTCTTCAAACATGCCGAGGCTCATGGAACAAAACAAGTCAAGTGGTAGACCCAACAAAATGAGCCGCAGGATCCTCCAATAACCTTCAGAGGCCATCTGCCGGCTTTTAAGAAGAAAAGTTCTTCAAAGTCCTCGTCTCATTCAAGGTTTGGAATTTGCAGGAGAGCACCAAATATGGGACATTGAAAGGTGGAAGAAAGTTTTATTCTCCAACGTTACTGGCATGAGATCACACCTGAGATGTTTTCCACACGGCACAGTGAACCATCAATGGCACAATGGAGCTTCAGGTTGTGCAGGGGCGTCAAACGGCATCCGCCTAAGTGGAGATGTTGCAGGGGGCATCCCTCATGATTGAAGGCCCTCGTCTGTGTGGTAATGCCGGGCTTTTTCAACAGGACAACGCTGCACTTCACAAAGGACAAAGGAACAAGCTCACTCTTTTTTGACCATCCTGCATGCCCCCCTCATCTAAATCCAACGGAGAACATTTGGGGATGGATTTACAAAAATAGACATTGGTTGCAGACAGTGGATGCCCTCTGTGAAGCCATCTTCACCACCTGGAGCAACATTTCCACTAAGTTCCTGGAAACACTGGCATCAAGCATGCCCAAACCCATTTTTCACCTCATTAACAAGAATGGCTCAGCTACTCATTACACACTCCTTTTTTCTACTTTTTATTTCTATTTCAGAGGGGTTACGGGGTTGTTGTTTTTTTTAACTGTGGTCTTAAACTCTTGATCAGCCTGTTTCACTTTAATGCTACTTTGCAATAAACTGCTTTTTTGTCTCACTCCCATTTCTTCTTTTTGTATTTTTAAGCTCTACTTAGAACCCCCTCCAACAGTGCAAAACGTACATTCTTCATATTTTTCAACTGCTCTTAAGATTCTGATCAAGAGTGTATCAGTTTTCCATTGCAATTATGCAAATGAGCCCACAAACACACCGCCACAAATACATTGCAGTCCTGTGGGAACACTGATTGCAGTGTTGTTGGCACAAGGACCCCATTGATTTTGAGGGCACACGGTGTCCGAGGCGGCTGAAGTTGAAATGTTTGCTCGTCAGCGCTTTTTTCTAAAGTTAGAAAGTGAAAGTGATTGTCTTGCAAATGTCATTCTTGTTTCATGTCAGGTTAAGAAGCCTATTGATTTTGAGTGACACCACTATTCATCAATGATGTTTCCCTCAGTGATGACTTTGAATGAAAGGCACACCGTCGCCTAAAAGTTTTCTCTCGTCTTCGTCAGAGCAGCTTGGCTTCCAGCTGCACTTTCTGCACATTGATTTGTATTTCTTGGCTATTTCTATTTATTTATTTCTTTATTTGGATATTTTGGGCCATCTGTTTCTCAGATCCTCCTTCTTCTCTCTCTTGCTTTGGAATGTGTGGCTTCACGTCTCCATCTGCCAGACACACATAAAAAAAAATGTTGCACAGAAATGATTTTTCATGTCAGCTCAGTTCACAAAGTGCAGACTGGGCATTAACTCGCATTCTTTTTAGCCAAACAGACATTCTAAAAATACAATTTAACAAGAAAACAACAACATCAGCAAAATGGAAAAATCAGCATTAATTTGACAAGAACACAGTCAAAATGTTAAGAGAAAAAAGTTGTAATCCAATTACAAACTTTAATGATAAGAATAAAGTTGTAATAATCATTTTAGTAGCATAAACATAGCATAAAAATATTAAATTAAGACTTTTTTTTTAAAGAAGTTGTAATTATATGAGAAACAAATAAAACATTGAATAAAGTTGTATTTTTTTAAATTAGGTTGAAAAAAAAGTTTTTTTATATTATGAGAATAAAGTGAAAATATCATGGGAATAAAGTCAAGAAAATCGTTGGGAAATTTTTAAAATGACAACAGAAATGAAAGAAATGAGCTGTAATTTTATAAGATTATTATATTATTTCTCACAGCTGGCCTGGGAACGCCTTGGTTTCTTCCGGGTGGAGCTGGAGGAGGTGGTCGGGGACCGGGAAGTCTGGGCTTCCCTACTGAGACTGCTGCCCCCGCGACCTGGATCCGGATAAGCGGAGGAAAATGGATGGATGGAAAATTGCAATATGGAAAAATAATGTAATTTTAATAGCAAAGAGTTGAAATATTAAATCGTTTTTTAAGTCGGAATACTATGAAAAACAAATAAAACAAAAAAAACTAGGTTGAGGAGAAATTTATAATATTATGGGAATAAGTCAAAATATTACGGCAATAAAGTCCTAACAACAAAGTTTAAATATTTACAAAAATAATATGACAGCAAAAATGTGGAAAAATAAGAGCAACGAGTGAAGTTGATATTAATAATATGCTTTTTCACCTAAATGACAAAGCTGAGATGCACTTTCTTCTTCAAATATATACAGTGGTGTGAAAAAGTGTTTACTCCCTTCCTGATTTCTTATTTATCTTATTCAGTTTGTCACACTTAAATGTTTCAGATCATCAAACAAATGTAAATATTAGTCAATGACAACACAACTCAACACAAAATGCAGTTTTGACACTCGCTGCATTGCTGCACACTTTAAATTGCATCTATCATTCTGAATGGGTGAGCTCTTTCAAACAAAAACATGGAACTGTACTCTCCCAGAATGACTCGCCCTCGTATCGTCAGACAGTTTCTGCTGCCAAAAGTGGAATGCAGGCCTGCTCTGGGGTCTTAAATGTGAGCGCCCGGGGCAAATGTCAGAATAGCATGAAATATTCCTGCACAGTTGTGCGGTTTGTTTGCAGAATGCTGCTGGTGAACGCTAACACTGGGCCATGGAATCTAAGTTACGAGCTTGCCGCATCCACTCAGTAACTTTACTGTTATCTTCAGTGCTGAAATGGAAGCAGGAAGGCAGCAGGAGCAGGAAGATGATGCTGAGAGATGCTGTGTTATTTTCCAGCCAAAAGGGGGAGGGAAAAAAACATTCAAACAAAAAAAAAACATAGGGAACATTAAGCACTCTTGTTTCCAGCCAGGCAGGGACGTTGTCATTTTCAAGACATGGAACATTTGCTCAGTCATGTTCCTCGCCTTCTCTTCCCATCTGGAAGCGACATTTGCTCAGTCACTCTCCATCGCTCCTTCCTCCTGCATGTCTCATGATCACTCCCTCTTATACAGGATGCTCGCTAGTAAACAACACGCTGCCTCGTCCCAAACGTCCCTGCAGCCTCCAACAGAAGACAAGAACAACAAACACACAAGCTGACACAGTGCTGACATAAATCATCATGTTGGAGTGGAGGACCTAATGTCTGTCAAAAAATCCAATAAATGGCTTTTTCTGCTCAATGTGAACAGTTCTTGCTCATGAACCGCAATTCTTGCACTTCCGCACAGAAGAAAAAAAACCAAGGCGATACTTCATGAAATTTTCTACATCATGTTGTCTTTCAACTGTCCCGATTTAATTCTGCAAGATGACACAATTGCGTCCATCCCATCATCAGTTACCAGATACCGCGCCAGTATGCCCCCTCGTGGCTGTGAGCAGCATAGGGGGTGACATCAAGCCCGATTCCTGTTTGCTCATCAGTCAATTGCATTCAAGTTTCAGTCGTGGTGTGCAGGCAGAGAACGAGTCGCCATTTGTGACACGCCCACCTCAAGCGGTTATGTGCTGATGGTTATCAGCAAAGCATAAAGGAGGATTGGATATTGGATGTATTTGGATGAATATTGGAGAATCTGAGCTGTCTGGTCTTTAGCTCCCCAGAAAACAACATTTGTCTCCCAATGGGCAGTAGTGGTTCAGGAAGTGGAGCAGGTTGTCCAGCAACCGGAAGGTTGGCGGTTGGCTCCTCGCTCCCTCCACTCAGTCATTGTTGTGTCCCTGGGCAAGACACGTCAGCCACCTTGCCTCCAGTCCTGCCCACATGGGTGTATGAATGGGAATGAATGGTTGGTGGTGGTCAGAGAGGCCGTAGGTGTGATTGGCAGCCACGTTTCCGTCAGAGTACCCCAGGACAGCTGTGACTACAGATGTAGATTACCACCAGTGGTGTGAGGAGTGAATGAATAATGGGTTCACTTCATTGTGAAGTGCTTTGGTTACCATAAAAAGCACTACAATCTATCTATTTTCTATACAGCTTCTCCTCATTAGGGTGGCAGTGGCATGCTGGAGCCTATCCCAGCTGACTGCAGGCGTACACCCTGGACTGGTCGCCAGCCAATGGCAGGGCACATGTAGACAAACAACCATTCACACTTACATCTATGGACAATTTAGAGTCTCCGGAATGCGGAGAAAACCCACGCACGCACAGGGAGAACATGCAAACTCCACATAGAAATGCCCAAGGGAGAATAGAACCAACGTCTTCCCAATCTCCAGACTGTTACTGTGTGGCCAACATGCTAACCACTAGACCACCGGGCGGCCCCATTACAGTCTAATCCATTATTATTATTATTGCCACTTTACACCAGTTTAAAAACCACAATTTTTACATCTGAAAAATTACACACCCTACAGCAGGTCACCAAGTTGTCATCATACATGAGCTTCCTAAAGTTGTGATTTAAGAGACTGAAAACATTGTGTGGAAGTTCCCCTACCTGACTGTCCATGAGATGAAAGCAGGGATAAGTTAAAAAGCTGATAATGTAGGATGGGGTCCGGAGTAATAAGCGGCGAAAAGTGTGTTTCCACTTTTTGCCGCTAGGTGTCAGCCTTCCCCGCTCTCCTCCAATCTCCATCTTCGTGTCTGCTCATAAAGAAGCCCGGCTTGTCCTCCGCGGAGCACACACACGACACACTCGGGCTCTCCTCCTCTCCTGCCGCGGCAGGCACGCTCCGAGTGGACCGTGTGACCGTGTGTGACCGTGTCTCGGCTTCCTCCTCCCTCCTCCTTTTCTCCCTCCTACTCTTCCTCCGCTGCAGTCGAACTTCTCTGTGCTTCCCACAAAGTGCACCGGCGAGAGCTGACAACGCGCCGCGGGGCGGGTGGAAGTTTTGACGGGGATGCTCACGGTGGCTGCTGCTGACTACTACTACTAGCTACTCGCTTCTGAAGCTCCGTTTGCGGGCTGCTGACAGACGCACGACGGTGCAAGTCCGGTCTTCGCGCAGGTGGACATCCTGTGAACTTCAGTTGGATTCATTTGACTGATTTGCATCCACTGGGCCAATCATTTCCATCCAAAACACAAGCGGACACTGATTGACTGCTCACCGGCTCCACTTCCAGAGGACAGCGGGGACTCCGCACGCGCTCACCCGGCACTTGTTGTCTTCAGCCCGGCTGCCTTTTCGGGACCATGTCGGGTGTCTGGTGGAGCTCGTCGATGTGGCGACCAACGTGGATTTTATTACTTCTCTTCTTCACCATCATCATCAGCAGCTACTGCACACTAGCTCAAGGTAAGCTGCAGGAAAGAAAAGTGCAAAATGTTCACTCTTACATCCCTGCATCTTTGCCTTTTGCAAACACTTGAGGAGTCCAGAAATGATTCTTATGGTGTGCTGTACCAGCCACGTTGGTAAGAGTGTTCTCTCCCAGGTGGGAGATGAGGAGTATCAGCTGTCATCCTCACATCAAGTGCATATTTCCCACTGGCTGATGTGTAAAAAAAAAAAAAAAAGAAAAGCCAAACATCTCCCTGCATGCTGGCAGTGATGATGCACTGCACTTCATCTTCTCTGGTTTGTTACCTGGATTAGTTTTGTAGCGCGGCGGGGAGCATTCCTTTGCAGTTTGCTTCCCACCTTTTAATAACATCCTGACAAAGTAATCATCTTTGGACATTTTGCTTCATTTGTCAGCAAACGGCGCATGAGTCTCCTTCATGACTAATTCCAGGCTGAAGGTGTGCAATCTGGCGCGGACCAAATGTGTCAGATCTTGCAGAGGGTGGCGGTCTTCGCTCCACCGGGAGATCTTGTTCATTAATTAGCGGCACCTCCTGCCTAGTCGTCAGGACCGAACACATCTTGATGTGCAAAATGAAAGGCCACAAATGGCACGTAATAAACGGCAGTTAGTTCTGATCTTTCTCATTAGCTTGGGCGTCTTTCAGAGGACACTCCGGGATATTCATGAAATGCTCCTTGTTTGAGCCGGCCTAATTTTCTATTCGGCATTCGGGCAGCATTACCTTGCGAGATAGATTCCTAAACCCTCTCTAGCGCTCACACCATAACATGGCGTGGAGATGATGGCGAAAACAAACAAAGCGGAAGTCCATCGTTCATGAGGGCAAAGCCGAACGGCTGACATTTACAGGAGACTGATAATCTCACGTCCTCGGGATTAAGAGTCCTGACATTGCCGCTTCCTCCTTGCCGTTTGCATGTTGTCATTCTTCACCGCAACCCCTCCTCCTCGCAGCCTCTCTGCTGTGATACCTGGCTAAACCAAAACACGGGGATGTTATTCACAGCCGACCAAGACATCGCATTTAATTGGCCTCGTTGAAAGTGACCCCGGCTCGCTCTCCATTTGAAGAACGCGGCCCAGACTTTTTTAATGAGCGGTCTAGCAGAACGGCTTTTTAACGACGGGAGAGCGGCCTTGGAGGGCTATAAAGTCTCCTCTTCCCATCGGTACATTGTCGTTCTCTGAGAAAGACGGCAAGGGGTCGATTCAGGTACTTTTGGCAGATGAGAGTGAAACCTTCTACAATCTACCGTTTAATCATCTGCTGCAGGCACGTTTCCCACCTCTTCCCGTAGACAGGCTTTGAACCACACGCTGAAAAGGTCAACCCTGCGGGGCCATGCTTCTGTAAATACGACCAAAAAAATCTTCTAAGGTGAAACCAGTAGAGCGCAGACACAAAACATGTACCCATCAGACCCTTGACCCAAGCGAGCAGATACACCTTAGATAAGGTGCTATGCACAACTGGTAGAGCAATAGTCCCTGAAAGTTTTGAAGCAGACAGGTTGGATTTTATCAACAAGGAGGACGATGAACTTTGAGCCCTAGAAGCAGTGCGCTGCACGGATCAGGTGTTGTTTCAAAAGTAAGTAGAGTAAGTCGAGCTCAGAGTTTCCAAGAGACCAATTAATTTATGACTGTTTGCGACCTAAGCTGGTTTATGTTGGAAGTTATTCAACGTGAATCGCTTCGAGCCCTTGTTTTATATTATTTTTGAATCATTTTAAATAAGTCCCAAACGCCCACCAATAGTGTGTGGCCCAATATCTAAAATTGCTGCTGGAGTTTAGATAGTTGAAACACACAGTTTTATGTGTCTGTAGCTTTAATGCTAATGAGCTGATGGCATAGATCACATACAACAACGTAACGTTAAAATTGGATATTTCAGAAGTCGGGAACACGAACCCCCAACACTCACTCAGTAGCACGCCACCTGTTTCACAGAATGACACGAAATGTGGTGGTGACGTCAACCATGAAAGGATGCACAAAACAGTCTCAAGAACCAATGTCCCAAAACAAACAGGAAGTCGGCAATTTTGGCCGAAAACCAGGATATGTATTTCAGTGAAGCCAGTCTTTGGCACTTTCCAAATGAGCCAAAACTAAAATCACGGCTACTAGAAAAATGTTTATACAACCTGAATCGTTTTTGACTGTAATTCCTACAAGGTCCTGTTTTGTACTATTTTTGAACATTTTAAATAAGTCCCAAATGCCCCACAATAATGTGTGGTCCAATATCTCAACTTGCTGCTGGAATTGAGACAGTTTAAACACAGAGATTTGTTTGTCCGTAGCTCTAATGCTAATGATCTGTAGATCCAGATAGTTGGGATTTTTTGATATGAAGTTGACATGAAGTTGTATGACGTCCCCATCAGCAGTGTAGTACATCAACAGGTACTTACCCTCTTGGTCCAGGTCTGGTTGGATTTCAGTGATGAAGAAGGTAGTTCCAGGTAGTCGCTGGGGTTACGCAAGTAAGGACTTTGGCTTCTCAAAACAATATGTGTTCAGAAGAGTAATACATTTGCATCATAAAAAATTCCTTGAAAAAATCAGACCTCAAAAAGTTCTCGGTGTTATATTTGTCTCCCGCTGTATCCTTGCGCACTGACGCCGCGTCCAAATTGTTAACGTGTGTGTTCCACAGCGGAATCGCGGAATCGCAGGACACTAACGTTTCAACAGCAACATCATGCTAGCTTAGCGAATTTGCTCAAATCAAACATACAGCATCTGTAGCTGCCTGATGGATCCAGCGGAACCTCGGTTAGCGTCTTTTTTGGTATACGTTGAAAATATATGTAAAAAATTTGTTGTTACCCTGTAAGCACCGCTACGTCTTGTTGTGTTATTAATCCAACTGTATTAGTAACGTATTTTTATGACGAAGCCTCCCTGTTAGCAATGTGTTTAGTATGGAAACCGACAGCGGAAGCCATTGTCCCCCAGCTCCGTCGCCTGTCTGTGATGTCATCATCAGCGGTTGCGGTTCTTTGCTAACTAACGCACTTACGCCTCAAGTTTCTGCTTTTTTTGTTGATCACGGCTGCAAAATAAGCCACCTTGGAGCCAAGGAAAGTTGCAAGTGGCAGCATTTTGATAGAGAAGGTGAGAAACATGGAAATTAGTGAATTCAAGAAGTGACTCATAGCAAACCAAGAAGGTGTTGTCGATTTTGATCTTGCTTCCACATTGTGTCTTTGGCAACAATCACGTCTTAAATCTTCATTTATGCCTTTCACTCCTCATTTACATGTAAAACACTTTTAAAAAAGCATTTATTTTTTAAATTTTTTGTCTTTCTGGAAGGGATGAATTGGAATTACATTATTTTTTATGGGAAACATTTCAGTTTTAGTCTGTCCTGGCATGGATTGATGATGCTAAGAGAGGTTCCTCTGTAGTTGGCAGGACTTTAAAATGTGTAGCAAAGCCTGCCTTGTTTGTTTTTTTTTATACAAGGCTGTCCTCGGTGATTTTGGGCATTTACATAGAGCAGGAGTGTCTAAAGTGGGTGTCAGGTGCCATTAGCAATTAGCAGTCGCAATTTTACAAGAATAGCATAAAGTTGAAATATTAAGAAAAAAATCATCATAATATTGTGAGAAAAAAACACAACAACAAAACAGCCAATAAAGTTGTGATTTTTGGAAACTTAGGTTAAAGAAAAAGTTATAATGTTACAAGAATAACACCAAAATATGATGGGAAGAAGGTTGAAATAGAGAAGTGGAAAAAAAACAGCTGTGATTTTGTGAGCATAAAGTCAAACTATTAAGAGATAAAGCTCAGAAAGGAAAAAAGTTGCAATTGTATGAGTTTATGAGGAAAACTAATGTCATTTCCGAAGCAAAATATTATTTTTTATTTGAGTTTTAATATTATGAGAAACAAACAAAACAAAATAAAGTTGTCATTTTTGGAAAATTCGGTTGGTTTGGAAAGTTAAAACAAAAAAACAACAGCAAAAATGATAATAAAAAAAGCAAAGAGTGAAGTTGATATTAATATAAGGCTTCTTCACCTACATGATATTATATTTTTTTGAAATATATATAACTTCTTGCCATATCAAATACAAAATTGCAAAGTTGCATCCTTTGGTTTTTCACCATGTGGCCCTCGCCGGTAGAGCAAGTTTGCACACCCGTGATGGGGCCTATCCCAGCCAGCAGCAAGCGTGCTCTGTCTGGTAGCTAGCTCGTCCACGCCAGGGCTGCATTATCAGGTTTATTTTGGACGTGTAGTGCAGCGACTGGAGTGCTATATCTGCTTTGGCACACACACAGATTAGCCTGACTGGTTCCAGGCCCACTTTGGCAAAAGCCCTGGAGGCGGGGTGCGTAGATTATCATCCGAGAGGCCGTGTGTTTGGCAGGGTGAAGTGGGGTGTCTGGAATAACACCCCCAGAGTCTTTTTTTTTCAGATGACTGTAGCGGGCACAAACATTGACACAGTAATAGAAGTCAAGGACGTCATGTGTATTTTTCCAAGGCGTGAGGAGATTGCTTTGGAATTGTGTGCATATTCGGCTCGCGAGCGTCTCTCCGCTGCTTCGGTGGGAGGAAAATTGGATGCGTTCTTATCGCAACTGACCAAATGGGGCTCCCAATCTCGGACAAGCAGGTGCAATATTAGATTCCTTTGTTTTCTTGCAGCTTCTTCTTCTGTCTTCTTTGGACACAAGTGTTTGGGGGATCATACAGTACATTAAAGCGCTCTCGGAAATTTAATGGAGTGGCGTTGACATGTTATGGAGCTTTTTCTTTCTTCATGCCACCCATCCAGTCACCTCTTGTTAGATGGAGATAAAAGTCCTCTTTTTACTTCCATAAATGCGCCTTCCCTGTAGTTTGAGGAAGGAAAGGCAAAAAAGAAGTGGGTGCGCTAGGATTGGCGTGCGGCTGATGTGTGCAGACACAGGAGGCTGAGATGATGTCTTGGATTTGTCACTCATCTTAATTGACAGGCAGATGATGCCAGTTGTCTTGCAGCACCTGTGTCCTTCCTGTGAGACGGTCGGCAGGGAAAATTAAAAAAATAGAAATAACAGAGAGCAGCAGGTTGGCCTTGGATGCTCGCTGTGAGCACTTTGGCAAAAGGTCACCTTTTCAGAGCTCTCAATGTGGGAGTCCGGCAGTAGATGTCCTCACGGGAATGTCTTCAGCTTTCTCGTCGGGAGAAACAAAAACCTCCCACTCAAGCTCTGGTCCAGCAGAGAGGTGCAAGATTCAGACCTTTTTCTTTGTTTTTTTTCTCTGCGCTGAGGGCAGCTAACTTCTAAACGGGGGGCCCCTTTGTATTGATCTGAGTCACCTCTTCCACTGTGACTGGTTGGGAGCTGCTTGAGAGTAGGTTTGGTTTTCCATGATCATGGTTCCACGGGAGCGCTGAGCTGGTGCCGTGTTGTTTGGTTCAACTCTGGCTCCAGAAGCTTCCTGGGCTGAGTGCTGGAACGTGTGCACCATGAAGAAGGGAGGTGTTACCTCAGTTAAATGCCCGCCTGTTACGTCCGTTTCAACTTCATGGCCTCATTTTTTCTAAATATGAGATGCAGAGCAGACTTTCATTTGGTCGGCAAATGCTGGAATTTTACCGTCCTGTTATGCAAATGTCTGAAAATATTTTGTACCGCCGACCACAATCGTCAAAATAAAAGCTCCAGGCAAGTCATTGCTTTTCATCAGGTGTTGTTTCTAGTTACTGATAAACTCAACAAAAAGTATCGCTTCACTATCATGAAGTAGTGTGCCTTCAAAAATAGGAAGGCGTCTCACAGTTTAGGTTTTAGCAGAGTGTGTGCGCTCCCGCAACCTGCACGCAGATCTAGGCGTGCATGCAAAACCCACGTTTGACAAAATGAACATTATTTAAAATGGGTGACTCACACTGATCTCCCTTTTGTTACTTCCTGACGGGAGGCGTAACCCTTTTGACGTAATGACTTGTGACACGCCTCCCCAGGACAGTGGACAATGAATCCGGTGTAGACCCTGTTCACGGCCACCGCTGGTACCCCTTTTCCGCTGTAGCGAACTTTGGTGTTGGTGCTGGATTAAGTTCACGGCCGCGGTGGAACCGTGTTGCCTGCGAACTGACTCCGACACCAATTTCATGTTCTGTTTCCTGGGGAGCCATGTCCTTACATCGCAGGGTTACGCCTCCAATCGGCAAATAACAGGAAATTTTAAGTGTTATTTTTTAATCAAAACACACGACTCACTATAGTCCTTTACACTGCACATTATTTGCATGTAAAAATGTAAATATAAATGTGCAAAAATGTAAAAATGAAGATGCAACATGCAAACCTGCATGGTATAACTGCTGTTTTACACATGACAATGAAACTCTCTTGAATCTCTTGAATTTTGAAAACATTTTAACATAAAGATTGCACGTTGCAGGCTTCAGGTTTGTGGGGAGCTCGTAGCGAGGCGAGGATGAACCATCTCATCGCCATTGTTTTCTGACAGGAAGTTAAAAACATATGAAACCAGAACACAGTTGCACAATAAATGTTTACAGTGAAAGTAGTTTGCTGCCCAGTACACAAATGCAAAGGGGAGGGTGGCGAGGATTTCGTTCATTGAACAATAGCAAGCGAGCATGCTAACGTCAACAGCAGGCTGTCTGAGGCTTCTGTTGTGATAGCCTCCCGGATTTCGGTGGAGTTTGGAGAAGTACAGCATTGTGGTATTGAACACACCAGCACCTGCAAGCTGGCACGCCGGTGAACATCCACGTGGACAAGAGACAGCACGTTTCCACTAGTGTCCATGTTTTCATAGTATTTTCCATTGTCAGAGCTGCAATGCGATGTCATAAAAATGGCGGGAATTCACCCACCCCTTTATGCAAACGGTTCACTCGGTCCAGGAGTGGAGCCAGAGTTGAACCAAAAAAGACAGCTTCAGCTCAAACCAATTGTGGAAGCATGACAAGGGAAAGCAAAGCTCTGAGAACCAGCTCCAAAAAAGCTCCGAAGCAGTCACAGTGGAAAAGGGGTATGGTTAAACTCCAGCTCTGAACTAAATCTGCACCAGCACCAAAGTTGGCTGCCGTGGAAAAAGGGGTATGAGTCACCTTTCAACATCCTTCCCCCACAGACCGAGTTGAGAGCGCTTCTGAGCGGGACCCTGCGTAGAAACGCGAGCGAGCGATGGAGTGCGATAATGGCTGTGGAAGATTCTGTCGCACCAAATTGTGGTGAATTGATTTGCGGCGTCACCGCCCCTCGTTGAAATAACACGTCAGATGTTGACGCTGTGAAAGTTAGTCACTTAAGATGTTTGTAAAGTCTGTGAGGGCTGATGAGCGCCAACGTGTGAGGCAAGGGTGCCATGGCGCCATGAGAAGTCATGCTTTTGCATTTGTTGATGAGAAAAGAGAAGTGTGATGACACCTCCCTCAGTCTGGAGAGCCGTGCAGACGTGAAATATTGACACGATGACAGCATGATTTGGAAAAAAGAGATTTTATGAATTGTGAAAACACACACAAGATAAATAACCCAGTATGAAAAATGCAGAATGGATTCCAGGCTGCCCTGTGATTGGCTGGCGACCAGTCCAGGGTGTACCCCGCCTCTCGCCCGAAGTCAGCTGGTATAGGCTCCAGCATACCCGCGACCCCAGTATCCCCCAGGATAAGCGGCATAGAAGAAACATGTAAGTCACATGTAAGTCAAAAACAAACATGGAGGTGAGACACAGCGCGGCCTTGTGTTGTCTAAATACCTCTGAAATCACCACGCTCTTCTTTTTAAGCCCCAAAATTGGGAGGTTTTGCAACCCCATCGCCTTTCTCTTTTGTGAGGTCCGTGTGTTTGTAATGCTGTGTATCTCTCTCTGGCAGCACCAACTCCGATATCAACAAACGCTATCGCCATAAAAAGGGCGCCCGGGGCCCACAATGCACGTGCAAGTACCGCGAGATTTCATCTTTGGTACGTGATCCAAGATGGCTACTGGTGTAAACAAGCACGCTTGTTTGCACGCTAACCAAGTGGGCGGATGCAAACCAAGGCAAAATTTTAGCTAAAAATGTGGAATGTTAACCGAAAAATTTACTAACTGGGGCGGATGTTAACCAGGGTACCACTGCATGCATTTCACAACTTTTTTTTATATTTTTGAGGGCCTGAACATGCATTGAAAACTCATCACTATTTCACGTTTGGCGAAAGATTGCATACACAGAATGTCACAACAATGTGACGTCAGTACACAAAAAAGTGTCTAGAACCCATGTTGCAAAACAAACGGGAAGTCGGCCATTTTGGGTTCCGGCAGCAATTTTGGGCCAAAACCAGGGGTTGTATTTCAGAGAACTAGTCCAAACTAGTACTTGACCAAATGAGCCCAAGTGAAAATCACGGATGCTAGACAGATGGGTGATGTTATTATTGTGAAGGATTTTAAGCTGCTCCATGAGATGTGGATCACATGGCAACAAACTTTGATGATCAATCAGGCAATTCACCACTAAAGTGTACACATTAATAGCTCACTACAGGAATATCTCTCCAGGAACATCAGCAAACGTAGCAAGAGGAATATCAGCAAACAGTTTAATTAGAAGAAAATCAGCAAACGTAGACAGAAGAATATCAGCAAAAATGTAGCTAGAGGAATATCTGCAAACAAAGCTAGAAGTATATCAGCAAACAACGTAGTTAGAAGAATATCATCAAACTTAGCTGGAAGAATATCAGCAAAAGTAGCTAGAGGAGAATCAGCAAACGTACCCAGAGGAATATCAGCAAACTTAAGACTATCAGCAAACGTAGCTAGAAGAATATCAGCAAAAGTAGCTAGAGGAATATCAGCAAACCTACTCAGAGGAATATCAGCAAACCTAAGACTATCAGCAAACGTAGCTAGAAGAATATCAGCAAAAGTAGCTGGAGGAGCATCAGCAAACATGGCCAAACGTGAGGTGTTCATGGCCACACAGAACAGTTTGACATAAAAAAATGTTAACAGGACACAAAGCTTCCTGGTGTCTCCAATGTCATACGTGCCTGGAGAGAGGATTTGATCCAACCAACTATAATGATAATAATGATCATGTTATGTGGGATGTTAAGAGTAGTGTGTTGTCCGACTGCCTGTGAATCCTTGAACGCTCAGCATGTGTGTGTGTGTGCGGCACTGCACATGTGGACGTTATTCACAACAATATTATAACTTCCCCCCCAATCTAATTGTCCAAAAATGACAACTTTATTTTGATTTCTTTATTTCTCATAATATTATGACTTTTAAATTTTTTTTTTTTTTTTTCTTGGATGTTTCGACTATATGCTCTGAAATTTAAAAATCTTTTTCCTCATAATATTGCAAGTATATTCTCATAAAATTGCGACTTCTATCTCGTTAGCATATGCTGACTTTTTTCTCGTAATATTTGGACTTTATTCTTGTATTTTTTATTTTCTTCTTGTAATTATGACTTTTTTCCCACAATGTTTTGGCTTCATTCTCTGAACATTTCCATCACCTTGTTTTCTAAAAATTACAACTTTATTTGTTGTTTTGTTTAGATTATTATATTAATATTTCACCTCTTTTTCATGTTCGACTACAACTTTTTTCTGTTCATATTTTGACTTTAGTCTTGTAAAATTACTGCTGATTTTTCTAGTTTGGATGTTGTTGTTTTTTTCAAGGTTTCTTGTTTTTAGAATGTGTTGTGGGTCACAATTGGCCCCCGGGCCGCAGTTTGGACACGTTTGCTATGACAGGTGCTGTAAATGACAAAGGTGTCACCGTGTCTTGTTGCTGTGTTGTTTATTTGTGGCGGCCCGCCATGAAGAAATCTGGCACGGCTTGTTGGCCCTTGCTCATAAACACATTATAACGGAACTGTCTGTGAATGGAGCATGTTGTACAGTAGATGGCGCTCTAACTCTGCTTCTTGTACACACCTGGTCTGCCAGGGAATAAGAAGGCGTAGCAGGAAAGATCAGTGTGGCTTTATTTAGCGCGTATTCGGTTCCTTCCAGAAGAAAAAACAACAAATCTAGGGACTTTTTCTGGTCTTATTGGGCACATTTGGAGACTCTAACATGAAAGCACATACGCCCCCCACCCCCACCCCCCCATGTGCACTGAATGAGTCTCTGCTGGGCTCTCAGTGAGAGCTCTTTGAATATTGGCATAATAATTGAGCATGAGCTGAGCGCCGTGTCTTCCTCTGTGAAGCAGCAGCAGCAGCACTAATCCCGCCTCGCGCTTGTCCTTGCGCTGTTCTTCCCCCAGCAGCTTTGACTGAAGAAAGCGTTCATTGAAAGGCATTGAAAATCTGCGTGTTCCCATTTTCACTCGGAGACGCTGCACACTTTTGGGCCTCAATGAGCGAGGACACGTACGAACGAGAAGTATGAAAGTCGAGGTTAATCGTGGTTTGATTGGTTGTGCCAGAGGTCGGCAAACTTTAGCATGAAAAGAGCCATTTGGGCCCACTTTCACCAAATGAAAAGCCACTTGGAGGCACAAAACTTGTTTGAGCACTAAAGTGAAGGTAACGCTATGTATGTAGCTTCCTTAAACGTGTTGTCACATTCCTATTCTGTCTTCCTGTTCCTCCTGGCAGAATGACGAGCAACACTGTTGCCACCTGGCAGTTAAGCCTCGGCCACAACCTGATGTACGACTTTTTGGCCGTGCGGTTTGTGGCATTCCCCAAATCACTGGGGTTCTATTTTTTTGCTGGTGGAAGACGTAATTGTGGTGACGGTGAAGGATATACGGCTGGGATACACAGCCGTCGCTTCATTGGTCCAGCCAATGAACGTAAGCTGTAAGACCAAAGCCCGTCAAACTCGCAATAGAAGTACTGACCTTGCGTTCCATGCGGGCTTTGTATGAAGGTTGCAAGAACTACGTGTGAGCTGTACGTTGTGCATACCAACCACGGAAGATCTCTACTGGAAACATGACTGGTTCTGCACATGCACGAGACCTACGTCACTTCCTCCACTCACAAGTTTTTTTTTTAATGGCAGAGCTTCTGTGGCGTCACGTGCCGGGATATTTTTATTATTTTTGTTCAATTTATGAAGATAAATGGTCAATTACCGTACGTAATATGTGTAAAATGTTGGGGATTATTTTGCTTAATGACGCTTATGACGAATTCGAAGCCATTTTTCAAAATTCAACCTCTTCAGTAGCGGCTATTTTAGACCATTTTGGCTTATCTGTCAATGTTGTGTTGCATGGCTCCGTGAACATGGAGCATCCCGAAAGAAAGATTAGACGATCGTCTTTCATCAGAAAAACAAGTTTTTTGTTTTTTTTCCGTTCTTCAGTAATCAGCAGTGGAACATAGGTAAGGTTCAGGAAAATAATAGTTCCCAACAAAAAAAGGGAGAAAACCAGCTTTTTGTGAAAAGTTACATTTCAACACATAACTTTCAAGTATTTTGCTTTTATTTTGCTCAAATATGTAAGTAACCGCACCACAACATAGCACAAAAAAGGGTTGCTTTACATCAAAATAACAATTTATTTACAAATGTAACACCATGAATTATTTTCACATTTGGAACTGAATTATGTGTGTGCATGCGTGTGCGCGCGTGTGCATGCGTTCAAATTTCCCTACAGCGCGTGTAACCGTCTGCACGCTGCACTCCTTCACGCTCTCTCACTTCCTCCTTGCTGCCGAGCAGCTTGATACACGGAAAAGATCCATGCTGAGCTTGTATCAAATGCACTTCTGCCATATTGAGGCTGTTTTTATGGCTTAAAACTGCATGAAACGTGACATCTTTTATTGTGCCCTTGCGTCATCACCTCTTTTTGCCTCTCGTGCAAAAAAACCCTAAAAAAACTATAAATACGTCTTTGGGAGCGAGCGTTCGGGTAAAAAAAAAACGTATAAATACGTATTGTATGAGTTAAAAGACTTGGCCAGCATGTGGATGGTCGTTTTTCACCAACCGTGACCTCATGCAGCACATGCACAGATGCACCACAGGCGTATATGTCATATCCACTCACGTGAATAACAATACGCGTTGCAACAGGAAGGGAAATACAGATATACACTGATAAATACAAATACAGATACAATAAAGCATATAAAACAAAGCAGCTTTATATACTCCAGTTTTGTCTTTTTGTCTCACCGTACGGGCAACACACACTCAACACGCATGGAGGATGTTAGAAATATCTGAACGTGCGACCCACATACGGAGTAAAAATGTATTTTGCCCAAACCTGACGCCAGCATATCATACGGACGACACGCAAAGACGGAGGAAGTGCTTTGTCCCGCAAGCTGGAAAAAAACGTAAGTGCCCGTAGAGTTTGTTTGACATGACAAAGAACCTCACGTCAAACGCGCCCCCTCTGTGCGTTTCTTGCACGTAGACCGGCCGTGACCGAGGCTTTTGTTTCAGATCGACATTTGCAAGTTTTGATTACTTCCAGTTGCAGTACCACTTTCCGTGTTGCGTTAGTTGCCATTGTTCATTAGCAACAAAGGAAGCTGATTAGCCAAAGAGTTGACCAGCGTCATTGGTTTCTCACCAAGTTGACCAAGCAGAAAACGCTTCCCCTAACTCTTTGCTGGAGAATTTCACAGGTCTCGGCGTAATGACGACACAAAAGCATAAACCCGAGCTGCAGGTTGCAGACCCCTGGGCGATTATCTCTCCATATTGAACACAAGAAGTCATCAGACAACGTTAGCAGTGGAAGTTCCTGCAGAACTTTACAGAACGCCAGCGCTCTCCAAACTCCCTAATTGAATGCAGCGGGCACAGATAAGGTCAGCCTAACCGGGACGAAGCGACATCAAAAGTGGCGCCGGCGGCGACATGCCGCTCATCAGAGGGTACGCCTAGGTGACAAAGGCGCGGAATAATCGATGTCATTTCCCGAGCGATGTGCCCGGCGCCTTCCCTAATTCCCTCATTGCATTGCGAGCCGCTTCTCATTTGTCTGAGGACATTCACACAACTTTTTCAGCCAAGCTCGTCTCTTTAACACAAGCGGGAAAACCACCCGTGGATTGGAAACGATTTAGCGCTGTGCAATTTTCTCTGTCGTCTGAGCTCTCTGCGCAGCGCCAAACTAAACTCACTCATTTTCTTTTTATGAATTCTTTCCGCCGCACCTGCTGCATGGAGCGTGAAACCGGACACACCAGAATCATAAAGACAGGTACCCCAAGTTTGAAATGTACTTTAGCTTGCTTTTTTTTCATCACGTTCGGCCCGCCAGCTTGTCGCCACATACCGTGGAACCTCGGTTTTCCTTAATTCGTTCTTAAAGGTCAAACAAAAACTGAAACGTGCGAAAACTGAGGCAATTATTCCCATGAAAATAATTTACAGTAATCCCTCGTTTATTGTGGTTAATGGGTTCCAGACCCGACCGTGAAGTAGAAGTAGGATTCCTTACTTATTAAATCAAATGTGTTTGTATTAGCATAGAAAACTGTTTACGGCCTTCGAAATATATATTTTAACATGAAATACCACCCATGTAGTCACTTTGGACTCCTCTTACCCAATACAGTGGACATAATGAGAGAAAATAAGACATAATATAGACTCAGACACATTAGCATTGGGAGAGTTCCTTGTTCTGGACAGTACTTCCTGCGGTGGCTATTGTCTCATCAATGTAACATTACTGACACCTAGTGGCCAGTGGAGAATACTACATATCATCACTACGTCTTTTAATGCGTCGTCTGAATGCCTTGTATTTGTATCTTACTTCATTTTGACATTTTTATTTTTGAAAATACTTCATTTAGGCAACAAATACAAAACCTTTGCGTACACGTGCATTTTTTTTACTAATAAAAGGCAGTATGATTTCAAAAACCTGATAGAGTGAAGCTGTGAAATGCAAAGTGGATTCAAAGGGATTACTGCAAATCCACTGAATCCATTCCAAAGGCCAAAAATATGAATGAAAAATACAATTCTATGGGGAATAATTCTGGTTTTACATACAGAAAACAATGTGAAATAATTATAAATGAGGAATGGATGGAAGTTATTGTTGATGCAGGCTTCCCGTTCATCTTGGTACGATGGAATTCACAATTTTCTTTGGCCCCATGGTGGGTTATTTTACATCTTCAGGACATTCAGGCTACCTATATTTATACTGAAAAAAAATTCAAAATTTTCAAAAAATTCACACTTTTCCGTAAAACTGCTATTACCTACCACTATTTCCACATTTCTCAACCGATGCAACATCAACTCATTCAACAAAGTCAGGACGTTCATGCTATTAACCACAACACAAAAATTCCCACATTTTTCTTCCAGAACGCCTTTATGATCAAAAGAGTTTTAGCTACTTCCCCATTTCTCAACCGATTAGGACTGTTCCAATGTTCAAATTCTCAACTCATTTGCGACATTTAGCCTTCCCAGTACATTGTGCTATCCTGCTAGGTGTTAGCATGATAACATTTCTTTTATATTTAGTATAAAAGATTGCTTTTATAATTATTACCCCATATTGCCACACAATAAGTTAGATAAGGTAATACCAGAGAACAGTCAAGAGTTTGGAGTGATTTTTGATCCAGAACACATTTTGCTGTGTTCATTATTGAAGTATTTCTCGCCACCTTTTATTGCATATTTTTGATGTGAGATTCCAGCAAATTTTTTCCAGCTCGAAATTTATTATCATTCACCCTTTCAATGTTCACTCCGTCTATTTGTATTTGGTCGTACGTGTCCTTTCTGCTATTGCCAAATAGCATTATTTTCGTTTTAGTTAAGTTCAAGGATACTCTGTTTTTATCAAACCATGTCTTTAATATGGACATTTCATCCTCGACCTTTTTAATTAGTTCTTGTGCGCTTTCCCCAGAACAAAAGGCAGGGGTATCTGTCATGTTCCGAAGGACAGGAGTGAGTACCTCTTGTCCTGCGCTCTTATTTTGGTGCGCTTCACTTCCTGCTGGGGGGGATGCTGCAGCCGCTTTAACTCAGTGATATGTCGCACAGCTGGCCACAATTGCAATTAGTGGTGGTTAAAAGGCCAGCGTTGTCGCATGTACGGCGCTGATTCTTTGTACCTCTGCTCCTTGCCTGTGCTGTCACTTGGAGGTTCTTCCACCCTGTTTATACTGCCGTAGACTTCAGTGTGCATCTTATCGCAGAGCCTTTTTCACCTCTGTCGTCTTGTGTTGTGCTTATTAAAGACTTATTTTTTCCCCACGCGGTGTGTCTCTGCATACGGGGGGGTCAAGCACTCGACAGCCTCAACCAGACCGTAACAGTATCATCCGCAAATAATACCAACTTTAAGTCATTCGTCACTTTACAGATGTTATTGATATACCAATTGGACAGTTTTGATCCCAATATTGACCACACATGATATTTAAACTTGCAGATGTGTATTCTCATAGCTTTACAAATTGCTTCCTGTTTGCTAGATAGCTTTTAATCCTATTCAAAACTAATCCTCTGATTCCGTACCTTTCTAATTTTGTTGTTAAAATGTTGTGATTAATTGTATCGAAGGCTTTTGTAAGATCCATGAATACTGCAGCTGCACACTTTCGATGGTCTATAGCGTTAATAATTTGCCATGGAGGTCGACATATTAGTTCTGTATCCATATTGACTATCTGCTAGAAATTCATTCTTAGTAATACATTTATCCAAGCTGTTATTGAATAACTTCTCAATAATTTTAGGAAACTGGTCGGTAATTTGAAAATTGAATTTGTACATTTTCCAGTCTGAAATGATAAGTTACTGATATATGTTCATTGATTCATTGATATTGGTTCATTGATAACGGCTCATTGATAACCCTTTTTATTGTTTCCATTTCGATTCAATTACAATCAGTTGATGTTTTTGCTTTAACATAGCAATGTTAGCATTGCTAAAATGTCAACATTAGCATGGTAGCATTTTTAGCCATTTTTATAGTTACATACTTATATAAAGACTTAGCACTATCATGCAAGGCGTTAGCATGCTAACGTTAATATGTTAGCATTGCTAGCATGCAAAGATTAGCATAGTAACATTTTTAGCCATTTTCATAGCTAGAGACATATATAAATAAACACTTACCACTATTATGCTTTGTGTTCGCATGCTAACATTAGCATAGTAGCATTTTTAGCCATTTTCATAGCTAGACAGTTAAATAAAGACTTACCACTATTATGCCTTGATTTTAGCATGCTAATGTTAGCATGTTATCATTGCAGGCATCCTAACATTAGCAGTGTACATATGTAAATAAAATGAATGTAGGACTAATATTTATGGCGTAAATCTTACTATGGGGCTTGGCAGAGGTCTGCGCTCTCCGAGTGCTCTTCTCGTATTCATGATGTGACATCTCGGCAGGCTAATGGTGAATTATGCTGTAATAGTCATATACTAGTCACAGCTACAGAGGAATTAGCTCATTTGAATGGTTTTGTTGCAATGGAAAATACAAGTCATAGGATGACAAGACTGCTGAGTTATCAAAAACAAGAACATCATGACCTCGCTTATATACACATCCTGCACACAGCATACACACAGTGTTTATTAGAACATCAACTCCTTTGTCAACAGGATGGGGTTGACGAGGACTTTTACGGCCCATTATGTGTAAGTTTGAGGTCCATCCAATTTATGTGGTAACACAACGCACCCCCCCCAGTGTATAAAAGAACATCTCACACACCTGGGGGGACTCACTTTGTAGGGAAAGATCTTGTGTCTGTACTTGCAAACTGAGACCAGCGCTGTTCGCCTTCTATGTGACATCGGTCAAATCAATTCTGTAAAGTGCATCATCGCCTCATCGCCCGTTCCTCGGAGCTGTTCAACTAAAAAGTATCGGGTCACAACAGAGTATCGGGTCAGAGCAGAACTACACTCTTTCAAAACGTTCGCTTCCACTTGGAGGTGGAGCGGGTGGTCCAGTTCTCGGCTTCTACCGTGTCCTTGGTGTGTGACCCAGATGCTGACTTATGACCTGGATCCAGTGGATCCAATGGATCCAATGCTTTTCACATTGTACATGTGACAAAATGAAGATCCTTTATCAATTGAAGTTTGCAGACCTGTAAGAGTGCTGCTTGCACAGGCTAGCTACATTTTGTGGGGGTGTGGCTTTAAAGGCTGCGTTTGTAAAAACTTGCGTATTTACAGCTGCTGGGCTTTTCCTCTTTGATATCAGGTCGAAAGCGGAATGCTAATATCTTACACGTGTATTGTGCTGGGCTTTTCAGCGAGAGCGTTTCCTTTTGAAGCTGCTGATGCTGTTTTTTGTTGTTGTTTTTTTTTTTTTGTTACACACTCTGCGAGCGCTAACAATGCAGCGTTGGCCTAAGCGAGGCCTTCACGCCGCTTCCGAATGGAAGAATTTCCAGAAGGGCATGTCGTCTCCTTTTAAAATGTTGCTGTAGCTCCATGAGTCCACACTCTTACAGCGTCCATGTTAGCATCAGGGAGCCTTCAGCCGAGTGTGATGCAAGGCCTTCAAAAAAAGAAAAAAATACACCCGAGCTGCGGATGTGATTAAGGACTGTGAACTTTTCACTTTCAGCAGTGCTGCGACCAGCATGGGGGAGGCGGCCTCACTCCCGTCTGGCTAAATGAGCGCAGACCATAAAGTGACTGGAGCTCCAGGGGTCCCCAGACTCGCAGATCTGAGCCTGTTTATAATGTAAATACATTTAGATGAGCCACCTCTGAACCTTGTAATTGCTCGCGCCCCCCGGGAGGTGTTTGATGGCAGCACAAGGATAAAATGTCAAAGTATGACTAAAGCCTTCGGTTGCCTTTTTGGACAGTAAACATTCCTCTCTTCATTCCTACACAGATGATCCCCTTCGTGCAGGTCGTGATCATTTGTTAATCAATCATCTGGAAAGTCAATGGTGAATTATCATTGTTATATTAATTGCAGCGTCCCGTGTTGCCCTTTAATCATAAGATGAAGGGAGCGTGGCTGATTGAGTAAAGCAACATGACATCGTGTCGCTATGTCAGTCGGCTTGTATTGCCTACATCAGGGGGGGTCAAAGTGCGGCATGGGGGCCATGATCAGGTGCTTTTTCACTGGCCCGCTTTAACAAGAAAAGTAAAAGTAAAACAAAAACACAAAAAACACAACAACAACAGCAGAAATGGAAAAATCTGCAGCAATTTTGCAAAAATAAAGTCAAAATAGGAAGAAAAAAGTAGTAATTTCACGATAATAATGTCAGGAAAAATAACATCATTTTAGTAGCATAAAGTGGAAATATTGAAGAAAAAAATTTTTCATTTTTGAAAAATTATCTTAGGGAAGAAGTTATAATATTATGGGAATAAAGTCATAATATTCTTACAAGAAGAAAATAAACAAGAAGAGAGTTCAAATTAGGGATTTTTTTAATTAATACGTTTTTGTTACAAACATGAATTTGTGGAATTTAATAAGGTTATGAAAATAGCTCTTCAGAGCATTAAAAATAGTGCAACCAAAGTATTGCTGAATTTACTTTTTTTATTACGCAGCATGACCAACAATATTGTTTGGTGTTTGGAACAAACCTCTGTGAGTCAGGTCCAAATCCAATACAAAATCCAATAAAAGATCAAATTGGAAAAAATGGGTGTGCAAAAAGTACTTTTAGGGTCGGACTAATCATTTGACATGGTTGGTTTGCTTTGGTTTAGTTTATGGTTGTAGATCAATTTGTGGTGTCATTTACAATATATGACATTTTTTTAACAAACTCGTGGAGATATTTTTTGTGACGCCCTTATTTTGTACCCCCACAGGATGTGCTGTTAGTTTGAAGGCCGGAAGTGTTGTTGTGTGTGTTGAGGTCACTTGACGGGAGTCAGTGGGGAGACGAGCGCACTAAGAAAATGTGCCTCCTGCAGCTCCGGCTCCTGTCCTTTTGTTCACTCTGCACTCTCATAACATTAGTGGGAATCCTCACCCGCTCGGTTACATTCTCTTCAACGCAATAGTAATTTATTGACGGTCCACAGAAAAACAAGCAGTGGTTAGAGCAGCACTTCCTGTATGAGCTCCCCGCACCATGACACAGCAGTCCGGGCACAGTGAGGGGGAACTACCGCCGTGGCTACGGAGCCGAATATTCAACGTCCAACGTGAAACTAACTTCACCACGGTACACCGCGGACGCATCTGCATGGTGCGGGTGGCGTTTTCTCAGTCTTGCGGGTGGCGGGAGTCGAGTGGCATTACCGCACCCACCGTGTTGGAGTGTGGCCCAGAGTTACGAACGTGATACGACAACCGGATCGGCCCGTTCTCGTGGTGGAAGCCGATATTATGCAATCTTTAAAATACAGCCGATCGGCAGCCGATGCCGATCCTGAAGATCGAATCGGGACATCCCTAGTTGAAATAGTTGGACAATTAAACAGCAGAAATGGAAAAAAAAACTGCTGTAATTTTACAAGAATAAATGTCAAGTATGAAGACCAAAACTCTCGCTGGGAAAAGTTCGTTACAACAGCACAGAGACTCCCAAGCTGCTTGACCAACGAGCGAGCATCGCTTGTTTACGTCATTATGTCTACACCCCACCTTAAAAATCTAGATGTTACCCAGCCTCGTGTTCTTCCCGTGCTGGGACCAGGTTCTGCAGGATGAGAGTTAAGAGCGCTAGCCATCCAGGTAAAATGCCTAGCTACCAACTAGATGTCCACGTCGTCAGACGTCATCACAGGCGTATCGCATCACGTCAGCATGCTGCAGCCTTGACCTCCACAAAGGGTGAAGCCGGAAGGACATTTTTTGTGTTATTTTGTTCATCCGTGCTCACTTTGCCCACCTTTGGGGGTTGAAGGCTCTCTGGGTATATTAAGGCTATCCACACGGAAACATTATCAGGTCAAAACGACAAAGTATTTAATGGTTTCAGCCTTTCATCCACACAGAAACGGCGTTCTGGGTGCCCTGAAAGGCAATTTTTAAAAAAACGGTTTCCAGGGTGGGAAAATCTGAAAACGCCAGCTTGTCGTTTTCGTGTGGACAAGCAATCCCCCTCCTTTCGGAAAACAATAACGTCACCGACCTGTCGCCGTCACGAGACCAAAAGTGAGCTTTGACGACAAGCTAACATAATATGTGAATATTCGGACGGACATGACTCACCACAGTCGACATTCTCCTGATATTTTGGTGTTGTTTTTCAATAAAAAAGACTCGCGGAAGTAATTTCCATCTAGACCAGCCTTGGAAAGCGGACGACGACAGACTTATGCGCATGGTGTGGTTTCATCTTCTGTGGTTTGGTGTCGTGGTTCCGCCTTGTGTATTACATCCTTTTCACCCAGTGATCTGTTCCCGTCTGGACGCAGCTATTTCCTAACGGGCACAGTGTGGCCGCAGCTTTTTTCAACCAGCCTAGCTAAAAATCCCAGGGACGTTTCGATGTGGACGGGAGTGTGTTTGTGTTAATCTGAGCTATCAGCACCACACATACACAACCTTTCGTCAGCACTTGAACCCCGCACTCATGCATCAATATCAACGTGGTGTGTTCAAGGTGTGAATGAAGTGCTTTGGAGTGCGTAGAATTCCAACTGTTTTCTATCACATCAATTTAAGCAGAGAAAGCAAGGACTACTTACAAGCTGGTGACACATTTGGAAGCACTAAACCTTTTTTTCCCCCTTTTGAATCCTGATAAGCCATTACCACTTTGATGTATGGAAACATTCATCAGAGGATTAGTAATGATTAGAAAATAGTCAAAAGGTGCTTCAGTTTGTCCTTAGGAAAGGTCTTTTGTGAAACTGTTGAAAAATGCTTAAATTCACGCATGAAGTGCTTGAACTGGTCGTTATTTTATCTTCATATGAACTCACGCAATGTCTGCACTTTCCTGTCACAGAGTTCTTCTAGTTTCCGACATAACAGTACGCTTTGATGACACCCAACACTGCATAAATTCATAGAATTAGCGTCACACTTGACGACTTAGCACTCTTAGCTCTGCACTTAATGGGAATGACCTCGCGCTAATGGAAGGCGGCATCGCGTGAAGAGGATGATTAGTCGCCGCGACTTTGCTTGACCTCAGCCTCGGTGGCTAACAGGTAGCTAGCACGCGACAACAACAGCAGCGCGTACTCGCCGCGGGCTTCGCCAGCTAAGATAATCACTCCCTCAGACCTGAGTGAAGCAGGCAGGAAGTGCTCCATCCATCTTTCCCACGTCAATAGTTACAATTTTAATTACACCTGAGTGCTGTCAGCCTGCCAAACGTGCGCAGCAGCTATTGATTGGCTCGGTCTAATTGATGAATTGCATCGTTGGAGGGGACACGTTTCCCTCCACCTCCATCGCTCATGTGGCATCTTTGGATGTCGCCTTCCAGCTTTGACACGCCAGCAGGGTCGTTTTGGGTGGAATCATCCCGAGTCTGATCTGCGGAACGGTGACTGCTAAAAATGGCCAAGTGGTTCGTGCTTTCTGTGTTGGAAGAGTTTATTTCGGGCGGGCTTTCAAATCTTGTCTTTTCTCTGCGGTGTGCAAACAGTGTGATTGCAAGACGGAAGAAAAGCTAAGTGGAGACGCCTTCCGCAGCAGAACCTACTTTCTTCACAGGGGTTGTTTTTTGTTTTCTCAGCCGATATTGTTCCTGCAAAAAGAACAGAAAGAAAAACAGCAAGCGTGAGACCCCTTTGCACACATTTACAAACGCTTTCTTTGTCCTGATCCAGGAATTGATTGTGTGAGCATGCGGTGGTCTTTAAAAAGAGTCAGAAAGGCACACGGGCTCGGCCCAAGCGGAGGAACACACAAAGATGCTTGGCACAAAATGTTGGCAATGCGCTTCCAATGAAAACTCCTGCGCCAGCTTTTATACCCTTACCCTGTCCCCTAAAATATCTACTTTTAGCCACGAGGTCCACTCTAGACCGCGTTTAGCACGCAACTGTCGGTCCTGCACAGCTGCTGGCCAACTCCTCAGATAAAAACACGTACAGGGCATGAACTTTTGACTCCCGGTCCACTTCCAAACCCCCACAAAAATAGACATGAAGCTGTCTGGAAGAACGTGGAAGAACGTGGTAGTCGTCTCTTCCAGAACCTGCCAACATGTACACACTAGGCATGGACTGGTATGAGATTCTGATGGTATCACGGCTTCACGATATTGTAATAATAATTCTAAAATATTCTGAAATAAAATACATTTCTTGAAAAGAACAGAAAAAAAACATTTCACCTGAATGATTTCTTAATAAATAATAAATAAACTGCAGTTGTTGATGCAGTCTACTCATGTCACAAGACCACAAATACTTTCTTACTAAACAAAAAAAAGAAAGCAAAATGCTAATAATGTAATCACTGACTCCATCAGTGGCTCAAACAAGGTCACAACATAAATAATCCTTTTCAAAACCTGGTAATGTTAGGTTATTATTTCATGGTGTGGTGAATGTGCAGGTCACAACTGGTCCACAAGTGTTGTCGGAGTTGTTGGATTGTGTATTTGCTGACTTTTTATTCATTTGCTTGCATCATGCATTGTTGCATTGTTTCACTTGCGTTTCGAGGTAATGCGATTGTTGTTAGCAACTGTTGCTAAGTGGTTGTTCCTTGTTGTTCCGTGGAGAGGAAACGCTTTGTGCCACTTGTCCTCGGCTCCTGTCTTGTTCTGAATCACATTTCTACGTTTGGGGATCCTCCACGTGAGTAAAAGGTCGACTGACAGCCATGACAACAGCACGGCAGTACCGCTGGAATGACGACACGTGTGCCTTCATCGAGTTCTGCCACCTAGCGCTAGTGCACATGCGTAGGAAATAAAATGGAATACATCTTCGAAATGTGTAGGCCTGTCATGATAACAGATTTTGCTGGTCAATAATTGTGCTACACATTATCGTCGATAATTGATTTTATCGACAACAATATTGTCATGACGGGTGTAATTCACATTTGAACCACTTACGTATCGTGTACCTGTGTGAGCCACATTAACTTGACACAGACGTTGCCTGTACGAATATAAAATTCAGGCCACATAACCGTATGGACACTGTCTGTGAACGCGCACCATTTTGCACTGTTTTGTTTATATTTGCCGACCAAACGCCTCAGTAAGCATTGCCTGTCAGGACGAAGGCTCCATGCCCGAGCACCTCATTGGTAGTTTTTTTTTCTCAGTTGAGAAAACTGTCCGTGTCGGCCGTCGGTGTTCACGCGCTCACCTTTTTCATTCTGTTTAAAACCGAAGTATTCCCACACCGGGGCTGTTGGCTGTCGCCTCAGAAGCCATCGTTTCTGTGCCTTCACGTTAGCCGCCTCACTAAGCTAACTGCTAAACCCTCTGTATCCACTCACTAGTAACCCCGCCTCCACAAAGAGGCGGAATGAGGTGATCGAGGGTCCGTTCGTTCCACTATAGAACCAATGCACACAGACCGATGCAGAGTGAACCCTCTTGTCATCCAGCCTGTGTGGCTCAGAGAGACGAGCAGATGAAACACACGCATGCATGCACATGTCAGTTCATCCAGGGCCTCATAATTGTGAACCTTTTTTTTTTATCGTCCGATTCATCGATTTATCGATTATTGTGACAGGCCTATGAATGTGCATTTTGAAGGAATCTTTCATGTAAGTACAGTGTTTTCACTTAATAATGCTATATTAGTGTATTTTAACATTTATTCTGACTTTTAACTGCGTGAGTCGTGTGGTTGTCTTTTATTCTTTTTTAGTTTTAATGGTTTTATTTATTTTAGTTTTTTTAATGATTTAAATTACCTATTTATTTTGTACCTACTTCATGGATTTATTGCTTTTATTGTTTTTACTTCTTTTAAATATTTTACTGTTCTACGTTTCTTTGTTTTTATTTGGTCTTTTAGTTTTGACTGTAATAATTTGGACTTGTACTTATTATTTATGTTTTTTTCCTAGCCTGTGCAGCACTTTGGAAACAGTGTCTATAAAATGTGCGATATGAATAAAGTGGATTAGATTGGATTGGGTTTTAAAACATATGTCAAAATTGGAAACAAATAAAGTTGGCTACTTCAGCAAGTTCACTTATTGCAGGCTATTTTGGGAACCTATCCCCCGCGATGAACGAGGGAAGACTGTACACATTTTCACCCTTAGAGTGCACTTTAAAAAAACATTTTTGCCCATCATTGCTGTCACACATCGATTAGTTCCAGCTGCAATGACACTCCCCTTCTCTCTTTAATTACCATTGTTCACTTACAACAGCAAGCTAACGAGCCAGGGCTGTGTCCACGCCACCATGAACACAGATATTTTAAAAAATCACTTAGATGGAGCCCAGGGAATGGCATTTTAATCGCCCGTGTGTTGTATAATATGCACGCATGCCTGTTTGCCCTTGCACGTAGTAAAAGCAGCACCAGCCAGTCAATTACTGAAAAAAAACAGGAAAAATAAAGCAAAAGGTAAAATATGTTTCACATTTTTTTACTTTTTACAAAGTAACAAGAAATATGCAAAGTGGTGCCCCCACCCACACACACACACACATACATTCCCTACATATTTCAAGTTTGCCGGGGGCAGGGGGGCTTGGCAAGTCTGCAAAAAGATAGCAGCGCTGCGTGATGTCGGATTAGCTCCTGGAGGGACGACACGACTGTCCTCCTGGTTTGATTGACACCTCTGTTGCGGCAGCAAGAGGAGGCTTTTTGATTGGCAGCCGTCATCATACCCCAGGGTCTGTTACTCAACAGCTGGACGCTCAGCCCAGACAGACATGATGCATCTGAAACGTGGCGGCATCTCCGGCCAAATGCGGGGGAGGGAGGCCGTGATGGTTTGACGGGCGGCATCAGCTGTCCAAAAAGCGTTTGCTCTCCGTTCTCTTTGTGCTTGTTTGCTTAATCAATGTTGGCCATCCTTCCTTCGCCTCCAGGCTGCGCTCAGCCGCTCTCAACCAGCTCGCCGTTCAAAGGCAGCCCGCACACTCTGCCCGCCAACATCGTTAGGCTGTGTCTGATGTTTTCATTACGGCATCTGCCTCGCGAATGGCTGAATATCCCTACCGGCCTCCCCGCCATACGTCCGACTCAGCTCCGGACCCAATGTTCCCCTGAAGCTTCCGGGCCCGGCAAGACGTCCAAGTTGGCCTCCAGCGTCACGTGGGAAGGCGCTGCCCTTCGTCTGGTGTCACTTTGGCTTGGCTCACATTCCTTTCAAACCACCACGCGCCCGAGTTGAGATAATGAAGGAAAGCTAGCGCAGTGGAAAACATCTGCAAGGTTTACTACTGTACAACATGAGGACACCCGTCTACTCCTCAGCTGTGAAACACAAGTAGGTGAACATGTGTCCAAACACAGCTCCGTTAGAGTTGCGTCATCGAGATTTGAATGCACGTTGCTGTTGTGGCTGTAGCCAGCGCGGTTCAAGTGCGCCCTTACGAGTGCGAAGCTGCTCCTCTTCGGTTACAAATCCTCGACTCCGTGGCGGCAAATAAAGTGCATTTCTTCCAAGCATCTTTATCACCGCAGGACTGGAGGAATAGCTAAACATGCCGCACGCCGAGCAAGAGACAGGGAAGCCATGCTATCCGCTGAGCTAGCTTGAATGTGATGTGGAAGTACTGCGTTACAGCAGAGAGAAACCAGCTTTGAACACATTAGCAAGTAGTTTAAACAGACTAGAGAGACAATAAGACGTCCGAAAACTGGAACTGATGCGATACGTTACGGCGTACGTCGGCAGCCAGGAGGAAGCTAACCTGTAACCTGTTTTGAAACGGCTGTGTTATAATTTACATGGCAAAGAATGTGTAGTAATCCCTCATTTATGGCAGTTAATCACTTCCAGACTTTTCTTATTTATCAATGGAATATTTTCATAGTTGGAGCATAGAAAACCTCTTTATGACCGTCAGAATTCATCTAAACATGAAGTAACACCCCGACAGTCACCCTTACACTCCTATTACGCAATATGCAGTAGTAGACATATAAGACATAAACGTGACCCGTGCTCATGTGTGTTGCCATCAACGTGTTCCCTCGGGGAGCTCAGGGTGTGGCGGACAGGAAGTGACGTCGCCAAGCAGGTTATGTTCTTGCCAACATTTATCTGTTTGTTTGTCTGTTTGTGTTCAAAATAACTTGAAAACGTCTGAATGGGTTTGGATGAAATGTTCAGGAATTGTCGTAAATGGGATATGGAAGAACTGATGACATTTTGGGGGCGATCCAGATCACCGTCTGGAATCAGGACTTTTTTAAAGGATTCTTTTATGATGCGAGATAGGCTTTAATGCATCTGCATGTGCACTTGGAAAAAAAATACAGCACGTTTCCAACATGTTCTCCAAAATACCAAAGCTTGACCCAGATAATGGAATCATTCTGGATAGTATGATCCAGAATATGAAAAAAAGGGGGAACTTTGGAATTTTCATCGTAAGAAGACAACAAATGAAGCTTTAAACCTGCGACAAACGCCATTAGATAGAGCCGAGACACTGGAATCTGGATTTGTTGTATCTTCAAAAGCTATGGAGCTAGATCCAGAAGAAAACCGCCATTACGGAAAATGGCATTTTTGTGAATAACCACAGAACTAATATTGATATCATTATGAATCCAATTTCTAATGGTATGTTTTCATGGTCAAGGAATCTAAATATGTCGTTAAAATAATAATATTTATGCAGTAAATCACAATATGGGGAGGACTATGATGCTTGGCGGAGGTCCGCGCTCTCCGAGTGCTTTTCTAGTTAGGGATTTTTATTCAGAATTAATAGGAATAAAAGCTTATCAAGTCTGGTGCTTGTGTCTCACCCAACATTACAGTAGCATTACTGACAACTAGTGGCCAGTTTAGAATACTACATATCATCACAACGTCTTTCAATCTCCTGAATATATTTCCCATACCTAAAGTCCGTGTGCTCTACAAAACACTGTAACTTTAAGGCGTTAAGCCGAAGCAGCGTGAAATGCGGTGCACAGGTTGAGAGGACTGACAAGCACGTGTGTGAAGTCTGAGCAAGATTTGTTGAAAAACATGGCTGCCATCAAGCGAAAGGTGGGCGGGACTTAGCAACGAATGGGCCGTAAATGGAATGCGTGTAAAACTTTGAGGATATTTGTATGAGATGTTTGCTAGCACGTCTTCCAAAGCATCTTCACCACAACCCATAGGGTGCGCCACACCCATCATTTACATAGATGATTCATCTTTCTCAGTCATTGCATGGATTACATGGCGTACATCGCATTGTTTGATATGAAACCGCTGCCTGGATTGTTCAGTTGCAATAAAGAAGTTTGTTTGTGTTTTTGGATGACAATGCGGCTCAGATGAATAAGTATGACAGCCAAGGTTGTTGTAAAAAAGCTTATTGTTTGTAAGGTGAACCGAATACAACACGTAGGAGCTGCAACGTCTTTTTGTTTGTGAGATCCTGCAAACGGCTTTGTGTGACTTTGACGACTTACGAACGACTGCACGCCAACTTTTCCGCAGCTTTCTTTCAGTTTCACTTGTTGAAGGTCTTTACGTGTTTGCGCTGCAGCTCGACTCCCGTGTTTGTCATGCACGGCTGCTGCAAACGTGTGCAGCTGGACTGGAGTGCGAGATGAAGGCGGTGAAAGATTGAGAGAGACAGGCGAGCGGGGGGAGGGCGGGCAGGGGTCCGTAAAGGATGAAAGGGGCCTTGGCAGGAGTCTTAAGGGGCTAATAAAGCCAAGTTCAGCTCAGATTAGTTAGCTAATAGAGCTGTAATGCCGTGCCGCCGGGGCTGCTGCCGCATGCTGCCTGTGATGTGGCAGCGATGGATGGATGGATGGATGGATGGATGGATGGATGGATGGATGGATGGATGGATGGATGGATGGATGGATGCATGGATGGATGGATGAATGCATGAGTGGATGCATGGATGGGTGGATGGATGGATGGATGGATGGATGGATGGATGGATGGATGGATGGATGGATGGATGGATGGATGGATGGATGGATGAATGCATGAGTGGATGGATGGATGGGTGGATGGATGGATGGATGGATGGATGGATGGATGGATGGATGGATGCATGGATGGATGGATGAATGCATGAGTGGATGGATGGATGGATGGATGGATGGATGGATGGATGGATGGATGGATGGATGGATGGATGGATGAATGCATGAGTGGATGGATGGGTGGGTGGGCCAGGCCCCAAAGGATCAGCTGCTGTGAAGAAGCCTTCTGGGTCCGTTCTTCATTTAGGAGTGAGGAGCTCACGCTGCATGAAATGAGTCTGCAGGTCTTACTGTATGACTCCATTCTTCTCCAACCCGGAGTCAAAGCAATGGTTTTGGTGGAACATCTGCAGAATAAAAGAGTGCAACCAAGCCTAACAAATGAGCTTGAGTCAAACTTGTGAAAGTAGTTGATACTGAGCTATAGGGCTGGGTGATACGGACCAAAACTCATATCCCGATATACCGTATTGAGGTTGAATATCGATGTACGATCTATATACCGATATTTTTTCCACAAAGCGAGTTTAGACAAAGTCAAAGCCAAATATGCGTGCAAAGGTGATGAAGATGAACATCCACAGCTGCACACTCGGTTAAGGGGTCGGTATGGCACACAAAACAAAACAATAAGAAAATACGAATAAATCACTCCTAAACACTAAAAACGCTACGGAAAACACGGAGCTGCTGTAACTCGCTGCCACTCGGGCGGCACCAATTGAAACATGAGACCTCCGCATCAAATCCAGTCTATATCGATATGAACGATATGCTTGTTTTTCGATATCGTGCTTAAAAGAAATATCGACATTTTGAAAATATCGATACATCGCCCAGCCCTTCCTGAGATCTTTGTGGTGGCTGCGGCTTCAGCAAATATGCAAACACAAACGCTCTCCTTCTGCCGCCTCCAAGATTTGCATCCTTCCAGCTGTCTCTATGCGCTTCCTTCTTTTGCCAGGACAGCTCTGTAAACTGTAAACTTCCGCCTGGTGTGTGTGTTTTTTTTCACCGCTGTCTTCCTGCGACAGCTCACCTCCTGAGAGCTGTGAGAGTTGTGTTCCATGTCAGACACGCGTGTCCGTGGGGGAGCACTTGTAGTCCCGGGCGGAGGTTGTCAGTGGTAAAAGCCAGCGCTTTTATTGACTCAGTCACTGATCCCTCATCCATTTCTTCATTCAACTCATTGACAGGGGTGTCATGGGACACCCAACTTATGAGACGAGACAATGCTGGAGCCTATCCCAACTGACTTTGGGCGAGAGGCGGGGTACACCCTGGACTGGTGGCCAGCCAATCGCAGGGCACATATAGACAAACAACCATTCACACTCACATTCATACCTATGGACAATTTAGAGTCTCCAATGAAGCTAACATGCATGTTTTTGGAATGTGGGAGGAAACCGGAGTACCCGGAGAAATCCCACACACGCACGGGGAATATTCACATATCATAATAATGCAATCGCTCTTTTAATATGTCATCTTTCACTGTTGGAATGTTGTGGGGTTGTCCTTGGTGTATTTTCTCACAGGCAACTCATACTGTCTAACATTTGCAGCATTTCTTCAACTGTATTAAAGAGCAGCCTTTCTGTTGCCATGACTTTCTGTGAACGCACTGTTCTGTTTGTATTTACGTTGTCAACCAAACGTCTCAGTGAGTGTTGACTGTCGGGACGAAGGCTCTGGATGTTGATGTGTAGTTTTTTTGTCCCAGCACGCGCCTCTGAACTCACCCAGTCTCCACAAAATACCTGCCGTGAGTTTGAGACCCCGATTGAGACTGAACAGCCAGGCACCAACGTATGACGGTCTGAGTCCTGGAAAACGAAAGCTCCTGGATCAGAAGATCGGATCAGTTTGTTTTGTTTTGGTATCATTTGTTGTCTTCTCTTGTCTAGCGTCGTCCTGTTCAGTCCAAAGTCCTCTCCAGATCTGAGCAAACGTGTTTATGTGAGCTAAAAAGGAACGCGGCCTCTAATAAAAAAGCCTAAGTAGCTTGCGGTAATGATCACAGGACTACTTGATGAAAACGAGTGCGTCATTCTCATCCTCAGCAGCCCACTCACTGGTTTGTCCCACTTTCACTCCTGGTCCACTTTCATGAGAAGAAACCTTTTCCAGCTCTCGCTAATGATGCTTTTGTTCCTTTTCCTCGACTCGGCTGGAATGGAACCACTTCTTGTCTCTTGTGTGTTCCTTCATCAGGCACATCTTTGATCTTTGAAAACATGCTCCTCACCCCAGCGTTGACAAACATGCTAGCCATATGCTAGTTTGTGTAAATCATGATATCAGCAACAGCAACCTGCAGTCAATTTGAGACAGAGGTTGATGGCGTCGTCGTCTAATTTGCATGATTAGCCATAACACCTGATTTTTATGTACGCTGTGGGGGACGAAGTGAGCAAAGTTCACAAGTTCACAAGACGAAAAGATACACCAGATTGGGTCTACCAGAACGAGACGAGACAATATTTTACGGAAATATTTTAAGAAAAGAACAATGAAAAAATATATAAAATAGATGACAATATATTGCAATCTACTCATTTAATTTCTACTACGTTACACTCTTCTGCACTTTGTGTGCATGCTAGCGGCCCCGCCTTCACCCAGCAAGACAAAGCGATGACTGACAAAAGGGCTCACTCCGTTCATGCCATTTTTCTATGGAACAAACACACCGAGGTGCTGAAAGCAATGCACAGAGTGAACTCTCTTGCTCTTGAAAACAGACACGCTTGCACATGGTATGATATTAACTCATCCAATACCAAATATGGATTTATATATTTTTTAAACCCGCACGCCTGATCCCAAAGTTGTATTTATTCACCTTTTTTTAGAGGCAATAAGAGGTGATGATGCAACTCAGCACCACTGTAGAGCAATTATAAACCATAAAACGACCACTAGGTGGCAGAAGTGCATGTGATAAGAGCTCGGCAGCGCTCATCGTGGCCTCATGATGATGGTAGGAAACACAGAAAACAGGAAGGAGGAAGTCAGAGAGCATGGAGGAGTGTCGCGTCCAGAACGTTATCATTGTAGGGAAATTTTAACTCATGCACACACGCACACGCACACACACACGCACACACACACACACACACACACACACACACACAGACACGCAGGCAAACACGTGCACACACAACATGCAAAAAAAAAAAATATTGCTGAACAATTAATTTGCCATGCATTAGTGTTAGTGTAAGACAGGTATCAAATTAAATTCAGGTTTGTGTCCAACATTTAAAGACAAAAGAAACCCAAACACAAAACAGTCGGGTTGGTTGGCCCCGCCAACAAGGTGTCCCCTATTTATTTTTACAGAAGTTGGCAACCCTACCAGTTAATTTGCCCATTTTATTTTCTTATTATTGAATAGGGGCGCTGGGCTGGCGACCAGTCCAGGGTGTACCCTTCCTCGCGCCTGCAGTCAGCTGGGATAGGCTCCAGCGTAGAAAATGGATGGATGGATGGTACCGGATCAGAACGGCAAGACTATGAAAAGCATCGGATCGGATCAGAAGTCCAAATATGTGGATTGGGACATCCCTAGTTTAAAATGATGAAAATATGGAAAAATACTGCAAGTATTCCATGTTATCATGAATGTACGTGTTGCTACGTGCTCACAGCATGGATAGAAAACCATTACACCTTGTTGGAGGTTTTTCAGAGGGCTTTATAGGCGACACAGGAGTGTCCCATGACGTGCGTTCTCTCTTGAGAACACACAGAAAAGGGAAAGACGTGTTCATGTTTCGGAGAAGGATTGTGTCGTGCACATTATGATTTTATTGCTTGTGAAAGGGGAAAATAAAAGCACAATAAATCTAGTCAGACTATAAATCATTTAGCAGACAGCAAGATATTCTAAGATAAAGCAAAGTGATTGTATGATAAAGCGTAATGAAAAGGGGGGGGGGATGTGACACTTAGTATCTCTTAAATAACTTCTGTCCTCCACTGCAGTTCCCAAAATGACAAATCCCCCCCATCCTCCAGTCTCCTAAAATCTGTGTCAATGAACACCCCCCCACCCCCACCCCCCGCATAATGATTCCTCTGCCTTCCCAAGACGTGTCTTTCTAGCCTAAATTTAGCTCATCCTTTATCTGAAAGCGCGGCAGATAGTCTTATTAGCGAGGATTACGTCTGATTGGAAGCGCTTAAGCTGTTTTGTGCTTATCAAAATGATATTAAAACGATATTAATTGAGAGCGTTCCCACTCGGGACGTGGTGAAAGTGTGGTTTCATGAAGCGAGAGTGCAAGCACAGGGTGTAATGGTGAATGGGGGCGTGGGGGCTGTGGCCTCTGTGGCGGTATCTGTGCTGAATGAGGCTGTGATTACACCTGCCTGGGTCACACATGACTCCCTGCACCTCGCAGTGTCTTCCTTTAATTCCGCTTACGTGTGTTTACATGTATGCCCCCCCGCCCCCGGCTGATGGTTGCACCTTCAGGGAGCGCCGCTAAGCCTTAATGATGATATCACCGCCGACATAACTTACAGCAAACATATTCCCCCTCCCCAAGGGCTGTTATTTCCATTAGGACTTCATGAAATGGCTTTTTGTTTACTCATTAATATGTGCTTTTCATAGCCGCCGTGTAATTTGTTATCCTGAGTGGGAGGACCGAGTGCAGGAGTGGTTGGCGGCGAGCTGCGTGGGAGATTATTGTCCTGCCCTCTGCCCTCCAAGACACATCCGCCAAATTGATTTATGGAGGAGAAAATAATGCACAGGAAGTCTTCACAGCGACTTTATCTGCAGCACAATCCGCGATAATAACACTTTTCTTTGCACCGCTGACTGGAAGAAACGAGTCGCCCCGAGTGCTCTTTCAGTGACTGCTACTCGGAGACGCAATTAAGAGCAGTGGCGACTTGTCGGCGGCACGGATACCAACATATTCACACTTTACTGGGCTTTATTCTCCCAAGAACGCCACTTTATGCTTCCATTATCTTTTCTAATACTCCTTCAAGCAAAACGGCTCCTGGATTTATTTTTCAACTAACCTCCCCCCCCACACTTGCCGTAAAGCATTTTTCATACAATATCTGCTCCAAAAAATTAGCGTCAAGTAGAGTATTTCACAAGAGTGAGTTTTTTTATGACAGTAAGTCTTGTAAAGGGACATTACTAAGAATGACAGTCGTCCCTCATTTATGGCGGTTTATTGGTTCCAGAATTCACCGCGATAAATGAATTTCCACAAGGATTCAATGTTAATAAATTGAATATGTTGGTGTTTAGAGTGTAGAAAACGTCTTTATGACCTTGTAAATTTGTTTTTTTAACATTATTAGAGCCCTGCAGACATGAAATAACACCCCTATGGTCACCTTTACACTCCTATTATTCATTGTTTACACCACATTGCAACTCTCAAGATGACTGCGAGCTAGCAAGCTAGTGAGCTAACCAGTTAGCCTCAAATTTATTTCTTCTAATCTTAAGAAACCAAAATTCAGCAATGGGAGGAGAACTTTCAGAGAGACAGTTGAGAGACATTAGTCTCTCCAACGTGTCCTGGGTCTTCCCTGAGGCCTCCTACCGGTCGGCCGTGCCCAGAACACCTCCCCGTGGAGGCGCTCGGGAGGCATCTTGAACCAGATGCCCGAGCCACCTCATCTGGTTCCTCTCAATGCGGACGAGCAGTGCTTCTAGTCCGAGTTTCTCCCGGATAACAGTGCTTCTCACCTTATCTCTAAGGGAGGGCCCAGCCACCAGTCACTTTGGCCAGTTGTACCCGCAATCTTGTCCTTTGGGTCACTACCCAAAGCTCGTGACCGTAGGTGAGGGTAAGAACGTACATTGACCAGTAAATTGAGCGCTTTGACTTTTGGCTCAGCTCCCTTTTCACCACAACGGACCGATGCAGAGTTCGCACCCTCCTGTCGATCTTGCATTCCAGCCTTCCCTCAAGTCCCAGAGGTACTTAAACTCCTCCACTTGGGGCAGGATCTCATCCCTGACCCTTTTCCGGATAGGAACCATGCTGCACTCAGTCCCGTTGTGATGTGTTGATGAGCGAGGGTGAGCAGGTAGCGAGAGGATGAAGGTGGTGCAGGATAACAGTGGTGCTAACACTGAATTTGGACATGTTCAGTGTGAGGTGTACTTGTGTTTCTACCACATCTTTACCTTCATAGGATGTTTACTTTCTGTAGCATTGCCTCTTTAATAAGACAGAATAAAATGTTTGTGGAATTTTAATGCCGATGAGTGCTGGGACGGATGTTGCGACCCTTCCAAACCTTTCTGCTTCATTACTCGAGTCTTTCCACAGCGTTGGCAGGGCCCAGGTTTTGCAGCCAGAAGTATGACTGTTTGATTAGCCGCTGATGGCCACTCTCCTCTCGGGTGCTTTGTTGACTTGTCATTTTGGCAGCGCTCGCCCCGCTTCCGCTTCGTTGCCTTTGCTGCAATTACGCTGTCAGGCTGCGCGATGGTGTCACGCCGCGGCTCACTGCATCGTGGCGCTAGAAGTGGCGACCGCGGCGGCATGATGCGCGCCTGGGGAGGGGTCAGCCGTGTTTCTCTCCCCGCTCGGGCGGCCGTCTTGTTTATCGCTCAGCAGCGGTCATCGTGTTCTGTGTTTTTATTTTTCCTCCATAAAAACAGGATGCGGCCGGCCGGGCTTGTTATGTCCTTCCAAGGATGGAGAAGATAAGATCGTTGTTTGAAAGCCAACTTTTTTTTGCAGCCTCTTCTTTCTCCGCCGTCCTGAGTGGGCCTGTTTGCTGTTCTTCGGGTCCGCCGCTCATTAGAGCATTCTGCCGACTCGGCCGTGTGCTTAACTGACCCGCCGACCGCCTCCCTGACGCTTCACTCCAAAATATGCTGCTGTCACCCTCTGATGAAATCGCCATAACGATGACTCCAAACTCCCCAAAACACAATTGGCTTATCTTTTATCATCCCTCTGTCTTTTTATGTGTGTTTTATTTTCCACACCGCCCCCTCCTCCCCCATGTGCTCGGGTCAGTAATGAGCTGCTCTGGTTTCTCTTTCCTGCCGCAAGCATACTTTTCTCCCCCCCACTACCACCACATCATCCTCGCCTCCCCCTTATGTTTTCTTCTCTCCATGCCTGCTCTCCCTCCCTCTTCTCAAGAATGAGTCAGGCTTTTCCTGCTTTAAAGAACTTTAATTGTGTGTCACATCACCAGGGAATGGGACATGCTGCTGTGGAAACCAGCAGACGCTGTTGCAGCCCGTATGGTCCTCATCTGTGCTAGCGCTGTGAAATATGGATGAGCGTTTGTACCCTTGCCCCGCGGCTAGACATAGCCCGCATCCCCCTCGGCGCCGGGGCGGGGAGGCGTTCCCTCACAAGCACCGGTACCAAAACAATCAGACCGGGACCGTATTTACCGTCTATGTTTAGCTGGATGATGATGTAAGGCTTTCAGATGAACTCAACAAACAACAGCAGCAATTAATTCCAAGTATTCTCCTCTGTTGAAAATAAAGCCTTAGTGGTTTGCGGATATTGTTCATGTGGTGAAGAGCTACGCCGCAAAGAAACCAAAACAAGCTGTTGTCCACCCAGGACAGAAATAGAATTCCAGGAAGGAAACATAGAAAGGCTTTTGTCCTTTGTCACAACCAGGGCCGGGGGGGTCCGTGAGGCATGCAGGAGAGGAACAAAAACAACGAGTAATGTGCCATCGTGCTTGTTGCTACAATGATTCAGCAGTTGTTGGTGGTGTAATGGTACAGCTGCTGCTGCCCAATTTTCTTATTGTATTATTTAGGTCTGTCACAATAACAACTTTTTATGGTCCGTAATTGTGCTAGAAATTATCGTCGATCATCGATGGTATCGACAACATGTTTTGAGCCCATGTTTTCACTGTCATGAGAGGTGTAATTCACATTCGAACCACTAGATGGTGCTCAGTTATAGTGTACCTGTGTGAGTCACATTAGCTTGACACAGAATTTGCCTTTAAAATTTGTCATACATGCCATATAACCGTATTGAATGGTTGCATTTCTTTTGCCATGTAGCGAGCGACACGGTCTGTGAGTGTGCACCATTTTGCAACGTGTTGTTTATATTTGCCGACCAAACGCCTCAGTAAGCGTTGACTGTCGGGACGAAGGCTCCGCTGCCCGAGGCACGTCCATTGGTATTTTTTTCCCCCCAGTTCCCAGTGTTCATGCGCTCAACTTGTTCATTCTTTTTTAAAACCGAAATATTCCCACACTGGGGCCGTGGCATTCGCCTCAGAAACCATCACTTCTGTGCCTTCATTCATGTTAGCGTATGCTGCCACACTAAGCTAACTCCTCTGTAACCACTCACTAGTAGCCCCGCCTCCTCAAAGAGGCTGAATGAGATGAAGGCTCACTCTCTCTGTTCAGTCCACTTTAGAACCAATGCACACAGACAGATGCAGAGTGAACCCTCTGAAAATGATCAACCTATTTTTTTATTGTTTGATGAATCAATTGATCAAATATCGTGTCATGCCTAGTTTAGTTTTTATTTCTGATACAGTATGTCATTTGTTATTTGTCCTAAAAATGTGTGTATTAGTCCAAAACAGGCATTTAACTCAAAGCTTCTTTATCCTAATAGAATTGACAACCTGATACTAAACATTTATAAGTCTGTACAAACCACTGCATGAGTTGCTGGCACCGCCATCGTTCAAGCAGACGTGCCAACCTTGAAGACATTTTATGATTAGCTCCCCCCCGTCCCTCATGGCCCCCCTGACACCCCACTGTTTGAGAAGCATTGATGTAACTACATTGAGGTTCCAGTCCAACTTTCTGGCGTCGCTCCTATTCATGACTCAGTCATTTTGTAATGGGGGGGGCAGCTGCTTCTAACCAGCCACCGCCTTCCCGATCAGCGCTGATGGAAGCACTATGGCTTATTCGACCAATAAGAACCACTAAACGAGGGGAACCGAGGGCGGGAAGACAAATACTGCTGGAGAGATGAATGGAATCGGGGGGAGCGGGGGGTGAAGTGGTGTGCTCTTGTGGTTTTGCTGAGATCCCAGCGCTTGGATCCCATCCCACTAATTGAAACAAGAGGCTGCACATGGGATAAGCTGCCGCTGTTCTAATTTGGGCCTCCTCACCCCGATCGCACTTCAGTGTCAGGGCCACAGCATTTATACAGTTTTTACAACAATCCTTCATGGCTGATGGCTACAAGCGAGAGTGTGTGCAGTGATTAAAAACCTTTTGTTTGTAATTTCATGTGCGTGGCGGGCCGGGGGGAGCCATTGTGTGGACTTGATGGAGGGTTGAGGTGAGCCGCGACTGCACTCAGCTCAGCGTGCGGCGTGGAGGAACAAAGGCGGCGCTGATTAACATTGTTATTCATTCATGAGCCCGGCCATGCAGGGACGCTTGTCTTGGATGCTTTAACAAACTCAACCGAGGGAGAACAGCGATTTATTTATTTATTTATTTATTTTTTCTGAGTAAATTGAGTCGCCTGCCCCCCTCCGCTCAGAGCAGACAGGTGGAGCTCCAATGCCAAAAGTGCGTCTCGTTTGAAATGTAAATCACGGCGTAGTAAGACTTTGAATTAACCGATCCACTGTGTACCTGTCATGTGTTGCAGCGTGCTACAGTTACACCAAAATAGCTCAACTTTGTTATTTTCTTTTCTTTGTCTCTTGCCTTTTATCTCTCCATGAGAACTGCCCTCAAGGCGATTCTATAAACGACGCCATTAAAGCAGCAGTAAGGAATACTTGGATGACTTTCATGCTATTGTGTCAGCAAGTCAACAGGCCCCGCATTATAGCGTTAGCGTTAGTGTGAGGACTAGGCATGGGCCGCTATGACATTCTAACGGTATGATAACCTTGGGCAAAAACATCACGGTTTGACGCTTTCCTGAATATATCTTATTTTGAAATATCTTTGCTGAAAAGAGAAAACAGTCATTTGAAAGCCATACAATATAACACGATGAAAGTGGACCATACAGTGGACTGAAAAAATATTTGCTCACTTTGTGATTTCTTTTTTTTTTGGCATGTTTGTCACACTGAAATGTTTCAGATGATCAGACAAATTTTCTGTGACAACACAACTGAACACAAAATGCAGTTTTTCAAAGGAACTTTTTATTATTAAGGGAGAAAAAAATGCCCCCCCCCCAATAAAACATAACTGAGATTAATTGAGATCTATCAGTGTGGAAAAGGTTGTAATGCCATTTCTAAAGCTTTAGGACTCCAGCTAACCACAGTGAGAGCCATTATCCACAAATGGCCAAAACATGGAACAGTGGTGAACCTTCCCAGGAGTGGGAAGGAACCAAAATGACCCCAAAAACGCAGCAACGACTCATCCTAGAGTTCACAAAAGACCCCACAACAACATCCAAATTTAAGGTCAGACCAAAACCACTGCTGAACAAAAACAACATTAAGGCTCATCTCCATTTTGCCAGAAAACATCTTGATGATCCCCAAGACCTTTGGGAAAATACTCTGTGGTTTGACGAGACAAAAGTTGAACTTTATAGAAGCTGTGTGTCCCATTAAGTTACGGCGCATTTCATCATAACAACAGTAAAATATGGTGGTGGTAGTGTGATGTCTGGAGTTGTTTTGCTGCTTCAGGACCTGGAAGACTTGTTGTGATAATTTGAACCATGAATTCTGCTACCAAAAAATCCTGAAGGAGAATGCCTGGCCATCTGAACTCAAGGTGGGTTCTGCAGCAGGACAATGATCCAAAACACACCATCAAGTCATCAAGTCACACCTCTGGATGGCTGAAGACTTTGGAGTGGCCTAGTCAAAGTCCTGACCTGAATCCTATTGAGATGCTGTGGCATGACCTTAAAAAGGAAAAGCCTCCAATGTGGCTGAATGACAACAATTCTGCAAAATTCCTCCCCAGCGCTGGAAGAGACTCATTGCAAGTTATCACAAACGCTTGATTGCAGTTGTTGCTGCTAAGGGGGGCCCAACCACTTATTAGAGTTCACATTTTCACACAGGGTCACGTAGCTTTGGATTTTTTTTCTCCCTTAACAATAAAAAGTTTCAATTAAAAACTGCATTTCGTGTTCAAGTGTGACAAACATGCAAAAAAATAAGAAATCAGGAATGAGGCAAACACTTTTCCACAGCACTGTATGTATTTAAAATAAATAACATAAAAGAATAGATCCTGCAACTCACGTTAGAACACAATAAATATTCTTGGAAAAAAACAAAAAAAGAATCAAAATGCAAATAAATGCAATCAAGTGATTAACGGTCACATGTTATTATTTCATAGCGGCAGGTCACACTTTTCCACAAACTTGCGTTTGCGAGTTGTGTGATTGTTGTTAGCAACTGAGACGTTGCTAAGTGGTTGTTGCTTGTTGTTGAGTTGAGAATAAACACGTTATAGCACTTATCCTCCACTCCTGTCTCATTTAGTGGCCCTCCACGTGAGTAATATGTCCACCCGCAACGGCGCAGCTCATTGCTAACGAGACAGCTAACGACAGTCGGCAGCACGTGGAAGCCCAGTTCCGACTGAGTAACGCTAGCACAGTGTCCAGACTGGTCCACCATACCATTCTTTCACTATAAGCACATCTTGCTTCAACGGCGTCTTTTAAAATAAACGTTTAAAATCCAAACACGCTAAATCCAAACCCAACGACCTTGAAGACGTCCTGTTTGGTCTGGTCCCACGGCGTTAAATAAACACCAGCTGATAGATGGTCACTAAGCGCCGGATGCTGCAAGCGGGGAATGTACAGGCGTCACGTCTTTTTGCTTTTGTGTTGTGTTTGGACGACGCCTCTGCAGCGTCTATTTCGGAGCGCTGCTGTCTTTGTCCAAGTTTTTCAAGCCTAAAGCCGCTGCTGCGGTTCATTTGTATCAACTGTGTCTTTAAAGAGCATTTAGTGTCTGCTATTATGTTTAGCTGGTATAAAACCCAAGGCACTGGGTCAGTGGTATGCATTGGCATGCCTGCTGTATTTTGGGCTTGGCACCTGTCCTAGGTGTCTGTTTTGACGGAGCGTCCTCTTAATGGTAGCACAAGACCGACAGAGCCAGATGGAATGGCCTCTGGGATTGTGGGAAGTCACGGGACGGGCGGAAGGGAGGGAGCTGGTGCCATGTGGTGGCGTGCCCACTCTGCCCCACGGTCATCTCTGCTGCCGAATCCTCGCTTGGTGGTCATCCAGGCGTGCGTCTTGCCTGCCAATTAAAGACCAGCCCACGGTCAAGCCAGGAGCTTCCTCCCAGCCCACATATCCTTCCTTTTTCGTGCCGTGACTGGCCAGCCGACACCCTGCTGCTGGCTCCTTTGCTTCACTCTGGCGTTCTAACAGAACGTTTGCGTGTGTGTGCCCGCGTGTGTGTGAGTGAGGAGGACTTCTGCCGTGCATGTGTGGAGACAGCTATATTTGCTGATACTCTTTTGGCTATGTCGCTGATATTTTTCTAGCAACATTCGCTGATACAGTCGGTCCTCGCTACATCCTCGAATGTAGCTCCCTCACCATATCGCCTTTTTTTTTTCCAACAATGAATGAACTCATTCAATCCCAGCCATTTGTCCCAAGACAGCACCTTCACTATCGGCCATTTTAGACAATTTTGACTGACCTTTCGAGGCACACAGAATATTGTGTTCTATATAAACATGGAACCTACCAAAAGAAAGATTAGAATCTCGTCTTTCAGCAGAAAAAAAAGTGTGTTTCTACCTTTTTTCGTTCCTTAGTAATCAGCAGTAGAACATACAGTAGCTAAGTTTCAGGAAAATATCAGTTCCTGACTAGAAAAGGGAGAAAACCAGCTTTTGGGAAAAGATACATTTCAAGCATAACTTTAACCACATAACCACAACATAAACTACACAAAAAAGGGGTTGTTTTACATCAAAATAACAATTTATTTATATATTTATATATAACACCATGAACTATTTACAACTGAACTATGTGTGTGCATGTGTGTGCGCGTGTGCGTATGCGTTAAAAAATGGCGTCTGCGCGCTACACTCCTCCACGCTCTCTCACTTCCTCCTTCCTGTCATGTGTGATTTGTCCGTCAACGTGATCCCTGCCGAGCTCTTATCAAATGCACTTCTGCCACTCGTGGGCGTTTTGATGGCCTAAATGTGCTCTGAAGTGTTAATGCATTGGTGGAGAGTTGCATCAGCACCTCTTTTTGGCCTCTCGCGCAAAAAAAACGTAAATGATGTGTAAATACGTTGTTGGGATCGGCGTTCGGGTTTATATAAATGTATAAATATGTCTTTGGTATTGAAAGAGTTAATAAATGGTCACTGTTTCATGGTTGAATATGGCCTATTGGTAGTGACAAAAATGCAAATTGTATGTATTCTTGACCTAAATGAAGTATGTTCAAGCATAGAAATGTCTAAACGATACAAGGCAGAAGAGGCATTCTACTTGTGAATGTAGTATTCTGCATTGGCCACTTGGTGTCGCCAGAACGTGAGACGTGATCGCCAAAACAGGCAGTCAATGTAGCTTTCAGTGATCTCACACAATAATAATAATCATCATAACTTCACAAAGAATGATTCTTATGAAATAAAGACCAAGTTATGGCTAAGCTAAAACTCAACTCAGAACCCCTGACGTCACGTCCTGTCCGCCTGGCAATAAGGTCCCCCAGGGAACACGAGCAGGAGTTTTATTTGGGTCTTAAATGGTTTATTTGCTCTTATTCTGTCTACTATATTGGCTAATATGAGTGTGAAGCCATTTAAAGACTCATTACAATACATTGATAAGACAATAGTCACCACAGGAAGCACACTGTCCAGAAAAAAACAAGGAACTGCTAACGTGTGAGTATATGTTACCTTAATTATGTTTAATATGCTGTATATCCAAATATAAAGGTGCTTCTGTGGGGTGTTATTTCATGTCTAGATGGCTGTAATAACGTTAAAAAGGTGATTTAGAAGATTGTAAACAGGTTTCCTAAGCCATAACTGCAAAAATATTTGGTTTATTAATATTGAATCCTAAAATAAATAAAATTCATTTATCGCCAACTGTTCTGGAGCCAATAAACGAGGGATTACTGCACTCATGTGGCTACATTGCCTGACACTCTTCTAGCTAGGCTTGCTGACATTATTCTGGCTACATTTGCCGATACTCTTTTGGCTATGTTTGCTAATATTCTCCTATTTACATTTGCTGATACTGTTTTGGCTATGCTGTAGCTCTTTACTCTTTTAGCTCCATCTGTTGATGTTCAACCTGCTACGTTTGCTGATATCCATCTAGCCATGTTTGCTGATATCCATCTAGCTATGTTTGTTTATACTCTTGGCTACTTTTGCTGATATTCTTCTAGCTACAGTATGTTTGCTGATCCTCCTCACTATGTTTGCTGATACTCTTGGCTACTTTTGCTGATATTCTTGTAGCTACATTTTCTAACAACATGAAATCACAGACGTGGCTCATGGATAGGAAATCTTTGTAGGTGGTGTCGGCAGTTTCCAATGGGTGAATTATGCTGATACAGGAACCGTTTCCCCATGCTGGATCAGACTGTTTCCCAGCTGACTTCGGGCGATAGGCGGGGTACACCCCGGACAGGTCGCCAGCCAATCGCAGGATGAGGAAAACTTGACTAATGCAGATGATTTCATGGAGAAGTTGAGTTACTTCTGAACAACCAAACTGTCTAAAGAGGTTTGTAAAACACTCAACCTGGCAGGAGTTGTCCAAAACGGTTTCTCAATGACCTACAATGCATGTTTGCTGTGGCCCAAAGGCTAAACCTCCAAGGTTTGTGCACCACAATACAGCTAAGCCCCAGACAAGGACGGCCTAGCGCAGTATTATGTCCTCTACGTGTGACAAGGCTGCTTTATCCAGCGGGCTGTCTGAGTGCTTCCACCTGGATTACAGCCTCAATGCTGGAGGTCAGAGTTCACCACTCTGGCTGGCTTTGAGGAAGTTTGACGAGCAAGAGAGAGAGCGGGAGAGAGAGAAAGAGAGAGACAGAGAAATCAGGTGGAACTGTCAGCACGGTTCTGAAAACAAGGTGGGATCGCAGGGATTTGGGAGGCTTGTTAGCGAGCGCTCCAACCATGGACCACCTGCCTCCGGTAGCTTGCACCAAACTCCCGTCTCGCCATATGGAGTGGACAGATGCCAGGAAGACATCCAGCGTGTTTGGGTAGAAGAGGAAGGTCCTCATGGATTCTTGCTGCTTGAGCTTGTTTTCTGGCATTGTAAAGAATGAATGGTTGAAATGTAATGAACACTTTTATCACCGGATGGGCAGCGATTTTATCACTAAATAGGAGCTCTGATCAAATCCCCCAACAATAGCTTATTTCACACATTCATTAGCAAGAAAAAAATCTCCTTAAAGCGCCCGTGTCCTTCCTTCAGCCTGCCTTCAGGATTATTTACTTACAGATCGATCCATATTCCTCCCTCCTTGATTTTAGTGCAGGCGGTGGGCACCATGCAACATTAAAACAGCTGCGTCTTCTCCAACAAGGGTGGCTTTCATGCCACCAAACATGGAAGCAGCTTCCCATTTTTCTTGACACGAAATGACTTGCACTGATAAAGGTTGTACGCACGACTGCAGCAGACAGGTCTCTTTGATTATACAGGTTTTTAATATGCTCGGCAGTGCTAATGGGTACATTTTGGAACGCTACCGTCCATGGAGGCTGAGCTAATCCTGTAACAAACACCTGTAATTCTATTTTTACTCCAAAGGTCGCGCTACAGTTACCAGTTGGTGGTCTGATGCCTTGTTCGGGGGCACCTTGGCCGTGCCTAAGAAGAAGCCAGTCCCCCTGCCTCCATCCTTCTCAGCTTTCACTCACGAGGAAAAATGAGCACACCTCATGGTGTAAATCTTCTACTCCTGAAGTGCTGCACACCAAAGGAACGTGAAAATGTGTCAAAACAACAACCCCGACTGTGTTGCCTGTGCTGTTATTTTTCTGACAAATACACCATGTGGTGATTATATTTGCTCTTCATCAAATTGTTAAAAGCATTTGAAAAATGTACATTTTGCACTGTTGGATCTTTAGGAGGTTCTAAGTAGAGATTCAAAATGCAAGGAGAAGAAAAAACAAGGCAAAAAAGCTTTCTCTCTTTGAATGCAGTGGGGCCTCTCGGAGCGCGCCATTGCTGCTGAGGTTGGACACAGTGAGACAGTCATTTCAAACTTCTGAAAAACATCCTGAGGCTCATGGAACAACAAAGTCAAGCCGTAGACCCAAAAAAATGACTGGCTACCATCCTCGGGCCAAGTGAAGGTTGTTACTGGTGGCGAGTGCAGTCCAATAACAATTAGACGCCATCTGCCAGACAAAAGAAGAAGAAAAAAGTTCTTCAAAGGCCTCGTCTCCTTCAAGGTTTGGAATTTGCAGGAGAACACCAAACATGGGACATTGAGAGGTGGAAGAAAGTTTTATTGATGGCTTCCAACTTTCCTGGCATGACAAAGAGTTCCCACCTGAGATGTTTCACACGGCACAGTGGAGGGGCACAATCATGATCCTTCAGTGGAACAATGGAACTTCAAGTTGTGTAGGGGTGTCAAACGGCAGTTGGCTATGTGGAGAAGTTGCAGGGGGCATCCCTCATGACTGAAGGCCCTCGTCTGTGTGGTGATGACTGGCTTTTTCAACAGGACAACGCTGCACTTCACAAAGGACTTCTTCCAGAGGAATGAGATCACTCTTTTGGATCATCCTGTGTTCCCTCATCTAAATCCAATGGAGAACATTTGGGGATGGATTTACAAAAATGGACATCAGTTCCAGACAATGGATGCCCTTCGTGAAGCCATCTTGCCCGCCTGGAGCACCATTCTCACTAGCATTCCCACTCCTGGAAACGCTGGCATCAAGCTCAGTTTTCGCCTCATTAACAAGAATGGCACAGCAACTCATTACTCACTCTTTTTTATACATTTTAGTTGGTTTTTTTTAGCTATGGTCTTAAACTTTTGATCAGCCTATTCCACTTTAATGCTTCTTTACAATAAATTGCTTTTCCGTCTTACTTCTTCTTTTTGCATTTTGAATCTCTACTTAGAGCCTCCTTCAAATCCAACAGTTCAAAATGTACATTATTCACATTTTTCATCTTAAAATTTAGATCACGAGTGTATTAAACCCCAAAGATTGACCCCATGAGTCAGCATGATTAGAAATTTCTCACACAGTTCAAATGTGCTCTTTAGGGTGTTTTGACAAATTGCCACAAAAATTGGCACACACCTTTAGGGGACGGACAAGCACGTGTGTGTCAGAAAACATGGCCACCATAAAGCAACATGTCTATTTGCAGCGGTACCTCTGTTTTCAGTATGAAATCATTCCAAAATTTCATAAGGAAACATTTTGAACTTTCTTTGGCCCCATGGTGGGTTATTTAGCAGCCACACTCAATAAAAAATGCAAAGTTGGCGAGTCAGCAACGTGTAGGGTGCTTTGCTTGGACGCTCGGTTTTGTGGAGAGATACAAAACGGGACAAACGGACTGGTTTGTTATGCGCAATATTGTGCCAAAGTCGAGACAGCGTACGAGAACTGAGGCGAAAATTTTTATCACAAAATTACTGTATTGCACATAAGAAACTATTTTGTTTGCCCGTGCATCATTCATATTCATCATCATCATCATCAGGTAAAAGTGATGTTCATTTATCATTTTCATTAGTCATTGGAGTATTTTGCATTGTTTTTGCATGTAAAACTGTTGTTTATTGTTGATATATTTGGATGTCTGAAACTGATTCATTGCATTAAGATTATTCCTGCAGGAAAAATTGTATGTTTGGCTTTCCTGGGATTTGTTTTGGAGGGAACCAGCATTCTTGTGGTTGCAGCTAAGTGTTTGTATGTGTAAGCTAAAGTTCTTGATATGATTGCTTTTTCTCACCTAATCGCGTGTTTGCACTTTGACTCGGTTGCTGTACTATTTCTGAACGAGGAGTAAAAGTGGAGTCAAACGGTGCTTAAGACTCCTTTTCAAGCTCCTGGGGGCGCAGCGCGTGGGAGCAGCAGCCACTTTTGCAAGTGCTAAGTGAAGACGTTCCTCAGGAGAGTGCGTCTGAAGACGTGTCTTCATCTTGTGATGTGATCTACTCCCATTGTGCCTTTTCGCTCCCTAAAGTTACCCGCGCACAACCCCCGCCCCTCCCCCGATACCTCAAGGCAGACTCCAAAAGTGGAGCACATATTTGTTTATGGATGAGCGGCGACGACATCACACAGCTGCCTCTCGCAAGCCAATCGCAGGGCTCCTCTTGCTCTCCTCCTCCGTCAGAAGTCGCTGTCATGTCGCAGCGGTGCCTCCTTCTGCAGCAGAGCAGCTGTTGCTATGCTTTGGAAAGGATGTGGGTTCTGGTGGTTCTGGTGTCGTGCTCAGCGTGCCTTCAACAGTCACAAAGCAAAGCAATTCTGACCATTTAGGATTAAAACAAAAGAATGATTTGATCCTACAAATGTTTCACAGTTCTGTGAAGTGCCGCTGATGTTGTCCGTTCGTCGCCTGCATTCGACAGTACAAAAATGAACAATTGCTGGAAACGTGCTCCAGACCAGGGGCAGGGAACCATTGGCTCGGGTTCTCAGATATTTATTAACTCCATAAAATCTATTTGTTTATTTATTTTTTGTTGACGTTTTAGAGGAAAACATTAGAGAAATCACGGTGTTAACTTGTATGCATTTCCACCGTCCATTTTGTACCGCGATGCAGGTGGCCAGAGCCAACGCCACTTGTCCTTCCTCTATTTTCCGGGTGAGACACCAAAACTCGATTATTACTGAATAATTCGGTAGCCTACCTGGGTCACTGAGCGGTCAAGAAGTAAGCCTTTTGAACAAGAAGATGGCAAAAACAAAGAAAGATAAGGAGTACGGTGCAAAACTAGGGCCCTATGATTTCCGCATTGGCCAATAAAAACGGAATATACTGTTTGACGCGGAATCTCGCGGAAACTGACATAATGTGTATATTTTCACGGAGGAGCGTTTCACAATGCCTGATGACGATGTGCAGGTTCTGAGTGGAAAAAAAGACGAGAGGCACATTTATTCCTGCACCCAGCTCGACTTACAGACATTCTCAACACACAGGGCACGCTTCCGGCCTTCAAAATAAGAGCGGCGTGCCGTCTGTGTAAAGAAAATAATGACGTTAGCCAGGCTACATCCATTTCTCAAATACTCCAGTCCAGTCCAGTGATGTATTGCATGAGTATGTTTTTGCATTTAATTCATGGAGATTTTATTCACTAACCCAAAAAGCACACACTCTGTGCTGATAAAAAAATAAGTGTCAAATGGAAAAAACGGAATGCTAAAAAATTGAAACGGAAAAAACGGAATTTGGAAAAAATAAAACGGATTTCATAGGGCCCTACAAAACCATTCAGCACCAGAAGTCGCATTAAAGGTCAGAAGCATTTTCTTTATTACTGCTCATCTTCAGGACAACAACGTTATTTAAAATAATACATTCAGAGACGTATTTTATTCTAAAATTGTTGATCTTGCTTAAAAATGCACGCACAAAATATTACGTGGTTCTCACAGAAATACATTTTAAAATATGCGGCTTTCATAGCTCTCTTAGCCAAAAAGGTTCCCGACCCCTCCCTGCTCTAGATGTTGCAATCCTTACATCTTGTCCTCACTCACTTTGCATCTTAGGGCTGTTTTTTTTATCAGGGGTGCACGATAATCATCAGGACGATATGAGGGAATTATGACATTATGACCCACCTTGGTCATCAATATTCGGCCCTCGGGGGAAAAAGTTTGGCCACCCCCGTTGTAGACGACTTGTGCAGCGTATCATACCATCTCCATGAATGCATAAAGTTAGGTGGACACGGCATGGGCTACACTAGACATTATTGACTGTTAATAAGCAGCCAGACCTCATGCCATATCGACTAACGTTAACCCCGGCTGGGGAGGACAGAGCGGCAGAGACTGCATGCTGTCTGTTGCGACGCATCGAGCGAAGCGGCGGATCAATAGAGTGGCGCTGTTAGAGTGAATCGGTGGGTCGTGGCCCCTGCCCATTGCAGTGCGGCCCCTGCATCTGTACATAAGGATGTTGGTGGGGGGGGTGTGCCTAGGTAGGGGGTCTGGGGCTTGGTAGAAGGGGGCAAGGTTTAGCTTGATGCTTGATGATGTGGGATTTATCAACAAACAAGCTAGCCCATAGCTTGGTCTACAAACCACATCCAACATGATAAACTCGCCACAAACTGGATTTCAGCAGTGCTGCTTGACATGACCCCAAAAACGCTACAAATATCCTAATACACTCATCCATACCGTTAGTTCCCCTCCCTAACCCAAAGCTTAAATCACCAGAAAACAAACACCACCCGCCCCCTCCAGTACATGGTATGGTCTGATGAAGTCAGTGATGACATCATGCACCCTATAAAAACAAGAACTACCTGGCGTCTCCTCCCCAAACATTCCTGTAGGTGAACTGCACCCCACTGCTAAGTGCCCACAGGTAAGATGATAAACTCTTTACACCTGTTACCTAATTAGTCAAAGCAGTGCAGATATAAATGTGATACATTTTAACAAACAATAAAATGAGTCATTCGCTTTGTCACAAACACACGTCTTTCTCTTTTCTGTGCGTTCTAACCGCTCTAACCACCATTATGTGCATTGATTACCTGCATCGTTTCACCTGTTTTTATATCTTTGAGAAGACATGTGTTCATGTTTCACTTAAGGATTGTGGGTGATGGGCAACATTCCAAAGAAAAGTGTGCTTTACCTTTACGTGATAAATTACTCCCAAGGCGAAATTGTCGGGGATTTTGCCAAATTTGAAGCATCGTGTTTTGGTTAAAGCACAACTCGACTCTCACCAAGATATCTACATCATGCCAAGCAATGAGCAGAGTAATGAGCCGTCTCAGGAATGAATGGTTCGCTTCCTCTGCCGTCCCGTCGTGTCTGGCGTGAGGTCTTTCCGGGCCCCGGGTGCCAAAAGGAGCGGCATCGAGCGCCACCTTTCAATTAGCGATTCCGATGCGAGGTGATGGGACGGACGGGCTTTACGCCCTCGAAGCAAGCAATGATGCGCTGAGCTGGAAATGAAAACTGCTGGACCTTGTAACACGAGGAGACCACCACGCTAATGTGTTGGCATGCATGCACCAGCGCAAGATGATTGTGCTGCCTTACTGTACAATTTACTGACAATTCTTCATCTTTACTTGAACACGGTTAAAAGTTGGACTCCTTGAACTGATGTCTTGTCCAGGCAGCCATCTTTTCACTAAAATCAATAGTGATTGGATGGTTGAGTGTTGGCCCGCTAAAGAAAAGGCTCAGCCGGTTGAGTCGTTTGCCTTTGGTGGCAAATTAACGTGAGTTCTCCCGTTGGCCCGGTCCATCTCACCGTGGATCGGAGCTGTTTTGATCGGGCTGTTCCAAGCCCAAGGGGCCATTGCTCCGAATCACACTGCCATTGGTCCAGAACGTCAGTGGCTTTTGTGAAAATGTGACAAATGTGCATCTGGTGGCTTCTCATTACTGATGGCTAAACACCAAAAAGCACAGCCTCACTGTCAGAAAATGTTCTTAATTAACTGCAGAATTCCTCCACTCGGGTCCAAACTTCCAGCAACACACGCTTGCCAAAACCACCTCTTGGAATTCCTTTCACTTTACGGGCTACAGGTGGGCTCCTGGCTCTCCTGAAGGTCCACACATGGCCGCACCGTATTGGGTTACCGCTGCTCCACTTCCTGGCCGTGTAATAATATTCCAGCCACCGAGGGCGACCGGGACACTGGGAAGCTGAGGGGCAGCAGCTGGAGGGCCAAAAGAGGGCCATCCATCACTGGAAACTCATTTAGGGACGTGATGCATATCTCATGGCTCATCTGCAGCTCACTAACACACAAATCTTATCCTGTTGAATTTCTAGGGGTGATACTAGAGATCTTTTGTTAGATATCCCTTGGACAGAAGAATTCCAAATCCTCACCAATAGACGTTCTTTTTCGGGCATTGTTCTGCACTGTAATCATCTCCGCTCTGAGGTTTTGTACTTTGCTGTTTTAAGGTTTCTCTTGGGTTTGAGGCCTCCATCCCAAAGCCCACGCAAGGCTGCTATTTCATCTCCATATATAGTCACGCAGCTCCACCGCAATGTGTCGGCCCAGACTGCCTGTCTGGCGCAGGACTGGGTGTGGCCACCGGGCAGGAGGGTGGAGAACCGGGTCGATCTGCCCGCGCTATGGTCTCTCCGTTTTGCATCGTGCAGCACTGAGCTTAACGCAGAAAGACACAAGCAGTCTAAAGCAGCTCCACAGGTTTGCCCACTGCAGAATCGAAGGATGTTGTGGCGTTAAACGTCAGCCTGCTGAATATCAAGCCTGGCCACAACTTCCCCGATGCTGCTTCTTTGCTATTTTCCTGCTCAAGTCCTCCTCTTAGGAAGGGAAGCTGCAAAAAAGCAAAATTCTACAGTCGAACGACCTGGAAATGTCGTTCCAAAATGGACATTAGCCTTGATGCTGATGCTGAACTTATTTAGACAGTTGAAAAGTTTTTTCCGTAAGCCCATCTGGAGGACTGCTGTGCATTTTTTACATATACAGTGTCTATCTCTGCTTTCACTACGGCAGTCTCGCTAAGTCGCGGATTGTTTTTGGAACCTAACTAATTATTATGCAGAAAAAAAAAACAACTAAATTTTGCAGAATTGTTCGACGTCCTGCACCTTTCGTAGATAAGTTAGCGTGACTTGAGATGGGGAGCTACCGGAATGCAGTTGCACTGGCATGTTCATAACCCGTCGTAACATAAGAAACACGTCTAAGTCTTCTCTGCAAAAAATATGTACATATGTTTAAATGCGTCTCAAGAGTTTGGGAGGGTTGGGCATCGTTAGAATTGGAATGATTCTGGTTCCGATTCCTCATTTCGAATCTGGTTCCTAACGATTCTCGGGTCCGCTGCTTTTTAGAGGCAGGGTCATACAAGTTTGCATGTTTGAAATGAGGGTGCTAACCAGAGTTGGTTTTGGATGAAATGTCTGAACTTGAATTGAGTGAATTGTTAAATGATATCAACTTTATCAACTTACAGGTCTATTTTCAAGCATCATATAAATATCAACGCGTTCAACTTGAATATGAAAGTTTCTTTTTACAGGAGTACACTTCCACAAACGATGTTTACTGTTGAAAAGTAGCATACTTTGTTTGCTGCCTCAATGTTGGTGTGAGCCTCAGTGTTTTGTCACACCCTTATTTTGTTAACACAAGTAAACAGGATGTAGCCCAGTGCTCTTACTGTATGTGTTGCTAACAGAGACGTACCGTGCAAATGAATAAACGTGCCTAGCCATAGCTGTCCTTTATTTACACTCAACTTCCACGTCAGCTCGCATCCTGAAACCCTGGCTTACATTGGCATGAGACACATGTCATTTTTTGTTGGACTTCCGACTTTTGATTGCTTCAAGGAAGTCCAAAGTAGCACATCAAAGACGAGGTGCTGTTTTATTATTACACCATGAGTGTGTGAACATGAATCATGTTGGTGGTGCATGAAGTCATTGTGTTGCACTGAGACGACGCTCTTATTATGAAGTTAAGCCAAACGTTTTAACCTCTTCTTCTTTGTTGGTGTTTGTGGCGATTTCTTCCGAAGGACAAAGTGGCCATCGAAACTAGGAATCAAAACAATGCTCGAGACTCGATGCCCGACACTAGAGGGAGCTACTTTGGAGAGCTTTTGGATATGTGGATGTACCTGACTGATGGCTAGCTGACAGAGCTTTATTTTAAGATGTGTAGCAAAGCCTGCTTTTTCACAAAGTGATGGGCGTATCCACCGGGTGGGCTCTTCTAGCAAGGGGCGGGTCAGAGGCAGGTTTTTCCTTACAACTTCAATAGAGAGCATTTAAGTGCCTCTTGTCTCAAAAGTGGCGCAAACAAGGGAAGGAGATGATAGATTTAGATCACATTTGGTGCTCATAAAGCCACTCTAGAGACGTATACAGTAGTACCTCGCATAACATAAACCTCCTTTTGCGTAAATTCCACTGAACGTAAAGAATTGATGTCAAGTTTTTGCATCGTATTACGGAAGAAATTCCACATAACATAAAGCGTCAAGTCTGTGCAAGTTCAGAAATTGGATTTGAAGAGCTCGCGCGACACAGAGAGGGAAACATTTTCCATGACTAACAGAGCACACTTGGTGACGCCTTCTGATGCTTCACGCTCTCATTGGCTGATTATCGGGGCACCGCCTACACTCTCATCTCATTGGCTGATTATCGGGGCACCGCCTACACTCTCATCTCATTGGCTGATTATCGGGGCACCGCCTACGCTCTCATCTCATTGGCTGGCTTATACAGCATACGTGAGTTTGTGTGAGAGACAGGCTTCTCCCTTCAACCTCCCTTCCTCATCATAGTCGCCCTGAAACTAGTTGATTGTTTTTGTTTTTCAGTTTTATTCATTTACAGTAATCTTTTTTATTACCTTAATTTATATTGGAATGTTACTTTACTATGTTTATGCTAATGTTTTCTTATATTTTCCCACCATATTTGGTGGACTTTGAATATTTTGAAGTGTTAAAGGTGTGAGTTTGGGAAGATCTTGGAACCGATTAGGCTATTTACATGTATTTTACGCTTCGTATAACATAAAAACTCTATAATGTAAACGTTCTCGGAACCGATTATTTACGTTGTAGGGGCGTCTACTGTATTACTGATAGGATGATTCACTGACGCAAAACCTTCAATGAAGTACATCGGGTTTTTCCAGTGAAAAATGAACGTATGCAACTTTGCCACGTTGATATTTTGTAAAGGAACACAAATATGCTTACAAGTTTTATATATTTCAAGAAAAAAGTGCATCTGCCCTTTTACTAATATCTTTAGCTTCCCCCCCCCCCCCCCCATTTTTTCCGTTGGCTGTTTTTTTTGCTCTTCTTTTTTTCAAAATATTTCAACTTTCTTCTTAAATAAACTTATATTGTCTTCTCATAATATTACAACTTTATTCCCATAATATTCTAACTTTTTCTCCAACCAATTTTTTTCCATAATTACTTTATTTTATTTTTTGTTTCTCATAATATGACTTTTTTATATTTCAACTTTATGCAACAAAAATGACAATCTTTTTTCTCATATTATTACAACTTTATGCTTGTAAAGTAACGACTTTTTTCATGTTGGAATGTTTTTTTTTTTCTTTTCTATAAATTACAGCTATTTATTTCCGTTTCTTTTACATTTTCATCTATTTAAACTTTTTTGTTGTAAATTTTCTTCACATAATTGTGACTTTATTCTCATAACATTACAGCATAACTTTACAAAAAAGACAACTTTATTCATTGTTTTGTTAGTTTTTTATAAAGTTATGACTTAAAACATTACATCTTTCTTTAATATAATGTTATTCTTCATAATATCACAACTCTACTTTAGTCAAATGACGACCTTTTCTCGATGGATCACATCTTTTTTCTCTTAATATGTTGACTTTATTTGAGTATAATTACATGAACATTCCGTTTTTGCTGTTTTTTTTCGTGTGAAATTATATTTTTAGTTATAATTAATGGGGAAAAACAGGGCGGAAATTGCGTGTGAATGCTGAAGAGCCGAAGCTGAACTGGAATGCTGATGAAACGTATGAATGTGGACATGTAGAATGAACATAACTGTTGAATGAGCGTAGGAATGTTGAAATCTAGAATGAATGTAGAAGTAGTTGATTGCCAGCATTCACACGATGAATAGATGAAGTGTGGACATGTTTGCGTGTGAATGCTGAGAAGAAGGCATGCAGGTAAATAAGGAATATGTTTCAGTTTGCTTACACTTAAAGTGATTGTTTGTGAAAGTGCTGACAAATAATGGCGTGTACGAGTGGCCATCTTTGGGCCACATGAACCGTTTCAGCATTTTGACACGGTCGAGCTCACGCAAACACGGAGCCTCCGCTTCATCCCTCGCCGACGTCTTGCTTACCAAAACATCCGCTCACGTGCGCTCGCTCGGCGATGTACCAGCTGTTCATCCGCGCAAGGAGGGCATCGGGGGAAGAAAAGAAGGACGGAAGAAAGAAAGAAAGAAAGAAAGGAAGGAAGAAAGACAGAAAGAAAGAAAGAAAAGCGCCAAAGCAAAGTTTATCTTGGCGTTATTTGTCCCAGAAATGATTAGACACGTGTGCACTAATGAGATGTAATAAGATTCGGTGAGCTGAAAAAGACAGGAGAGATTTCTGGCGCTTTCAGGTAGAAAGGTGTTAGATGAGTGTGAGGAAGGAACACCACGTTATTCCCGACGCTGCCGCTCTTGACAAGTAGAGCCGAGCTGTGCGAGAGAGCGGCATTATGAATTCATAGCTTCCAGGGAACCAAATGAGCTCCCGTCACTTCCTCTCTGTCTATTATTTTTACACTTCTCTCGCCCCTCTCGGAACCTCTTCCCCGCAGGACCGCATTTCCTCTGTCACACATTTCTATTCAGTCCTGCGGAGTCAGTTTATTTGGAAGAAAAAAAGACATTTTTATAGCAGCGTTGCCCTCCTCCTAAGTAGGTCGCAACCTTCGCTTGGTATATGCGCTGTACTCTCAGCAGCCTGCTCGCCTCACGCTGGACGACACGACTGTAAATAATCTCGGGGTGGGGTGGGGGGGTAGCTGGCCCATTTCATCAGAGTCAACATCAGGCCTCAGGTGGCATCCAGCGCCAAGTGGGTAAGAAGAGCACCGAGGAGGAGGAGACGTGATGACTTACTACCTCTTGAAGTGCAGCTCGTGCTCGTCATACGTTCATGCGGCAACAGCTGCAGTCTTATTGTGCCTCAGCCCCCCCCCTCTAACATATGCCGCCATAATAGCCGTCACGAAGACCCTCTCAGTTTACATAGGGACTTTATTTTATGGGCCAGACATTCCAGAGCCAGCCTCTCGCACCCACAACATCCTGCCTCAGCAGCCAATTTCATCTGCCGCTCACTCTGGACCAGCAGGATCTTTGACTAGAAAGTCCTTCAAATCAGCACAAAAGTGCACTTCTATTGGACTTTTGACCATCATTCACAATACTTATGCGAGATGAACGCACGTGTCTTTCTCTTTGCTGTGTGTTTTAAAGATACACAAAAAGCTGGTTTTCTCCCTTTTTTAGTCTGGAACTGAAATTTCCCTGAAACTTACTAATGTTCTGCTGCGGTTTACTAAAGAACGGAAAAAGGCAGAAACAAACTTGCACTGCTCCTCTCATTTAGAGGATCTTTGGCTATTTTGTACTCGTCTTTGACTGATCTTTGACTGTTTTATGTAGTAGATCCTTAACAAGAGTATTTGTATTTATAGAAGATGAATGTATGACTTTGGTGAAGCAAGAGTATTGCATTGATATGATTTACATTCAATAAGACTAATGGAGAAGGAAGACTCTTAGTTGAGTGAAAATGATGGAGTTGAGTGGTGCTGGTCTTCCTCCATTGTGGATCACCTGGTGTTTGGATGCAGGACTCCCAGGCGTCACACAGCTCAGTCACTTGGGGGGAGGGGGTCGCCACAGACGTTCAACCTGTGACACGGACCTCCCTTTCCTCTTGGTGTCTTTTATTTGTCTTCAAACGCAGCCAACCCCCTCTTTGAGGAGATTCACACTCAGATGTTGTCTTCCACTTCAATTCCACCTTTGCTGCTGTGCTCCACACAGATGGAGTCCGGGTGGTTGGTGGTGGGGGTTTCTTTTTGATGACCTTCTTCTTTTTGATGGCAAACTTTGTGCAGGCTAATCCCTGGCGTTTTCCTTCCTGTCTTTTCTTTTGGGCTGCCGCGGCGTCATCAATCAGTCGCTCTTGTACGAACGCGCTGATATGAAATATGAATCCCAGATGTGCGGCGTGGTGATTAATGGAAACACTAGAAAGCTGCCACTAATTACTCCAGAGCGCATGTGAAACATTATGTCCATAAATAAACATGTTTATTTATACGCAATCTGATTGAATTATGCGGCGCTTTAAATGTATCGTTAATGTGTTTGTTTTTTGCTCTCCTCTACGTTAATTATAACTCTCATCAGCATTTCAATGGGACCTTTCTTTTTCTTTTTTTTTTTTTTTTACTTTTCACAGGTTGCAATATGTTCATAAACGCTGTGCTTAAGCCTGCATGATGAATCTATTAATATCCGCGTGTATTCATCACCCTCATGCTTTGCTAATGAGGGCGCTTCAATTAAAACATTTTATCAGCCAGAAATGAGGACAACTTATCCACTGATGGCAGAATAAACACTAAGTTTTTTTTGTGCAGGATAAGAAACAAAAAGCATCGTGCTGTTTTATGGTTTAACGACTTCGACAGGAATGAAATGAAATATCTGGGACAAATGAAAAATCAATCAAGAAGCTGTGGAGGGGGTGTGAATGTCTCCATTGTTGTTCTGATCCTGCATGAAGCATTTGACTAATATCACGTTTTCAAGCTGGAAAGCCTCGACAAACTAGCCAAATTTTAATGCTGTGTCTCAATAATTGGATTTATTAGGACGTCTCTTTAAGGCGCCGCTTTGTGTTTCTATTCTGTTTCATTCCGACTGCCGCCTCTTTCAATCACTTGCGCCTGCTGTTGTGTCTTTATTTGTAAAATTGCTTGGTCCTTGGAGAGTTGCTTATTAGTCATAATGGATGCTATGTTCTGCTTCACGGGCCCATGTAGCCTTGCTTGGAAATGACGTATAAGTCTTGTGTGGGTTTGCGAGGGTTTTTAAAGGAAAAGTGCGCTTTTTTAAAAAATGTTGCCCATCATCCACAATCCTTATGTGAGACATGAACACACGTCTTTCTCTTATCTGTGCATCCTGAAGATATAAAAACAGGCAAGAAGAGACGGCTAATTAATGCACGTAATGGGACACACGTAGAAAGGCTGCTATGAAAACACCTCCAAAAACCTCCAACAAGGTTTTATGGTTTTATATCACAGACACATTCACGATAACATGTAACACCTGCAGCGTACGTTCAAACTCAGGCCCGGGGTCCATATCTGGCTCGTGCGTCATTTCCATCTGCCTGCGGAACTGTTTGGAAAATAGCACTGAGTTGGCCCACCTTGCGGACATTATCAAACAAAGTGCTGACAGCGATATGAGGAATGAAGCGATTCATCCCGTATAAGCTATCATAGATTCCAGTGTGTAGGCTGCTACTTTTTTCTTAAGCTTTGAACCCTGTGGTTTATGCAGTGGCACGACTAATTCATGGCTCAAACCTAATCTCCTTTACTTCAGAAGTATTGCTAATTCTTTAAATACTGTGCTGCTTGCGAGCCAGTCAGTGAGGAAACAGTAGCTTTTTGTTTAGCATGAGCCAATCACGAGCCAATCAGTGCACTCACAACAATCTTGTCAACCCATTGGAAATCACAGGAGGTCCTTATATATAACAGTATAACATAACATAACATAAAAGTTTGACTCACTAAACTCATCACACGTCAACTTAACACTTAACTTAACACCTAATAAATATACAAAAATGTACCAATACAGTTCAAAATGGAAAAAAAAAGTTTTCCCATAATGCATTGTGTCTATTTGGGCGCTGCAATGAAGTCAGCCTCCCTCTGGGCTCCAGGCTCCTCTGTCTCTCTCTGGTGGACAGAGGCAGCATTGCAGTGCAGTAGTTGCTTTGTGGTGAGATTAGTGTTCTTTGTAAGATGCCGCTGTGAGTCAGACTGTTGAATAATATTGAGTAATGGCCTCCCATAGGTCAGTGAGTTTTTCCATAGCTCATGCCTGGTCCTCACGGACTCGTGCGCGTCACAATATGCCATTTTATGACGTGGACACGTGCGTCTGATACACCGGTGCGGCGTATATATGTCCAAGTCTGTTTTTTACTCTAAATTTAGTGGGTGCGGCTTATACACCGGAATTTACGGTACTTCTCTGGCATTTTAATTTTAAAAGTGGAAACAATGTGGTATATATTCTTAATAAGGGTGCTAGATTTAGACCAAAAGTCCAAATAATTTAACTGTACACGGCAGCACTTTACGTATTACACTCTGTCTGTACAAAATAACACCTTAAAGAAGCGTAAGACAGTCAAAAGTCAGCATTTTAACTACAGCAAAGCATGCTGGGAAATGCATAATCTGACCATTCCACAGCTGCAAACGCCTGCGGACTACACATCTCACGGATTGTGATGTTTTTGTGTTGATATAAAATACTGTAGCTTTTGCCCAGACATGGAGAGAAAGACGAAGAGGTGGTCGATCAACAATCACTTTACTGAAACCAACAACCACGCCAAAACAACTACAGTATAGTCGCATATGCGCAGACTATTTGCATTTTGTCCCAACCTGAAAACGCAACCCCGGTGGTACATCACAGTATATCGTATGTTCCAATCCCGGCACTGCACGGCACTTTTACCGGGATAAAATGTGTGCAGGCTGCTTACTTATCTAGTCGTCAGAGCTAATGAGACATTTTCTCAAAATCTGACCATACTAACTACTATTTTTTTCAGCCTGGATTATTGGGGCATGTCCCGTCATGTTGGCAACTTCAAACGAGCATGTGTGTGTGTGTGTGTGTGTGTGTGTGCTCTGATGATGCATGTGAGTGTGCTTCATTCACCAATTACAGTATGTTGGTGAAATATACAAGTGTTGATCATTTCAAGATAAATGAAGAAAAGAGCAGTGACGTGACGTTCCGGGTTGTCAGGGTCATCGTCAAAGAACACATGACTCTTAATCAAGCCGGGTGCAATTAGCAGCCATCGCCAGGAGACCGCAGGCGGAACCGTGGCACGGTCGTCGAGCATACTTTTAAGGTTTAGTGTTTGGTGTAGCATGGTGCTTATTAATTAGAGTGCAGTGTGATCAGTGTGTGGCTTTTGCCAGAGATCAGGGAACGGGGGTGTCTTTTTCTGTAGGTTGGTCAAACAAAGTGGAACTGTGCTGGTGTTTTGGTGGTCGTTATCACGCTTTAATCATGACTGTAAACAGCATGATCACAGTCACTGAGAGTTTTTCTGGCGTGGAACTTGTTTTTGTTTTTTGGGGTTTTTGCATCATTGGCCAATCTGCTTGGCAAAGCATGAAAGAGCCGACGCTGCATCAAGACCAGGAAAACACGCATTTGGAATACAGAAGCGGGCGCCAATCATCTCCCCAGGTAGCCGTTAACTTTTAGGGAGATGATTGACTTGTCGGGTGGGGGAAAGGTCGGTCTGATGTCGGCCGTGAATAAGATCAGTCGGCTTCTACCAGGCTTTAATGTTGCCATTCAAACCTAGTCATTACCCGTTTGCTCTGGCAACAAACAGACGAGGATGACAAGTTTGAGTGGGAGGTGGACGTCCGTGCTTTTTTCTATGGATGTCCATATTGGCATAAAAATGAGAAAGTTTCATACTTTGTTCTTGTGAGGATGTACAGGATGTGTCACGTAGAAAGTGGTATTGTTGACTTGAATTATTTGCGACAATGTGTTCAATTATTACACGAGATGTGTTTGATGGAAGAGCTGCTGCCTGTATCGGTATCAGTTGATATCGGTATTGGTGATGAAGTGCTGTACAATATCGGTAAGAAAGCCAACATGGACAACACATGTAGTTTTCTTGGGTGCTAATCAAAGCATAAGAAAAGCAGCCAACGTGTTGCTAAGCTGCGGGAAGGAGATGAACAGATGTGCTGGGAATGATCCCGGGGTGAGGAATGCAGCCCACCAGCGAGGTCAGAGATGCCGACCCTCAGCCTTGAAACTCGATCCCGCGTGGCACGAGGCCACCTTTTGTGGGCTCCCTCTGTCCTGCAGCCCCGCCCTGCAAGCCTTCCCCAGTGAAAGAATATCTCAGAATCAAATTAATGAACCGACTTCTTTTTCACACCGCAGAAGCGTGATCATCGCCTCCATCCCTATCAGCCTGGAGTGACAAAGTGATACCTCCTGGCCATCAGAACAGGGATATTTTCTCAACTTTTCTTTTCCTTCCGTCTGCCCCGTGATAATTATGTCTGATCCAGCCAGCCGCTGCTGCGGAGGTATTTCTTTTTTCTCTCCTCGACCGGACCGCATTTTTCATCGGTCACACTCCAGCAGCTGCCGCCCGTCTTTCTATTGTGCACCTGTTCTCCGCCTTGGGCCCCCATATGCTGCGCCGCCATGATCTCATCACCCCGCAGCACGCGGCGGTCCGGCGCCCACGCACGTCTGGTGTCGCTGTCCATCCTCGCCCTCACCATTTAATCACTTTTTTTTCCTACAAGTTGAATCAGATGGAAGGAAAGTTGCATGTGTCTGCATGAAGTATGCATTGTTGCATAGCATTAGCATAATGCTCATTTACATCCGGTCATTCCAGGTAATTCAATCTATATGTAAAACACCGCCGCTACTCGCTGACAGCCCGGCTCAGCCATTCCGCCCCGGAGAACCCTGAGGTGCCGAAATTAGAACCTGTAATCAGAGCAAGAATCCAAAAAAAAAAAGATGATGACATATATCAGACACCAACCCGGGTCTTCATCTGTAAAAGTCCACTTCAAAACTTTGCTACAGTGGAACGTTGAATCAAAATGGCAATTTGTGCAACTGGGTTGTGGAATGGCCAAAGTTGTTGTTCTCCTGGCTGACCTAGGATCTGTTCCCTCTTCTGCCATTTCTTTAGTCAACGCAGCCCTTTTCTGTTGACCACCTGTTTCTTTTTGGTTTCTGAGCTTGGATGTTCTGAAACCACGATGGTGGGCTGTGTTGCCAAAAGTCCAGCAACTATGCCTTCACCGTCGCGGCATAGATAGCACCGACGTTAGTTGCCTCATTGGCATTGCTTTGTTGGCACGAGCATGACCGCATATTGTCACCATTGCCAAAGGACAAGATGGCAGGTACAAGCATCCTAAATGAGTTTTCTCCGTAGGGTATCTGGCCTGTCGCTTAGAGATAAGGTCCGAAGCACAGTCATCGGGGAGAAACTCGGAGTAGAAGGGCTGCTCCTCCTCATTGACAGGATCCAGATGAGGTGGCCTGGGGGATGTGAGGTGTTCAGGGCACGTCCGACCGGTAGGAGGCCTCGGAGAAGACCCAGGACAATGTCTCTCTCGCCTGGGAAGTCTGTTCTTCCCTGCTTAGGTTGCTGCCCCCGCAACCTGGCATTGAGTAAGCAGAAGAAGATGGATGGATGGAGGATGAGTGGAATCAATAATTTTACTCCCCACTGAGCAAGGCAACAGCAACACCTTAGCAACGCCTCCATCGCTACCGTTTTTTTTAAACTTATTATGAACTTATATCATTTCATTGTCTTTTTGTAGCTGGCAAGAAGGTAGTAGTGTTATGCTAACACTCCGTCATCGTGGTGGTTGTAGCGTCTGGGTCTGGGGCTGCACGAGTCCTGCCAGCACTGACTCCTTGGCCACATTGCTCACTGTCACTTGTGCTGTCCCTTGAGAAGATAAAACAACAGTTGATTGGCTGTCACATGCACACCCTCCAGTCATCATTATCATCATCATTATTGCCACCGACACTAGAATAGAACAGGCACGTCAACTCGGCATCCACTTCCACAGTGTGCCCTGCGCGGGTTTGGCCGCCATGATGAGCAGCATCCAGGAACATTGCATTGCAAACATGCCCTCGGCACGCTGCTCGGCCATTAATTGCTCTCAAAGACGCTCCAAAAGACCAGATTTGTCATTGTTCAAGTTCCCCAATTAAAGAAGGACAGGTATGTGTGATAAAAATGTTGTAGATGTCTAACACTGGTTGTTGTAAATGAACAGGACATTGGACAAGACTTAAGTGTGTAATGTGTATCATGTGTGGGACTCCCACACAGTATAACCTTAAAGGAAAGAACCGTTATTCACGATCCTTATGTGAAACATGAACACATATTTCTTTCCCTTTTCTGTGCGAATGAGCGGCACACGCTCTTCCCGTGCGAGCTCACCGCACCATGAGAGAGCAGAGAGGCGCAGTGACGGAGCCCAACATCCAACAGCCGACGTGAAATTAACGGCGACGGAGACACATATCCAACGTCCAACGTGAAGCTAACTTCACCAGTGTGCAGAGTGAACCCTCTCGTCATCCGGCCTGCGTGGTAAAGAGAGGAGAGCGAGGCAGTAAATAACATTCATCCATTTTATGAAAGTGTACGCACAGCATAAACAGTAACTTTATTTGATACTTAGCTCGGAGATAGGGAATACATTGTACACTGTCATCCGCCTAGCCCCGCCCACCTCTCTTGCTCCCCATCATGGCGGGCTTTCTTCTCCATAGCGTACTACACTCTGTTCCGTTCATTTGTGACCCTCCCGTTTTTAAGCGTAGCGTCCTTGATCGTCACACTGAAATGACGTGTGAATGCGGTGAGTCATTGGGACGTATTTCTATGCAACCCTCGCTCCTCACGCGTACGCTCCGTTCTTTTGTTTCCAACTGGCGCTTCCTCCCCCATGAATCATTCACACTTCATTCATGGTTTAATAACGGAAGCAGAGATTTACACGTCTATTTGTGTCAATGATAATATTCCATCATGGTTTCATACATGCCGTTGACTGGGAATCGGACGCCGCTTGATGCCACTTCCGCTAACTTGTACGAGCCTCTCCTCCTCCACCTTCTCCTTCCTCTTTCCTCTCCTCTCCTTCTTCTTCATCTCCTCTATTTCCTTGTCTTTTCTTTCCTCCTCCTACTCCTTTTTCTTCTTCTTCTCCGTCTTCTTCTGCCGTCATGTTGTAGGCATTGCGGTCTTCATGCTATAGCTGCTTCACATTAGCTCTTTATTTTTTCTTTCCCCTCCCCAGACGTGCATGTGTGAAAGGCTTGCCAACATTAATAATTCCTCAGACAAGCTGCTGTGTTATTCAGGAGGTAGATTCCCGATAAATTATGGGCTTCTGACATCCTCAAGGAATGTCAAAAAACAGGATTTTGTCCTGCCGTCCATTCCAATAGATTTATGATTAGCTTGCGCTTGCAACCGTACTTCTATTTGTGTGAATCCTGGTAATATACACTCCTGCTACAGTGCAATGACCCTGGGGGGGTACACACCTGAACTAGCACAATGAAAGCCATACGTTTCTCTAGCTCTGACAGAATCCACATCCCGTTCATGTGAGGTAATATTTAGCATGAAAACCACATCATAGCGAGGACAAGGAGATTTGAAGAGCAGAACTAAGAAAGCAAAGAACACGTGACGTGTGTTTTTCTTTACACGAGCACAGTTGTAAGAACCATGACCTTGTGACGCCTCCTCAGGGCGCCAACCTACAGTCGCTCTCAAGACTTCATTTCAACATCTTTCTGTATCTGGCATTCATAATCATAAACATGAACTAACTTTTTGACTCTACTTTAGACGCAGTCCTTGTGCGCGGAACATTCACAGATTTCCAATAAGACGTCTACTGGCGGAAATTCATTCCTGATCTTTGAGAACTCCAGCAGTCCAACCACTCGATCTTCTCTAGCACCATGTCTGTGCGTACTCTCCATAGGGCTTCGTACTTTGTGTTAAATTCAGAAAACAATGCTAAATGTTGAATGAGGAATGAATGGAACTTGTTGATGCGGACTTCCCGTACATCCTGGCGAGATGGAATTCAAAATTGTTTATCGCCTTCGGCATTAAAAACGGGAGTAGGAGGCCCCTTTCCATCACGGACAACCAGCATCATCCAATGCAAAGCGTCGTCTCGCGACAGAAGAGCAGTTTCAGCGGCAGATTACTATCACTGTCCTGCTCCACTGAAAGACTAAGCAGATCATTCCTCCCCCACGCCATGCGGCTTTTCAACACAACACATGGGGAGCGATAAAGAATACACAGGACTGGTATTATTACCTTATGATGCATCTGTTCCAAATGTATTTCTTTATGTTTATTCTATTTTCTTCATTTCAAGTCATTTCAGTTTACCAGGCGATACAGTGCAGGGCAAACGGAATAGATAGTAACTTGCGATACTGTGCCAAGAACGAGACAGCGTATAAAAACACGGGCAAAAGTTTGGCAAAAATCTTTGGCTAAAACTGAATCAGCTGAAACCGAAAACTGGGGCGTACGAAAACCGAGGTTTGCTTGCACATGTTCAGTCGGCCCTTGCTACACCGCAGTATGAACATCGCTCCCTCACTCTATGGCGGTTTTTCAAAAATGAATTCATGAACTCATTCAATCCCAGCCATTTTTCAAAAGACAGCCCTTCAGTAGCGGCCATTTTAGACCATTTTTACTGATCTTTCAAGGCACACAGAATGTTGTGTTCTATGGTTATATAAACATAGACCCTACCAAAACAAAGATTAGACTGCAGTCTTTCATCAGGAAAAAAAAAATGTGTTTCTACCTTTTTCCGTTCTTTAGTACTCAGCGGTAGAACATAGGTAAGTTTCAGGAAAATATCAGTTCCCGACTAAAAAAGGGAGAGTAAAATTTTTTGTGAAAAATATAATTTTCACTTTGACACAATTTTTGTGCTTTTGTGACAGCTCAAATGTCAAAGTTATACCAACCAGCTTTCTTTTTTTAAACTTTTTACAGTGTTCACATTTGAACTGAACTGTGTTTGCGCACACGTGTGCACGTGTGCACGTGTTAAAATGTCCCTACCGTGCGTAACCTTCTGCACTCCTCCACGCGCTTCCACGAGTGTGTTTTGATATGCAAACGATCCATGCCGAGCTTTTGTCAAACCTTGTGGTCGTTCTTATGGCTTGAAACTGCTCTAAAAGTGACATCCATTAGTGTGCAGTTGCTTCATCACCTCTTTTCGCCTCTTGTGCAAAAAATGTGTAAAAGACATATTAGTACGTCTTTGGGATCGGGCCTTTGGGATGATAAAAACATATAAAAGTACGTCTTATTGAAAGAGTTAATAAATGATCACTTTTTCATGGTTGGCTACGGCCTATTATCAGTCCAAAATATTCATTTTTAAGCAAATGTTACGTATCCTTGGCCTAAACATTTTCAAGCATAAAAATCAACTAAAATACAAATACAGTTTAAAGCAGTGCAAGATGTTGATGAGCTGCCAGTAGGTGTCACTGGTAACAAGCACTAGACTTGATTGCTAGCAACAGGCTTTTATTGCCAGTTTGAATGATCTCACAGCAAGAACAATAATAACAATAGTTATAATCATCATCATCATCATAACCATAATAACAACACGGGCTACTGTTGTGGCCGTACCTACTCCAGCTAAAACTCAGCTCTGAATTCCCGACCTCACTTCCTGTCCGCATGTCCACAAGACATTTATTGAAACACTAACAAGCAGCAGTCTTATTTATGTCTTAAATGTCTTATTTTCTCTTATTATGTCCACTATATTGGGTAATAGGAGTGTAAAGGTGACTATAGGGGTGTTATTTCATGTCTTTTGGGCTCTAATAATATTAAAAACTGTATGTAGGAGGTCGTAAACTGGTGATCTAACTGTGAAAATATTTGATTTATGAGCAAGGAATCGCAGCCGGGTCTGGCACAACTGAGCCGCAATAAGAGGTTTGCCTGTGTTTGTTGTATTTTATGAATTACAGGCATTCCATGGCTCTGATATGTTGTACTCGTGTGTGTGCATGGAATCGGTGTTGGGCCAGGTCCAAGACCATCTGTACCAGACGTGTCAGTTTAGGATCCGCACGCTCACACGAGCCAAACGTTGCAGACTTTAAGGTGTGAAACAGGCACGGTGCGATTGGCCTGGTATCAGTTCGCCATAAGAAAACTGACTGTTTTGAGTAGAATACGATGGGATGTTAGGGAAAGGCTGAAGTTGACTAATTGAGATTGTTGAAGATCAGGTATCACATTGAAGTATGTTGCCACTTAACGAGGCGCTGCGACACCGTCATCATATGCAAACTGCATTCTTGGTCTTTCGTCTCCTCCTCAGATTGATTTATGATGACTCTGTGATGCTACTCAGCAGCAAATTTATGGGCCGGCACCCGCTAAACGTCTGCTTTGTCAGCAGTGAGTCACGGTCGTGTTTTGTGAGTCACAGGAAATCAGCCCCTAATGCCTTCCGACTATTCATCTTTAGTGTTAGCGTTTCATTCGGAAAGGAGGAAGGATGTTGTGTTTTTTTGTTTTTTTTCTCTCCGCATGTCATGCAGGGAGGTGACTGGCAGACCTGATTGGCTTCAGGCAATTTATGTCACTTCCACCTCTGAGGAAGGAACAAAAACGCTTGCGGTGTCCTGTGGCGACAGTCCTGACATGTTGGCTTACACGCTTTACATTGGAATGATGTGACGAGCCTTGAAATGGATTTGACTTTAAGTAATGTCAATTCCCTCCGAATTTGCATGTCTTCAAAGATGCTGTCGCCCAGTTGAAACGCTGAAGAAATGAAGACAAGCAGTGCACTCGTTAGTTCATCCCGACGCGTCCTAGCGGTCCTTGGCTTAACAACATCATTTTGGTCTGTAAACATGACACTAGTTAGTTACAGAACTAGTTACAGCTGCACGGCGGAAATCACAGGAGTCAAACTCAAGGCCCGGGAGCCGGATTCAACCCGCCGTATCATTTTATGTGGCTCGCGAAAGGCTGAAAATAATGGAATAAAAGAATCAAGAGTTTTTTAATTAATATATATTTTTTTGAAATATTTGGATATATATTTTCATTTTATTATATTTGTAATATTATTGTGAAAAATAATTGTATATGTAATGTTTTTTTTACTTATTCCAATATACTGATATTACACTGTGTTCCAAATTATACTTTTTTTTTTGTTTTTCAATGACATTGATGGATGGCATTGCGTCTTGGGCTCTTTGAATTACTGATATCAATCTTGACACCTGTCATTAGATTGCCAGGTGAGCCCAATTAAAAGAAAACCACTTAAAATGATCCACATTATTAAGCATGCCACTGCAGGATCTCTCTGCTGACAAAACAGCGTCAAGTATTGCAATGCCTTAGACAAGGCATGAAAACATTCAATCATTCACAAAAACCTTTGTACGGTGAAGACATTTGTGACTGATTGAGATGACAGCCGGGATTGTGCTGATGAATTCATGATGAGAAAGGTTTCTGCCAGACTGTTAAAAAGCCATGACAAAGCAGCAAACGGGTATTTGAAGCTGCTGGTGCCTCTGAAGTCCCACGAACCTCAAGGTGTAGGATCCTCCAGAGGCCTGCAGTTACCCATAAACTGACTATTTGGCCACCCCTAACCAATACTCACAAGCAAAAACAGCTGCAGTGGGCCAACAAATACATGGAGATTCATTTTCAAACAATCCTGTTTACTGATGAGGGCCGAGCAACCTTGGGAGGTCCGGATGGATGAAGTAGAGTACGGCCAGCATATCTCAACAAGGCTGTGATGGCAGCAAGGAGGTGGCTGAGTCATGTTTGGGATCGGAATCATTGGGAGAGAGCTGGTAGGCCCTTTATGGTCATTGAAGGTGTGAAAATGACCTCAGCAAAGTATGTAGAGTTTCTGACTGACCACTTTCTTCCATGGTACAATATGAAGAACCATGCCTTCTGTAGTAAAATGACCTTTATGCATGACAATGCACCATCTCATGGTGCAAAGAATACCTACTTCTCTGTCATTGGCTGTTATGGCATGGTTTGGCCTCCTTTTTTCCCCCGACCTCAACCCAATTGAGAACCAATGGAGCATCATCAAGCAATATACCTATGAGGGTGGGAGGCAGATCACAACAAAACAGCAGCTGTGGGAGGCTAATCTGACATCTTGCAAAGAAATTCAAGCAGAAACGCTCCAAAAACTCCCAAGTTCAATGTAAGAATTGTGACGGTTATATGAAAGAAGGGATCTCATGTTAACATGTAACTTGACCTGTTCAAATGTTAGTGATTGAAATAGCTTTTACTTTCAGTAAATATGACATCCTTATGCTGCAAATTCAACAGATGACCATTTTCGGTTCGTAACAACCAGTGAAATGCTTTGAAACTCTGTTGTGCATAATAAAAATACTCTGTGGTCCGACGAGACAAAAGTTGAACTTCTTGGAAGGCGTGTGTCCCATTGGGCTTTTCATTTGTTTTTTTTTGGCCCACTTTTAAGAAGGAAAAAGGGGGCAAAAAAATCAGCAAAATGGAACCATCAGCAGTAATTTTACATGAATATAGCCCAAAATATTAAGACAAAAAAAGCTGTAATGTTACAACAAAAAGTCCTAATTTTACACAGAATGACATCATAATATTATGAGGACAAAAGAACTTTATTTGAGGAGCATAAAGTTGAAATATTGAAGAAAAAAGATGTTATTCATTCGAAGTTGTAATATTTTCAGAAACAAAACAAAATAAAATAGTTTTTTTGTTAAAATTAAATTGGGGAAAAAGTTTTATGGGAATAAAGTCAAAATATTACCAGAAGAACGAATTTAAAAAAAAAAAAAACACTCCACATTGAAAAGTTGTATTCTAACAAGAACAAATAGTGGCATAGAGCGGAAATACTAAAGAAAAAAACAAATTCTTAAAATGTGTTCTTTTTTAAAGTAGTAATATTATGAGAAACTGGAAACGCACTCAGAGACCTCAGAGACCTGAGAGACCTCCCAGACCTCAGAGACCTGAGAGACCTGAGAGACCTGAGAGACCTCCGAGACCTCAGAGACCTGAGAGACCTGAGAGACCTCCGAGACCTGAGAGACCTCCGAGACCTGAGAGACCTCCGAGACCTCCAAGACCTCAGAGACCTGAGAGACCTCAGAGACCTCAGAGACCTGAGAGACCTGAGAGACCTCACCATAGTTCCGTCCATATTGTGATTCACACCAACATAATACATGTTTTGGATCATACTTTATCCTTTCGTCTGTGCCATCTTTGAAGGTATGACTAAAGGTTTGATTAAATGAGATTATTATCCACAGGGGACGTGCACACACTGATACGTGTCTGGTGTGCGTGTGTGTGAATGCCACATAATGCTGACTCAGCACTTATTCATTTGAAACAAGTGATTGCAGTTTTACCCGGTGTGCTGCTTATACCAGTAACATGAGTTGTTTATTTCCACGCTGCTGCAGACCAAAGCACAGCAAAAGAGCATCAAGATCACAGTTCAGCACATCTTACCGCAGCTTGACACGTACACACATACACCTACAAATAAATTCACCAGACAGAAGACAAATCTGCCAGGAGATATCTTGCCTCTCCGTTTTAAATTAGTCGCCTGTGTGTGCAGTTGAAAAATAAGACACATGATGTTTTTTAAATAATAATAATAAAATAAAAGTCAAATATAATCTAAACATTTTTAGAAGACACCTGCGTGTCGTTATTTTGTGCCAGGAACACCAACCTGTCAAGTGCATCAGGCTTAGCAGGTGTCTGTCTAACTTCCTTGTACATTTGTGGTAGAGCTTGTCGTGCTAAATATTTGTGACTGCGAGGCTTGCTGGACATCGTGAGTCCATCGTTTTCAGCAGGTTTTTAAAGCTGTTTTTTCCACTGTTGCAATGGGTACCATGTCTTAGCAATGTGATAGGACACCTATTTATAATAGCACACCACTTTGCGTTTCCTTTCATGAGGGAGATACAGCACAGATCCAGTCTGTATCCATATCACCGATATGCTCGGTTTTGATATTGTGCTTAAAGTAAATATCGATACAGTATATCGCCCAGCCGGAATGCAGAGTGCGCATCACTGCAGACGCCGCACCAGTCCGCCTGTCCATCTCACTTTCTATCCTTCCTTCACTTGTGAAGAAGACCTCGAGGTACTTAAACTTCTCCATTTGGGGCAGGATCTCATCCCCGACCCGGAGATGGCACGCCACCCTTATCTGAGCCAGGACCATGGACTAGCACTTGGAGGTGCATAATTATTATGACTAATATGAATAAAAATCAGATGGAATATTGGACACAGAACATTTTCTAAGTGGAATAACAAACCATGGTTCCCTGACAAAAAGTAGAAGAAATCAGCTGCCCTAAAGAAACGTCACCTTTTCCTCTTTGATTTGCATCCAATCCGCTGATGGACGGAGCTGCTGTTGAGTGTGATTTAGTCAGACTCGGTATCTTCTACGTCAGCCGCCAGAATGCTCCTCATGATCTCATCTGGCCGGCGTCCCCGAAGGTGTCACTGAGCACCTGGCGTCCGGAACGCCATCAGTCGTCTCTCCTGTTCTCACATTTGCATTTGTGCATCCGGTCGAGGCCTATGGCCGCCAGAAAAAGCCTGGGAGGGGTGTGAAACGCTTGGCTGCGGGAAAGCTTCAGACGTTTGGAGTCCTGCTCCTTTCACAACCGGCGTGCGTGAGGCGTGCAGACAGGTGGTTGGGATAAGGGCGCAGATGGAGCAAACATTTCATGACGAGAAACGAACGTGTTGGATATTCCTGCTTATGGAGATCAAGATAAGATTGTGGAGGAAGAGCCGTGATTTGAAAAGAATATGAGCCACTGTTTCACGTGCGGGATGCTAGCAGCTTACCTGGATCTGCTGGAATGGAAGCAGCACCGCATGGCAAGATAAATGAGAACGAGCCGGAACACTGAAGGCGGGAGGCGGCTGGAAAGGTCCAAGAGGGGATCAAAGGAGCGTGGAGGAATTGTCGACATGCAGCATTGACAAGAACCTCGCAGGGTGAGGAGTGAGGAGTCTGTGACAGCTGCAGCATCATTAGAGTATTAGGATCAATCCTGAAGGCCCGGACTGCTTCCCACGGACACGGTCAAGCAGCTGCCCAGTTACCTATTCAGCCCCCTTCCTCAAACACTGCCAGCGCCTATGGAAAGATTTCGGCCTGCTTTTGTCTGATCTTTGCTTGCACACATCCTCGGCCAGAGGCCCTCCATGAATAATGTTCACCTCTCCCGCTCCTCCCAAACCTTCCACTCCAATTAGTTTGAGGCTGCTCTTTCACGACATCTAGGAAGAATAACAGGGATGCGCCATATTGGCGTGCATGTTCCAGCCTCTTGCCATCATGATACCATCTATTCTTTGGCTTATCAAGGGTAATAGAAGCAGTGCCAAAGGGCATAATGCAAATCCAAAAAAGCTCTCAGATACTTGATGAAATTAACAGAACTGTGGTTTATCACACCTGAGTTCAATTTCTCTAGCCACACCTGTTCTCAATCAAGGTGAAGACAACGAAGTGAAAGTCATCAAAAGCTAGACATCACGCCGAGATCGAAAGAAATTCAGGAACAAATGAAAGTCATTGATATCTGTCAGTCTGGAAAAGGTTATACGGCCATTTCTAAAGCTTTTTTTCCTCCCTTCTGTGTTGAATGCAAGGTCGTATTTCAGCAAGTTGAAGGTTGTTTGATGACGTGACACACCTCCGCTGCGGGCTGGTCTGAAAGCGTCCGTGGTGGGGCCTTTTGTACGTGAACGATCATAACATCATTGCTGGATTGATGGCGGTGCGTCTTTTCCTCCCAAGTCATTGTTTAGGCGCGACCAACCTGCTGAGAACTCTTTAACCAAGCCGAGTTAGTGGACGTGACGCTGAGGCTGATGATGATCAGGATAACTCAATTCATCTGCTTGTTCCGGGTCGTAGAGGCGAAAGGTTGAGACAAAAGGCGGATGACGAGTTGGTGGCGTCGGAGTTAATGGTTCGTGCTCATTGCGACACATTGCGCTCGCATGACGGCACGTTTTCTGCGTTTCAAGCGTGGTCATCATCCTGCGTGACACTAACGACGGCACACGCAACCTCTGACAAAGTGACACAATATCCACCCTGGCGCACAAACATCGTAAGTGCTTCCCTTTGCGGTAAAATGTGGCTGCTTTACTTATTTCTTCCTTTTTCTCCAAACACAATCCTGCAGGATTTTCTGTTAAGCAAACTCATTCATCACCGGTGTGTGTGTGTGTGTGTGTGTGTGTGTGTGTGTGAGTGAGAGTAGAGACGTGACTTATTCCCATAGCGGCAGGCTGAATTGTTGTAACGTTTAATATGTGCTGGCAAAATCTTTGCCCCCAGCCCCCAGCCCACCACACTCCCTCATGTCTCCAGCAGATGCGAGGCTCCTCCATCCGTCTCTAATTGTTGCCGACCTCGCACATCATTTGCGTTGTCTGTCGTAAAAATGAAACGGCGGAACCTTACGCCGGGGAGCCATAACCGTTTTCCAGCCTATATGCTTTTTTTATGGCCATATTTAGAGCCTTCATAAATATACGGGCAAAGCATTAGGGAGCACGGAGCCGAGTAGCAGGCGAGACACCTGCCGGCTTCACTGCGGATGGCCGTGTAGCGAGCGCCGGAAGACGCGTTTTCATCCAGTGCCAGTCTCAAAACATTCTGGGTTACTTGGGTGTCCGACGGGGTACATTGACGTACTTTGTACCTTCAATAAGACACAAATTCACTCCTGCTAGCAGAACAAAACATGAGGGTGGCCACTGAAGGTCATCATGATCATGTGATCCCATCACAATTTGTCCGTAAATGTTGCTCCTCCTAATGAGCCATGCAGCATATCATGCAGTGTCTTCAACGTCTGTGTCTGTCTTCAGCATCAAACTACGTCTCTGCCAGGGGTGTCCAAAGGTCTCATATCAACTTCGCTCTTTGCGCTTTATTTTCCACATTTTACTCCTTTTTGTATTTCCAAATATTTGGACTTTCTTCTTAAATAATTTTCATAAATGTTCCTTATGTAATATTATCACTTTTATTCCATATTATATATATATATATATTTTTTTTTTTTACCAAACCGTTGTTTCCAAAAATGACAACTTGTTTTTGTTTTTCTTGTTTCTCAAAATATTATACATTTCTGTAATATTTGAAATCTATGCTACTAAAATGACTTGACTTTTCCTCATAATATTTCAAATTTATTCTTGGGAAATTGTGACTTTTTTCTCGATTTTTTTCCATCTAATATTTTGACTTTATCCTTGTAAAATTACGTCTGTTTTACCCGTTCCGGCTGGGTTTTTGGGTTTTTTTTCCTCCACTATTTCAACTTTCTTCATGTAAATTGTCTTCTTGTAATTAGGACTTTAGTCCCATAATATTTTGACTTTATTCCCATGATATTATAACTTTTTCCGCAACCTAATTTTCCAAAAAGGACAACTTTATTTGCTGTTTTTGTTTGGTTCTCATAATATTAGGACTTTTAAAATGCAATGTGTGTCTCTTTAATATTTCAACTTCATACTACTAAAACAACGTTATATTTACTCATAATATTTACAAACATTATTCTTGTAAAATGATGACATTTTCTCATTAAATTACAACTTTTTTGCTCCAAGCGATCAGCCACCTATCAGTATCGTCTGATTTCCGTGGAAAAAGCATAAAGGTGTCGGCATAAAACAACCAAGGCGAGACATGAGGGATAAAATAATAGAACAAGAATAAATAAATACATGCATATGCATATACTGTATATATATGCACATGCTCCTTCAGCAGCAGACTGTTACACCCACGGTGTAAGAAGGAGAGGTTCCGCAGGTCCTTCATACCGACCGCTGTCAGGCTCTACAACACCTGCACCACCTGAACCATGTTGTAGTCACTATGTATTCTTTACTTGCGTATCTTGCTTGCTGCTGTAATAAGTGAATTTCCCTGCTGTGGGATAAATAAAGTACAAATACAAATACAATACAACACATACACACAGAGCAGATCACGTACAATATGTCGTGCAATAATACATAATAAATAACAATCATTTTTAGTCCAGTCCTGTTTTTCCACGACAGGAGATATGCAATGTTACACATATCGGTATCGGTTGATATGGGAATCGGAAATTGAGAGTTGGACAATTTCGGTTATCGGCAACAAAGCTAATATCGGACATCCCTATTTCTAAGTGAAATGGGTGAATTTGGTTTCCATCCTAACTTTTGGACTATCAAGCAGTGACCGAGCAAACTGCAGCCCAAAACGAGTCCCGAAAGCAAACCATGAGTCAGTGGCACTTTAAACCCGCACACATTTCCATTTGTCTTCCTCTTCCTGCCAAGACAGAAAACGCAAAGCAGCCCTCAGATTGTTTAGCAAACACCGAGCGTTGTTCTCCAACCGCCGCAAGGTCGACTGCTTCCGTCCCTTACAGGCTCCTCGTGCGGCGGAGTTGGAGGTTGATTAAAAAGTCGGCATCTTGCACGGGGTGAACGCACCATCCAAATAGAGACGTGTATCGGCAAAGAGGGTGTTTAGCGGGGATGTTCTCTGACCTCAGCAACAAGGTAGCCCATGAAAGATGCATGCGTTGTGCACTTAGGCTCAAGTTGACCAAAATTCTCTTGAATTATTTCTGGCTGTTTTTCATTGGCAAGCGTTCTTCGCGAGCGAGACGAGGAGGAGTCAATCAGGGAAAGCTGGACATGGCCGGGCCGTGCCGGGGCGCCAACTGACGGTCCAATCAGGCCTACTCTGACTGTGATGGCGTCAAACGATGCTCGACCTTCCCGGCTGTGCCGGCTTTTAGCTGATTATGAGTATCTCTCCAGCTGCAGCTCACCAGGACGTCTTCACTTATCTTCACTGGGCCAGGCGGCGCTCGGAATACTAAAGCACAGAGAAGGGCTGATGAAGATAAACTTGTTGCTTTTATCGGGATTATTAACACTCCTTCATCCGAGTCAAACAACCATCGGATCTTGGAAGTTGATGCAATTGGATGGCGGTGCGAACTCCATCACAACTTAGCTTCCTCTTGCCCAACGTTTCCTTCCGAGCGCCACCTTCTCACTTCCCTGTTGTTTCATGCAACGCCCTCTAAGACAGGCGTGTCCGAAGTTTTTTATTGGCCCTCGGCTTGTTCTAAAAATATCATTTAACAAGACAAGTAAAAATGTAGAAAAACAGCAAAAATCAACAATTATTTTACAAGAATAAAGTCACAATATTAAGAAAAAGACTTTGTAATCTTAACAAGAAAAAAGTCATAATTTTACCAGTAAAACATGGTAATAGTACGGGGAAAAATAACGCTATTTTAGTGGCATCAAGTTGAAGAAAAAATAAAGGTTTTGTAATATTATGATAAACAAACAGAACAACAAATAAAGTTAGAATTTTTGGAAAGTTAGCTTGTAGAAAAAGTTATCATGTTGAGAAAATAATTCAAAATATTCAGAAAATAGAGTCATAATTACGGGAAGAAAATTTACAAGAAGAAAGTTGAAATAGTTGGAAAGTAAAAAAAAAAAAACAACAGCAGAAATGGAAAACAGATCTAATTTCATGAGAATGATGTGAAAATATGAAGAGAAAAAAGTCGTATTCTAACGAGAAAAGGCGTTGCAATTTTACAAGAAAAAATGCGTAATATTATGAGGAAAAATAATGTCATTTTAGTCGCACTCACCTGAACTATTAACGTGTTTTTGAAAGTCTAAATAAGCAAAACAAAGTGGTCATTTTTGGAAAATTAGGTTGGGGACAAAGTTATAAGTCATAATATTATGGGAATAAAGTCATATTGTTACAAAAATAACATTTACAAACATTATTCAAGAAGAAGGTTGACAACAAAATTAAACAGAAAAAAACAGCAAAATGCTAAAAAAAAGATGAAAGAGTGACGTTGATATTAATAATATGCTTGTTGCACTTATGACAAAGCTGAGATGAAATATGTACGCTGCGTCCACAGTGATTAGGCAACTTGCATGATTGATTATTAGCGTTATTATTTGACAACAACAGTGCTCTTGGTCAGTCCTAAATGTTATTAAACCTCAGACATGTTTAAGGAATTGAAAGTCAGGTTTTGGCTTTTGTTGGGAATATCTGTGAGTGCACAAGGATTAGGCAACTATTAGTGTGCGCAATCATTAGGCAACTCAGAGAAAAATATTCCCATCTCACTACTTTATTTTCATTTTTTTAGGTCAGAATGATAAACAAACAACACAAAGTTTACAAATAAATGTTTCTGACATCAGTGAGCAATATAGAACATAGCCGGCCTTCTTTTCAATAACACGGAAAAGCCTTCCGTTCATGGAGCCTGTCAGTTTCTTCATCATTTGACCATCAACTTGTTGACCAGCAACCAAAGCCTCCCAGGCACGGTTCAGAGACGTGGACCCTTCTTCTTCTCTATAAATCTTACGTTTAAAAGGCCCAAAAGTACTCAGTCAGGTTTAAGTCAGGTAAGCAAGGACCTTTTTAAGACCTTTACTAGCTAGCCACTCAGTGGAGTACTTGGATGCTTGAGATGGAGCATTGTCCTGCATAACAATCACGGTCTTCTTGAAAGATGCACACTTTTTCCCGTACCACTGTGTGAAGAAAGTGGGAGTAGGTTTGGGAGGTGAGTTGGAGTCCATCTTCAACCTGAAAAGTCCCAACAAGGTCATTTTTTAAGGATCCCAGCCCTTACCAGTACCCCCCTCCACCCTGCTGGCATCTGAGTTGGAGTGGAGCTCTCTGGCCTTCCCTCTGGTCCACCAAGAGTCACTCTCATCTCATCATCCATAAAGTGTTTAATAAAAATCTGTCTTCAGATATTTCTTGGCCAAGTCGTAGCCTTTCAACCTGGGTGTCTCGTTCAGTGGTGGTCGGGTTTCAGCCTTCCTTACCTGAGCTCCATGGGCCGTACTTCTGGACATTCCAGGTAGATTACAGTTCTGGAATATGACAGCACTGGAGGATGATGGCTTCCTGGGCGCTTCACGTTTGATTTTTGTCAGTTAATTTGCACGTTTTTCTCTCGGCATGTTTCTTACAACCCTTTTGTGCACGTTTGTGCAAGAAAACATTTAATGGTTCTTGGGTCACGTCCTAATATCTTGGCAATTTCAAGAGTGCTGCATCCCTACGAAAGATGTTTTACGGTTCTTGACTTTTCAGAGTCTGTTAAATGTCTTGTCTGGCCCATTTTCCCAAGGAAAAAGAATAATTGTGCACACCTAATAAAGGGTGTTGCTCTCCTCAGGCCACACCCTCCATCACCTGGTATGCTGAAACCCAGCAGGCATTCAAGTTCATTCAGCTTGGGGTTGGGAAATATGCATCAAAATGACAATATGGTCAAAATACTGACCTGCCTCGTACTTGTGCACACGGTGTATAACTTGTTAGCATGTCTGTGCGTGTTGCTTTACAAAATATCAAAGTGGCAAAGCTGCATCCTTCATTTTTCACTGCTGTATGTGGACATCATTGGTAGAAAAACCTGTGGACACCCCTTCTCTGAGAGAATTCTCATTTTAAAGTGAAAACAGGAAATGTCATGCTGTGCTTGATGGACATATTTTGTCGGGGACAAAAGATAACACCAGCGTATTCCTTAGCATTTCAAGCATGTTTGCTCGTTAGCCTAAAATCCTTCCCGCCCAACACCTGCAGGCTGAAATCTATGAATAGAAGTCAGTAAACAGTTGACTCGGTATTGGTTTTTACTGTTTGCTTACGGCTAAATCCTTTAAAGTAAAGTAAGCATTGTTTGTTTGTGTGGTAAGGTTAACATTTATAGATCCTGGAAGAATTGCCAGAAGTTAAAGCTGCCCTTCTGCGAGAGGCCGTCGTATTGAGCTGCAGTTTGTCTTTAACTCCATGTTTAAGGTCAAACTTGGAGGCAACAGGACATTCTCAGCATGTCGGAGGCTCTTCCAGTTGATTCTCCTCCATTTGAAGAAATCAAGCATGATTAAAGTTGTGTCCCACTGGGTTCTTCAGCGACGCCGTCTGAAAAGCAAAGGTGTACGTTCCAAACTTTGCATAAGTTCAACATTTCCAACGTCCGTCTTTGGATAGCGACTGGTGGCTGTTATACGTAACTCTATTGTTTTTTTCTATTTTCACGGTTACTGCGGTGGAAACTTGCAGTTTTTGTAGACTGTCTTGGCTTTTGTGCAGGTGCAAGTGTGGTAGTACAGTCGTCCCTCGCAGTGCCGCGGTTCCATGATCGCTCCCTCACTATATGGCGTTTTTCTCAGAATTAGTTAATAATGGTGTCTGTTTGGTGGTAGACTATGGTGTACTATTAGTCAAAACACACTGAAATACAAGTTACATGTGGTACTGCGATCAGTGGGCGGCAGCAATGTTACATTGATGAGACATTAGCTTACATGACATTAGCTTAACGCTGCATGAAGTCATGAAGTCAGCCATGGCATGTCCCACATGACAGAGTGAAAAAAAAGTTCTACTCCCATTCTGTGTGAAAGTGGTAATCTTTTGGCTTCTTAATTTTAGAAGAGCTAAATTTGAGGTTAATTTGTTAGCTCGCTAGCTTGCTAGCTCGCAGCCATCTTGAGTGTAAAGGTGACAGGCCTGTCATTTCATCCATCCATCCATCCATCCATCCATCCATTCTCTTCTGCTTATCCGTGTCTGGTTCGCGGGGGAAGCGATCTCAGTCAGGAAGCCCAGACTTCCCGATCCCCAGCCACCACCTCCAGTTCCACCAGGCGGACACCAAGGCTTTCCCAGGCCAGCTGTGAAGGAGCAGCAGCTCTGCTCTGAGCTCCTCCGAGATGACCGAGCTCCTCACCCTATCTCTTAGAGTGAGTCCAGCCATCCTACGGAGGAAACTCATTTTAGCCTCTTGTATGCGCAATCTCGTTCTTTCCGTCACAACTAGAGGGCTGTAATAATGTTGAAAAGCTTATTTAGAAAGTCATAAACAGGTTTTCTATGCTCCAACTATGAAAATATTCATTTTATTAACATTGGATCCTGTATTGCGGAAATTCATTTGACGCGGTCGGGTCTGGAACCAATGAACCGCCATAAACGAGGGGCGACTGTAGTCCAAAACAATTGTATTCTCCAGGAAATAGTCATCCAAATATACCTTCAGAAGGAGCCATGGTGCTAGCACGGTAGCTACAGCAACCGTTTGGTGGCATACATGGCATACTGTTGTGTTGCTGGGAGCACTTCCTGTTTCCCAGCATGCTTTGCTGACTGTTGTTGTAAATGGCTGCTAAGTTACACAGTTAGAGCTCACATAGTTGTTGCATTATTGGTTGGTTGTGTCTTGTCTGTTGTTATCTACCTATTGCGTTGCCGTGTGATGTTTTAGCTCTTTCTTTTATGACAACATGAGTAAGACATGCAGCATGATGAGTGCTGACATCCCGCGATTACAACAGGGTTGCTATGTTCATTGTGAGCTCTTTTGTTACTCTTCTTGCAAAATAAAGAGTTACCTCACCGACTCGTGAGCGCCACAATATGGACAGGCAACTTCTGCGTCACGCTAATGTGGCTCACACAGGTACACTATACTTGAGTACCATCTAGTGGTCCAACTGTGAGTTACACCTCTCATGACAATAATGAAAAAATGGTGTCAAAATGGTGTCGATATCATCGATTATCGGCGATAATTTGTAGCACAATTATCGACCAGCAGAATTTCCACTGAATTGCCACTGAAAAGCAAGCAACAACCACTTAATGTCTCAGTTGCAAACAATCACCCGCAAACGCAAGTTTGTAGAAAAGTGTGACCTGCCTCTATGAAATAATAACATACCATTGTGAGTTTTTAACAAATACGTGTTTATGTTGTGGCCACCTTTAGTCACTTGATTGCATTTATTTTCATTTTGCTTTGTTTGTGGGATTATAGACCGCATTTTATTTAATTAGAGAGAATTTAACTATTGTTTTTGTTGTTTTTGGTTCAGTACTGTGAAATAAACCGTGAACGTGGGATATTTTTGCCCAACGTTATCACACTGTCATCTCATACCAACCATGTCTACTCATACTCTTCTGTCCACCCTCCACGGCCAGAAAACTTTGTTGAATTTTCTGCCTTATGACACCATCTGACATAAATACTTAGACGGAGGAAGACGGAATCGTTAAAAGGCTCCTCGGGAAGGAGCCTTTAAATATGACGACCCGAAAAAATAAAGGCAGAAGTTGTTATTTAGTTAGTTACTCGCGTAACGACGTGAGCTTCAGCGCTCGCGTGACAATCACATTTCAACAGCGACGTCATGCTAGGTTAGCCTACTCACTGAAGAAAAACAAAATGATCAAAGCACCCATGCCTGTAGCTGACCGATGGATAGTTGGCACAGTTCTATTTTGCGACGCGTAGCGAAGCCTGCATTTTTACAAACTGTTGGGACCGTATACGGGGTGGGCCAGGGGCGGGTCAGAGGCGGTATCACGTCCATGAGGAAGCAGGTTTTTTCCACCATGACATCAGGAAAAGCTTTCTGAAGGTAAAAGTTAGTGTTTTGGTTGGGGCCACTGCTGCTGCAGGAGCTGTGGCAGCCTCGTTACTCAAGCAGGCCCTCAAAGGCTTCCTTGTTTTGGCGCCAGGAGGGGACAAGGCTCCGCTCCGATAGCGTCCGCATCTGTGATTCATAGAGCGTGTTCCCCACCTTGCTCTTTATCCCATCCTCTAGATTATAGGGCAGACTAATGGTTTGTCACTCGGAATGAACGAGCGCCGCCGCAAGTTGTACCGCTGCTGCCCTCGTCCTGCGGGCCCGGCGCACCGTGATTGAACACCCCGCTTCTTATTCCCTCCTAGGTGCACTTCTGCTCCACCTTTCTGGTCCTCTCAAAGTATCTTATTACAGTCTCAGATGAGTTGAAAAATTGGATGTGGTATCCCCGTCTGAGGATGGATGGATGCTCGCTCCTGTGATTGTTTTCCTCAGAAAAAGGCGGCGGTGAGCTCAGTAATGACTTGGTGACGAGGTGGATGTGACTCCTGAGAGGAGCCTGATCTTCTTTGTGACTTCACCCTGACAGCTTGGAATTGGGATACGCTGCTAACTTAAATGTCCCATATGTGCCAAATGTCCCATACATGTCTCTACAGTCGTCCCTCGCAATATTGTGTCTTTTTTTTCTGAAATGAATGAATGAATTAATGATGGCTGTTTGGTGGCAGACTGTATGGTCTATTATTAGCCAATACACATTGAAATACAAGTGATATGTAGTACTGGCAGCAGTAATGACACACAACATTGACACATTAGCTTACATGACATTACCTTCAAGGAAAAGTGCACTTATTTTGGAATTTAGGCCCATCGTTCACAATGCTTATGTGAGACGCGAACACACATCTTTCTCTTTTCTGTGCGTTCTAAAATATAAAAACAGGTCAAAAGAGGCAGATAATTAATGAACGTAATATGACAGACCTATTACGCCTAGAAAGTCCACTGTTAAGTCATTCAATACCAAAGATGTAGTTATGCATTTTCATAAACCCGAACACCCTTTCTCAACAATGTATTTATACGTCTTTTACGGGGTTTTTGCAAGAGAGGCAAAAACAGGTGATGACGCACCTCCCCACTAATGGATGTCAATTTTAGAACAATTTTAAGCCACAAAAAAAAGGGTCACAAGGTGGCAGAAGTGTATTTGATAAGAGCTCAGCAGAGGTCACGTGAATGGAAGAATCACACCCGACAGGAAGGAGGAAGTGGAAGAGCGTGGAGGAGTGTAGCGAGCAGAAGGTTACGCATTGTAGGGAAATTTGAACGCGTGCACACGTGCACACATTGTTGATGCTTTTTGGAGTTTTTTTCAGAAGGCTTTATGATGTGCCATTACGTGCATTCTTACCTGCCTCTTTTGAGCTATTTTTTTACCTTCAGGACGCACAGGAAAGAGAAAGACGTGTTTGTGTGTCACATAAGGATAGTGGATGATGGGATAAAGTCCTGAAAAAGTGCACTTATCCTTTAACACTGCATGAAGTCAGGACGTCAGCCATGGCATGTCCTACATGATAGAGTGAAAAAAGTTCTGCCCCCAATCCTTGTGGAAGTGGTAAGTTTTTGGCTTCTTAAGTTTAGAAGAAATAAATTCAAGGCTAGTTATCTCGCTAGCTTCTTAGCTAGCAACCATCTTGAGTCCATGCAGCACAGGAGTTGCAATGTGTTGTACACAAAGAATAATAGGAGTGTAAAGGTGACTATAAAACTTGATATATTATATTTAGAAAGTCACTCACAGGTTTTCTATACTCTAACTATGAACATATTCAATTTATTAACAGTCAGTCTTATATTACAGAAATTCATTTATCGCGGACGGGTCTGGAACCAATGAACCGCCATAAACGAGGGACGACTGTACCTGCGTCTCAGAGGTCCCACAACGGTGTCACTGGATGTTTGTTAATTAAGCTTGAGGCTGGAATTTAGAGAGTTAAAGGAGCTTTTCCACATTGCGGTGTGTGTGTGTGTGTGTGTGTGTGTGGGTGTGTTTGTGTGTAGCTTTCATGCTAATGTGCTACAGACAGTATACACTTGTCCAACATAATAGACTAGAATTAAAGAGTGGGGGCAGGAGCTAAAGCGCTAACATTTCACTCACATTTTAACAGCAACAACATGCTAGGTTAGCGTATTTGCTGGGAAAAAACAAAATGATCAAAGTTACAGCTCCCATGTCGACTGACGCACAGTTGGCATAGTTTTACATTAAGATGATAGCGAAGCCCTTTTCTGGGGGAGTGAAGGCAATGATAGCTTTTTCTCACGTTTGGTACTTTAGGGACAAACATGACACTTTTGCATAATAAGCGACATTGAAATTCTCAATACTTAGGTGAAAAATTGCTAATGTTCCTTTGGGCTTACCTTTCCGTTAGCTCACAAGCAGCCTTGGAAAACAGGCGTAGGAAGTTTGAGACCATTTGTCTGAAAAATGCAAAGACTTGAAGGTGCCTGTTAAAGTGGTTTGTGTTTGTGACATCCTTGGACCCCCGAGGACAGGTTTGATGTGCCGGTATCTCATTTGGCACTTCCTCATAAACTCCTCGCTCTGAGGGGGGAAAACACACACACACACACACACATTTTATAGCGTCGTCTTCTCCTTGCGGGTCCAGATCTGGCGGGTGTCCGTCCATCACTGTGCGGGAATGATAGCCAGAGATGCTTTGTTTCACGCCCCCGGGCACCCTATCTGATGGAAGGACGCCACCGTACACACATTCCAAGCACGAGCCTTTTTAGAATTCCTCGGACGGTTCCGCCTCTGCCGTATCTTTCTGATCCATGATGGTTGATATCATTTGCAGCGATGGGATGCGATAGCGCGTGTCACCGGCGCTATCTCCTGTTTGCCGTATTCTTGTCGGGGATATAATAAAGAGTTTTCATTCTGTATCTGTGCTCAGGTCTAATCCTGTGAGCCTGCAATCTGATTACAGCACAGAGACAATACATGAGCGGGAGACGTGTGGAACCTTGAAAGCGAAATGGCGATAAATTAGCAAGAAGAGACTGATGACACTTTGATTGACAGACGTCAGCAAATGTCTTGATTTAAGCTCCTCTGTAAGCTTTGTTCGAAGATATCTGTCATGTTTTCACTGCATTCCGAGGAAGCGTCACAGCTGTGGAATAAATTATTGCTATCATCTGTCCAGCTGTCACATGCGGATTAAACACTGTTTCATTGTATTAAAACGCCTCGTGGACTTTCAAATTTAAAAAATACAATAATGGTCATCAAAAGAAGTTGATTAGGTTGAAAAACAATATAAATAAATGTTTATAATTAACTTCCAAATAGTTAGTTTTGTTGTTTGGCCTTCTTGGATGGACGGATGAGATGGGATTGAGTGATGGTCGGATGAACGTGATGTAGGGACTGTTCACCAGTTCGCAGCCAGGGCGTTGATGGCATGCGGCCTCAAGTGGAGTACCTTAGGGTCTTCTTCACGGCTGAGTGGAAAGATGCAACACGAGATGGACAGGCAGATTGGGGTGGCATATGCAGTCATGCAGACTCGGTCAGAGGGACTTCAGCCGAAAGGCAAAGCTCTCAATTTACCAGTCAATCTACGTTCCAACCCTCACCTGTGGTCATGAGCTTTGGGTAGTGACTGAAAGGACAAGGTGGTGGGTACAAGCGGCCGAAATGAGTTTTCTCAGTGGGGTGGCTGGGCTCTCCCTTAGAGATAAGGTTAGAAGCACTGTCAACTCAGAGTAGAACCGCTGCTCCTCCGCATTGAGAGCAGCCAGATGAGGTGGCTCGGACATCTGGTCAGGATGCCTCCCGGACGCCTCCCTAGGCATCTGACCGATAAGAGGCCTCGGGACACGGGACACTTGACACATTGGAGAGACTATGTCTCTCAACTGGCCTGGGAACTGGACGAAGTAGCCTGATAGAGGGAAGTCTGGGCTTCCCTGCTTAAGCTGTTGCCTCGTGACCCGATCCTGGGCTAAGCGGAAGAAGATGGATGGGCTGATGAGATGAGGAGATTGTTGACTCACGAATGGACGATGGATTGGTGGTGAATGAAGAATGTGAATGCGTGCAGGGAAGGGTGACTAATGAGGCAGGCATACTTGACAAATTTAAAATAGATAGATGCATGAAGACACGACATGTGAACAAGATGCTGGAATGATTGGTTGGAACATGGGGATAAACCGATGGACGAGGTGGGTGTAAGGATGAAGCGATGGACAGGAAGGGTGACGGAGGGATGACGTGTGGGACGGAAGGACGGGTGGGTGTTGGTTGAAGGGAAGGACTAACTGCACGGTGCAGTAATGAAGGACAGATGGATGGGGGGGTTAAAGGAATGGACAACACGGGTGATGGAGGGATGCCGGCATGTATGGAAGCACAGATAGAGGTCAGGTTAAATAATGATGATGGAGGGATGCAGGCATCCTTTGGAAGGACACAAGGAAGTCGAGGAAAAGGTATGGACAAGATGGATGTTGGATAGATTGATGTCAGGTATGGAAGGACAGACGGATGAAGGGATAAAGGAATGGACAGCGATCAATGAAGGACTAAAGGACGAATAGATGGAGACTGCGTGTGCCTGGTAGCTGGGAGGGAGGGGGCCAATTTGACGGGAGTCTTCTTCGTCTTTTTCTTGTTCGACACGGGAGGGTCAGCCGAGTCATCGCTTTCTTCAAAGCCTCGTTACGGCACGTTTGACTCTCCGCGTTGAACTTTAAAGCTTCATCTTCAGGGCATTTTTCAAAGTTTACTCCTCAACCCTCAGCCTCCTACTCCTTCTTCTTCTTCTGCTTCTGTTCTTGTTTGCTCTTGCCGTTGTCGCGGCCCCGACAAACGCTCGATTCACATGTAGGGATGGAAGAGGGAAGCACCTGCATTTCATCTGCTTCAAAGTGAGCGGCGTCGGTGGCAAATAGAAGATGATGAAACAATCGTATGGATTGTGTACTTTGTTGTCTCGACACAAGATACATGAAAGAGCCGCTCTGACCCGCACCAGCGGCACCGGCAGCAGTCTGTGATTGTTTGTTTGAGCTGCGTGTGGACGCCTCCAGTGCTTTCATCCTTGCGAGGGGCTGCAGGGGAGGAGCGCACGCAAAGAAGCAAACAAGCGACTTGGTGTTGACAAAGTACGCACGGCGTCTCGCCGCGATAGGAGTCCTCCTTAATGGCGGCAGACTTGTTTAAAGGAAACTTTTTGCCAAGAAATGCAAAGAGCAGAGTTGACCTCATTGCTGCGGACCATCAGGCTTCTTCTTTCGCAACAACGGCACAGCGGGGGGCGCAGATAACGCCGCCACCTTCACGGCAACATGTTGCTCGCTCCCCGCGTGTCGCCATAAATGGTCTGAAATCAGCCATTTATGAGCAAATCTATGCACTCAAATGTTGTGGGAGTTCTGTTGGGCTGAAATGTGGAACAGGAGAAGCTTAAAACGGAGGCAGGGAAAAAATAAAACAGGCGGGTGAAGCGAGGCAGCCGCATTAATTAAACATAAACGCCAACCACGAGGAGAGAGTTTGTCTGTTTGTAATGGTGAATATTTGATGAGGCCAAAGAAAACTCATCTTAGCGCGCAGCCATATGCTAATGGCAGCGCTGGACAGACTGCCGAAGGCACCACGGGGCCTCCCGGAGGTCCCGCTGTTCACGGCACAACAGCCAAAAATGTACAAATAAGAAAACAACAGGTAAAAAAGTAAATATTTCATGATGGATTCTGTTTTTTGTGTCAGCGGTTTTGACGCCAAGCAAAGTGGATGTGATTCACTTTGGGGTTTTATATCCAGTGTTCCCTCCTTTATCGTGGGGGATAGGTTCCCAAAATAGCCCTCAATAAGTGAAGTCCGCGAAGTTGGGCTGTAGCGTTTTTGTATCCTCGTTAAAATATGTTGCTCCTGTCGTAGTATTTTATTCCTCCGCCTGGTCCTTCATGTATTCTGCAGAACGTTTCGTCGACATTGTTTTGTCGCGCAAACATGCAGACTTCAGAGACCGTATGTCAGCGATCATTATCTGTTTGCTAGCGATCATACAACAGAAAACACGGCAGTGCTGCACGAAGGAGATTGATTGACACTGGTCTCCAGCCAATCAGAACGCAGAACACAGTGCACGGGCCCAAGAGAGAGTCAGCTGAGGGTTCCTAATATGCTCGTACAGGCACATAAACACATACTGAGACAGGTGGAGGGATGACGTCTTTTCTCCGGCTGCACACATCTTCAACTCTCACATGAGTATACAACACCCTCTGCTGGTAGCAGTAGGAAATACAGTAACAGACACACACAACAGAGCACCCATAGATCGCTGCAATCCACCACAAGGTCGTGGACCGTAAACACAAAGAAGTCAGCGAAAGGTGAACCGCGAGTTGCAGTGCATTACCTGCAGAGGCGCTGTTGGTTGTGCCTCAACAAGAAAAGCAATGTGACATCTGCTCTTAACTGCTAACAAGCTAATTAACTGACTTCTGCTACTTGTTACTACTTCTTCTATTAATAGTACATGCAGTAGCAGGTTGTTTTTTTTCCTCTGCGATAGTTTTGCCGTCGACTACAAGGAATTAAAGACACAACACACAAAGACTTGATACAGGCTCACTCCTATTCCTATTATATAATATATATTCCTATTTACTATTAACTATTTATTCCCAATGTATCATTGTTTAAATTGTATTGATCACCAGCCTTTCATACGGGAAGTGGAAAACATGTAAATAAAATATTGAAAAGAAGAAAAAGATGTAGGAGTCCAAGTTAACAGACATGTGGAAGGGGTAGGATTACCTGCTTTTCAGACATGTTGAATTGTGCAACTGCAGCGTTGTCATGTTCCTCCATGTAACGTGTTACGCATGTCTGAAGCAAATAAACATACCATACCACGTTCAAAAAGTAGGAGGAAGACGTCAAGGGTGACACGTCCTTGATCCATTAAGGGGAAAATCAACAATCAGTCAAGCCAATCATTGTTCTTTTTTGCCATCATGAGATCATCTCTCTTGCAGAATGTTCTGAACTCCTGTTTCCATGCCACATAACGTAACAAACTGCCAGCTAGCTTTATTATGTGTACTTTATTATGTGTTATTATGTGTTATTATTACTTCTTTCGCTGGTATCATTAATAATAAATGTACTAGCGATGCTAGCTGTATCTTTGGTGGTGGTGGTGTGTGTGTGCGTGGCGGGTGGGGGGGTGGGGGGTACTTTTGGCCTGCTTCCATCTCTCAAAGTGTTTAAAGTCTTCTGCTAATGTACGCAAGTGTCAAAACTTCTAAGACAGATGTGGTAATAATCCTCTTTCAAGCCTTTTTCCCTCTCCCTTCATTTCTCTTTCCCTGTGGGATTTTTTTTATTCTGTCGCCTCTTAAACGTCTTCCCGCTAATTACCTCCTGAATGAATGACAGAAGAAGTCTGCTCTCGTGGATTCTCCTCCCCGTGCGGCGCGACAACAGCAACATTGTCTGACATTAAGCCGTCTCCCCCTCCCCTCGCCACCCTCCTCCCTTGTCACTTCATCGAAGGGGAGTCGGGTGAGAACGGCCTCCGGCTGCCGCCGTTTCACTCCTTCATTGCCGCGGGAGTCAAACGCGAGGCGTTTAGCGAGCGCTGACGGTTTTGGTTTGGTCCTCACGCTTGTCTTAGCGAGCTGCTTCTTCTTTTTAGTGGAGGCCCGCATGTGAATATTGCACGCATGTGGAGTGTAAACCAAAGTAGACGGGCTAGACATGAGGAGTAGACAACTGGAAAAAGAGAGGACTTGGTATTTCACTTTCTGTTACGTGTCTCCCGTAAAGCATTCCCTGTGCAACCTGTGTTAAGGTTCCTACTATTTTGACAGATGCTACCTTCCTACTTTGCTACCACTTCTTTCTTCAGTTCAGTGGTGTTTCTCAGCTTCTTATCAAAGTTCTCTCTCTTGCTACTTTCTTTTGCAGTCATCCTAAAAAACGCACACATCCCTTTAACACTCAGAAATACATATCGTGTTTGAACGCCTCATCAGTGCAGGGCACACTGCACTTATTAAGAGGAAGAAAGGAGACAGAAGCAGAGTTGTTCACCGTTCTGTGTCAGTTGCATGAACAAATAACGCACACATGCACCTCATAAAGGTGGCTGGAATCTGTCTCAAGTGTCCCAACTCTAAAAGAACCACAGAGACTCAGTCACCGACGCGTGGATGCTTTGTTTGGGCACTCCATTTCACAGACGAGGTTTTTATGCGCAAAAAGGTACAAAAAGGTGCTAAACAGGTTTTCTATGCTTTAACTACCAAAATATTCTATTTTTAAATAAGGAATCCTACTAAGGTAGCATTCATAAAGTAGCATGAATCCTACTTCACGTATCACGGTTGTGTCCGAAACCAATTAATGCCATAAAGTAGGGTTGGGTACCGTTTCAGTTTGAGCAAATTTGGTTCCGATTCTGATTGTTCGTTTCGATTCCGGTTCCTAACGATTCTCAGTTCCAATTCTTTTCTGTCACGCTCTGTTCTTCTGCCGGCGTGTCGGGTGGTTTAGTTTCCCTTTTATGCTTTGGTTCCGGTTTGCATGCCTTTATTTTGTAGTTCTGCCTGTGTTTGTTCTGTTCGTTTCTCGGTCACCTTTTCTTCTTTAATCACGCGCACCTGCTGCTAATTTGTGTTTCTGATTATTTGGTTCAGCCGGTGGCGTCTTTCTGTGTCTGAGCATTGAGCGTGTTTGTTTGATCCCCGCTTGCCGTACGGCTCTTGTCTGCTTTGCTTTTGTTTGTTTTTTTACACGTTCCTGCTGCCAGCTTCCTTTTTTTTCTGCTTCACGGCTAAAAATAAGAAATACTTTTTACCAGCACTGGGTCTTGACTCTGCATCCTGAGGTCATCGGCAGCAAATCACGATGCCACAACGTGACATTTTCCGAGGTTGGGTGATAAAAGTTTGCGTGGTTTAAATGAGGGTGCTAACCAAAGTTCTTGGATCAAATGTCTGAATGTCTCCATGATTTTTTTAAAAAGATATGAACTTTTTATACATGACTTTACTGTGAATTTCTCACAGGGCTATTTTTAACCAGTATGTAAATATCAAAGCATCGAACCTGGAACATAAACGTTTAGAGGTCTCTTTACATAGGAGTGAACGTTCACAAATGATTTTACACATGTGCTGTTGTTTGTGTTGGAGAGCGTCTTATGATGCACAATCGACAAAAACAGGGCACTCCTGACACCGTGAAGCCGCAGGTGCTTCATCATGTTAGTAGATTAGTAGGTTAGTAGATTAGTTACAAACATGAAGTTGTGGAACTGAGTATGGTTATGAAAATAGCGCTTCAAAGCATTAAAAATAGTGCAATCAAAGTATTGCTGAATGTACATTTTTATTCCACAGCATGACCAAACAATATTGTTTGGCTTTTGTCAGGTCCCTAATCCAATAAAAGATCCAATAAAAGCCCCTCCAATAAAAGATAGAATTGGAAAAAATAGGCACTAAAATACTTTTAGGGTAGGACTAATCACTTGGCAGGGTTATAAATCAATTTGTGGTGTCATTTAGAATTAATGACCATTTTTTTTAACAAACTGTCTTCATCACAATAGTAATTTATTGACGGTCCCTAGTATAAACAACCAGCGGTTACAGCGGCACTTGCCATGCAAGCTCCCCGTACCATGACACAGCATTGGGGGCACAGTGAGGGGGGGAGACCTCCGTAGCTACAGAGCAGAATATCCAACGTGAAACTAACTTCAGCGCGGTACATTTTCTTCATATTGCGGGCGGCGCGAGTCAAGTGGCCAGCAGCATTGAGGCGTATTACCAAACATACCGTGTCGGAATTATGCGGCAGCCGGATCGGCCCGATCTCAAAATACAGCAGATTGGCAGCCGATCCCGATGCTGAAGATCGAGTGGGGTTAGTGGTGCACCCTCCTTTGCATGATGTGATGGCACTGCAATGTTGCACTGCTGCACCCTTCATTTTTTTTTGCAGAATTTCAGCCAAACTTTTGCGCGCCGTCGCACACTGTCCATGGTTGAAATGGATGAACACAGACGCTTCCTGCCTCTTCTTCTTCTTTGGTGTTCGCCGGCTTCTTCCTTGTTGGTGTTATGCGGCCATTTTTTCCGGTCAGCTGGCTGGTCGATCACCGAACGTAGGGATAGAAGGTTTTAGACAACGTTCCTGTCATTGCACAAGAACATCACTGCAAAATGAGTTTTCCTGCCATTTGCGTTCCGAAGATACTACCTAAGAAAAAACACTTGAATAATTCTTAGTAAAGTATAAAAATCCACAACATGTACCGTATATTTCCCTTACTTTGGGACATGATTTAAAGCTAATTGTATCGTTTTATTGGGAGAGAAGTCCAACCCTAAACCCCGACCCTAACGAAAGCTCATTTGATTCCATGAGAAATGATGTAAAATGTCAAAAAGTCTTCACAAAAACTGAATTCCAGGGTTGCCATATTTATCTGCGTGTTGAGTGAGATTGTGTGTTTTATTCCTTGGCCGCAGCCCCGCACCTTCAGTCACTAATGACCGAAAAGCAAGACATAACGACTAACCCGAGTGTTATGATGTAAGGGTAAACAGGGACGCTGGAGGTTCAGCAAGTGTGAAAGTGCCAGCAGTACAGAACAAGAGGAAGCAGTGATGAGAACACGGAACAGGAACACCATCAGAACCGCAGCAGGGCTGCCAGGAGACGCTGGCCGCAGCGTGGAGTGAATGTTGATCAGGCGATTCCGTCGGCTTTACCCACGCGTGGTGCCGCGCTCGCACTGAGGGTGCCTTGTTTGCAGAGAGGAGGCTGACTCCTCCACACACACACACCCCATCCTCCCCCACCCCCCTCCATCCTCTCCCACCACCAGCACCATCCAAACCACAATGTTCTCGACGTGAGAGATCACGGACTCTTGCACATCGCGTTCAATGCCAAGGTGTTTCTTTCCAGCTTCTGAGAGAACACAAGCAATACAATAGAGGCACTTGAACGCAACACAATAATCTTATTATCCATCAACAATAATCTTTTCTTATGTGTCCATCATTTTCCTTGGGGATGAAAGCCATAGTTTCTCGGACGCGATCTTCATGGGGCAGCAAAGCTGTGATGCGGCGTGATAGCCCGGCGTCGCCTCTACGCAATCAACGTCAAATCACAGCCTGCTACCGGGGTCTCGCATTTTTGTGGTGAATTTCAATGCAGTGACAGCTACTACGCGACGGAACGGCTACTTTCAACCTCACGTTTTGGGATTAATCTACATTTTTATAGTTCTGACTCCTGTTAGCTTTGCATTAGGCATGGACCGGTTACCGGTTTCAAGGTCTACCACGGTATGAAAAAGTCAGGGTTTCAAAATAGTCCACGGAGGTCCGGCGCAGCCACAATGTGGAAATGTGTTATTCATCACAGTTGGAACTGGGCTTCCATGTGCTGAAACAACATGCGTGTGCTGTGTTGCAGAAAGTCGGGCAACTTAAACATCGCAGCCTCGTTAGCATCAAACGGCGCCGGTGTGACAAGATGTGTGTAAAGCGTTTACTCTCGTTTACACTGAACAACAAGCAACAACCACCTAGCAACAGTTGCTAACAATAATCACATAAGCTGGAAACGTAAGTGAAACTTGGTGGCGCAGGCAAGCAAATAAAAAAATAAAAAAATGAAAACTCAGCAAATACACTTCAGGACAAGTTGTGATCGCGCTATGAAGTAACGTAATGAAAGTCTTTCTTCCCAATAAGTCTCAGAAAGGATAGCTTAAGCTGAACATTTTAATGTACCAGGAAGAATGATGCACAGCTGCAGGGACTCGTCTTCCACACGAGTGCAGGAGCAAGGCCGAGGAACTTCAGGTCAGATGTCCGTTTACCGAGCTTGGCCTTCCATCCCGCGGGGGGGGGCATCCTGTTGCATGTCTATGTGTGTGACAGGAGCGGGTCGATCCTAAGTGTGCCAAAGGTTGGATAAAGGATAAGATGAAGGCCGACAGCTAGTGATACAGAGAGAGCTCGTAGACAGTCTGCTCTGGTCACGCTAGCTAGCATGTGCCAAGCCAGGCCTCCATGTAACGACTGTACATCTAACAGTAACATGACGTGTTTTTGAAATGATTATTTATGTTGTGACCTTTTTTGAGTCACTGGTTGCATTTATTTGCATTGTGTTTTTTTAGTAAGAAAGTATTTATGGTCTTGTGAAATGAGCCAGAGGATTAGCCATCGGAGGCTGCATGAACAGCTGCATTTTCTTTGTAACTGATGGAGAAGTCAGCCAGTTGTTTATTTGAAATACTGTACATATGTTCCACTTCCATCATGTTCTATTATATTGTTTAACTGTTCAGCAGAAAATATTTTTGTCTCTTCTTTTCGACAAAGATGTGTCAAAATAACACATTTTAGAGCTAGAAATTATAATACCGTGGAACTGTGACATTTCTCCCATTTCTCCCGTTCAGTGCATTTCCTGGCTTGATGTGCTGCGTGATGACGACGCTTTGTTCCTTTGCATTAAAAGTACATAAACCTCACCTCAGCAGTCGCTAACGCTGCACAATCATCGGTGTTCTCCTGCTTTCATTTCAAGAAAAGCCGTCTCTAAAAGCCCTCCAGCTCATTTCATCTCGAGAGTTCAGCAGAGAAAACACAATGGAACATGTTAAGCGTCTGTCCATCATACGACGTCGCTAGCGTTAGCATTAAAGCACTTCCTCTTTTGGATGCGAAAGGACGCCGCTCTTATCTGGTTGGCTGTTGGAGGGCCGTCGTCCTACTTTAGCCGCGCAGTTTCCTTCGCAATGGCGGCTGGCCTGCTCCGGAATGTTAATTAAAAACCGAGGCGCTGACTTATCGGTGCCGTCTGTTCCCGCCCACGCCAATCGAACCGCGTGAAATTTAATTAAACGTGCGCCGCGTCGCCTCGTGGATGCATGCAAATGTGCAAATGCAATGCATATTTTTTAGTGATTGTGTTTTTGACGCTTCCCCTACTTATTGTTTTGCTTCATGGAACTCCTCTGCTGGCTTGCATGAAACATGACAAATCCTCACCCTTGAACACGGTGATTTTAGACGCTAGTCGGGATGTCCGCGTCACTCCTCCGGGGACCGCACACAAGCCTGTTAGAGAAGTGGAGGTTGAAATCCTCACGACCTTTGACCTCCAGCCGCTTGTTGTGTGCGGCGGCCGTTGCTAAGAGCAGCCCAGCCACACCGCCGCTTGGTGAAACGTTCCCACAGATGTTTCTCCTGCTGAGAACAGACCTCATGCTGCAGCCAATCAAACAGCACCGCGTGCACTTGCATGCAGGTGAATGAGTCACCTTTTGGCCAAATTTGTAATATTCATGCAAACATTTCAAACATTCATTTACACTTATTATTCACGTAACCATTTTCATTTTATTTATAAAATGAATACTTGTGATTTCTGACATTATTGACTTTTTTGTTACTTATATTGAAACCATATGTCGATAAAAGTATTCAATGTTCATCTGTTTGATGAATGCTTCTCTTGTTTGTTGATGCTGTTTTTTCCAGGGAGTCACTTTGAAAGGTTAAGAGCTTTAGCGCCACCTGTGGTGCTGAATGACATTCAGCAGCATTAGTAAATGACGCATCTTTTCCTGTCCTGTGTTTATCACCAACGCCATCATGGTGTGCTTTCATTGGACACCACGTCTTTGTGGTCTTGAACCTTTGGAAGGTCGGATCGTGTCCGGAGTGGCTTGGCTTTGGCGCTGCAGTGTCGTCTAGCGCTCATCGTGTGGCCGCGAGACAAGAGAGTTCACTTTGGGGTTGTTTCACTTTGCAACTTGTGCAAAGCTGGCGGAGTGCTTTAGGATGATAGCGAGCTTAGCCGCTACTCCAAAACCTGCAGGCCTACTTTTTTTTTTAAGTTTGCTTTCAACTATTTTCAACCCTTAGCGGCTCTTTTTCCTTTTCTTTTTTCTTTTACAGAAAAACAGAAGTACGTGATCTGATTGCCCAGTTCACTTCGGGTGCTTTCACACGGTTTGGTGCGGTTAAAAGGAACTGTGGTGCGTTTGCTCTGCTAGCCCCATTTGTTTGCTCATCATCCAAACCCTGGTGGGCAGCAAACAAACAGAGACCCGAGACCCATACAGTACCTCACGTGGGCTATGATGCCGTTCAGTTCACTTGCACTCTACTTTCAACGCTGGATGAACCAAAGACATGACAGACACAGTCCAAAGACATGAACCAAAGAAAGGAACTGAAAACACAGACCAGAGAAACGAACCGAACATACGCAACCAAAGACACGGACCGAAGACATGAGACATGGACCAAAGACACAGACCGAAGATAGGGAACCGAAGACACGGACCAAAGACACCAAAGACACGGACCAAAGATATGAGACATGGACCAAATGCACAAACCCAAAGACACAAACCAGACATGAGACACGAACCAGAGATACGGAACCAAAGATATGAGACATGGACCAAAGACACAGACCCAAAGACACAAACCAGACATGAGACACAAACCAGAGACATGAACCAGAGACACGAACCAAAGACACGGACCAAAGATACGGACCCAAAGACATGGAACTGAAGACACGGACCAAAGATATGAAACCAAACACATGAACCCAAAGACATGGAACTGAAGACACAAAAGACACGGACCAAAGACATGACACTTGGACCAAAGACACGAACCGAAAATAAGGACCGAAAACCCAAACCAAAGACACGTAACCAAAGACATGGACTGAAGACACGAAAGACACAGACCACAGACATGAGACATGGACCAAAGACAGGAACCGAAGACATTAACCGAAGTGAAGACGGCATACAGAAATGACAAACATAGAAGAGAAGATGCGTTGGAAGTGCTCAATGGAACTCTTTAAAAGCAGCTTTTAGAAGCTTTTGGTGAAATCAAAGCTGGGAAATATAACAGAATATAAAAATAACCAATCTATTTTATTTTGGAATATTTGTGTTACGTAACACATCGGAAAGGTGCCCGATTACGTCCTAACTTGATGTTGACGGCAGCCTCACTCCTGCTCCTTTGAACCCAACTGCTACTAAACAAACTGCCTCAATAATATCAATGAAATGATAACTAAGTCATAAATAAATCTGATCGTCGATGCGCTTTTCTGGAGATCTTCGTGGTGTAATCTTGACGTTGACGTTCCCGGTGGTGCTGAGTGTGATTCATTTCATTTCACCTTCAGGCACTTGTTGCAGATGATCTGCTTTCATTCAGCATCCAAATGACGGACCGATATTTGCCTTTTGGTCCGGTTGCTACCGTTTAGGTGGTACCGAGCCTCGGCACGCATCCCTGCGCTCCACAAAGTCAGGGGTTTCTGGACCGTTCTCTCGCCGTGTGCCAGGAATGCCAGGCGTCTCATGTAACAGTTGGGTATGTTGCCGCCCAAGATGGCATCAGGAGCCGCTTCCGTGCTTTTACGGCACGGCTTGGATGCACGGGACAGTGAGGCTAATGGGCGTGTGTCCATCCACTCCTCCTCCCTTCTGTTAACAAGATGATGAAATCTCCATGTTGTTGATTTTGTTTGTTTTTTTATTTGCATCTCACGCTCCGCTAGGCTGCTGGCCCCCGGACGGAATGCTTTGAATTGTCTAACTCTCACTTAGGAGGAATATGCATAACATGAAAGGTTCTCTCATCCTAAAATAAACTCCAGGAAACTGCGCTACATTCAAGCTGACAGACGTCGTCCTCGGACCGGCGATGTTGTTCTCGCCCTCTTCGACGAGGCTCCTCTGTGGCCGCTCTCTTTTAATTAGCACTGTGCTAACGGCTGCCGGCAGACCACCGCCTGTTACCGCCTCCTCGCGTGTGCACCTTGCTAGCACGTGTTGCACTCGTTTAACGGCGCCCGACTCATTTGGCCAGTCGCCGTGAAGGTGTCACACGCAAACGTGTCTTTTAATATCAGGAGACGTTCCTGATAGCAGACATCACCCGATCGTTTGGCTTTCATAACCTCCATTTGAAGGACAATCAGCACTTCTCCCACAGGAAGTCATGTGGTGTTTGCGTGAAACAGGTGACATTTGTGGATGTTTGAAGTAACATATTATCAGCTGTCATCGCAGTTTTCCTTCTAAGGCTGCCAGTGTTCAACTGGAAGGCAAAACATCGCCCGCGTGGCTGCTAATCACCACGTAAAAATGTCAAAGAAGAAGTTGCGGCACGGCAGGAGAATGTCAGCTGTTGAGTAACTTTTCATTCTCAAGAAAATGCCAACGCAATTAAAGATTTTTCATGACTTTGGTAATCATCATTCAGCCGGGAGGTCATGTTCATTGCAACTTAATTGACCTTTCATGATTTTTGGTTTTGGTTTTTTAAATGTAATCAAAAAAATTGAGTTCCGAAATCTGCATTTGATGAACTTACTGTCTCGAAGCAATGACGCTCACGCGGCGTTAAAGCGCCAAAGCCGAGCTAGCTTGTTGTTTGCTGTTTACATGGAATGGAAGGTGCGGCCTGGTGACGCACGTGCGCTGTTTGCCTTCTGACAAGCACATTCTAGTTGGACATGAGCCCCAAAACACACACTTCCTTCCTTTCCTTTCCTTTCCTTTCCTTTCCTTTCCTTGCACGGCGGCAACTCCAAGCCTCCACTTCCAAAAGCGACGCACGTCAGCAGATGTTCACTTGCATAATTGTCTCATAAAAAGTATTTGTGTACGCGCTCGTCAGACTACAGGAGGCGTCTGATCATGAATAATGGATGACACACTTTTTGGATGCGCTACCTGAGATTCATGCAGATGTCTGATGTTTGTTTTTCAACGTCCTTCTTTTTTCTTCTCAGCCCAGCTTAGACCCGCACTCTGATCCAATTACGTCTACTTGTCTCTCCTAAAGCACCAAAACTACCAGGACAAAGACACAGCAATAAAGCTGCTAACTAGTCTTTAAAGCTGCTGCCTTTACAGAAATACTAACTAGTCTTTAAAGCTGCTGCCTTTACAGAAATACTAACTAGTCTTTAAAGCTGCTGCCTTTATAGAAATACTAACTAGTCTTTAAACCTGCTGCCTTTATAGAAATACTAACTAGTCTTTAAAGCTGCTGCCTTTATAGAAATACTAACTAGTCTTTAAACCTGCTGCCTTTATAGAAATACTAACTAGTCTTTAAAGCTGCTGCCTTTATAGAAATACTAACTAGTCTTTAAAGCTGCTGCCTTTATAGAAATACTAACTAGTCTTTAAACCTGCTGCCTTTACACGCATTCTATTATAGAAATACTAACTAGTCTTTAAGGCCAGCATCACCACACACATTATAAACACACAACACACACAATACACACAACACACATTATACACACAATACACACAATACACATTATACACACACAACACACAATACACACAACACACATTATACACACACAACACACACAATACACACAACACACATTATACACACAATACACACAACACACACAATACACACAACACACATTATACACACACACCACACACAATACACACCACACATTATACACACAACACACACAATACACACAACACACATTATACACTCACAATACACACAACACACATTATACACACAACACACACAATACACACAACACACATTATACACACAACAAACACAGTACACACAACACACACAATACACACAACACACATTATACACACACATCGCACACAATACACACAACACACATTATACACACAATACACACAACACACACAATACACACAACACACATTATACACTCACACCACACACAATACACACAACACACATTATACACACAACACACACAATACACACAACACACATTATACACACACAACACAGAGAATACACACAACACACATTATACACACAATACACACAACACGCAGTACACACAATACACACAACACACATTATACACACAATACACAGTCATCGCAGGTTTCATGTTACACCATTTTTAATGCTATGTTATTTTGTGTTACAACATTTCACATTACAGCATTTCGTGTTACGGCGTTTCATGTTACACCATTTTGCGTTGCAGTGTTTCGTGTTGCATCTCTTTGTGTCCCCGCGTTCCACAGGCGTTTCACGTGGCAGCGTGTTATACACGTGTTATACACGTGTTACACGTGTTACAACGTTCCACTGTTGCAGTGCTTCTTGTTCCAGCATTTCACCTTATGGTTCAGGTTAGCTTTTGTGTTACAACGTTTCATGTTGCAACATTTCACATTGCAACGTTTCATGTTACAGTGTTTCATGTTACAACCTTCGGCGTTGCAATGTTCCACGTGACAAGGTTTCACGTTACAGCGTTGCGTGTCACATTGCATGTCACGTTTCACGCTACTTCCGCGTTACAAAGTTCCATGTTACAACATTTCATGTCACGTTTCGTGTTACAACATTTCGTTACAGCGTTTCGTGTTACAGCATTTTGTGTTATGTTACAATGTTTCACGTTTTATGTTGTATTGCTTCATTGCAACATTTCACATTACAGCATTCCGTGTTACAACAGTTCACATTGCAACGGTCGTTATAGTTTAAAATGACAAGGTTTCATGTTACAGTGTTTCATGTTACAGCATTTTGTGTTACAATGTTCTATATTACAACATTTTATAATACAGCGTTTTACATTCTAGCGTTCCACGTTACAACGTTTTGTGTTACAAAGTTTCACGTTGTGGTTCAGGTTGCGTTTCATGTTACAACGCTCAACGTCACATTTCATGTTACAATGTTTCACGTTACAACGTCTTGTGGCTCTGATGCCCTCCTATAGGTTGGCGATAGAGTAGAAAAAACAAGTCGTGTGTATTCACGTGTGCAGTAGAACACGTGGTGGCGCAGAGCCGCACTGAGGAAGGACAACGTCAAGAAGAACGGGTCAGTGAATGCGCCGTGATGTGTTTTCGGTTGCACTTGAAGGCAACATTGGTAGAGCTGACAAGATGAAAGAAAGTCGTCTCGTCTCTCCTTTTGCACCTCCTTCAGCCTCATCACTCGTCTCCACCTCCCCCGCTCTCCTTTTTCATCTGCAATTATCAGCTTTCGGATTGTGGGCTCTCAGTTCCTGTCCGGCTGATGCAAACAGACCCCCCCCCCCCGATGCACTAATGCAGGTTGTTGCGAGGCCGTGTCAGGCTGCATATGCAAAGTCTTTTTTCTATTAAATTGTTTGTGAGAGCAACATCGTGTTGATTTAGCGCAGTGCCAATTCTAATCTTCTTTATCTTTTTTTTTCCCTCCCTCGGTGCTGCTCGCTCTGCCTGCCTACAAAATAAAGGTAAGAAGCCTTTTCTATCATTTTTTGTTATGCATGCATTTTGTGTATTGTGGCTCCGGAGAAGAAAGTTCCAAGCAGCTTCGGGGACTTTTACAACACTCTTTGGATAATTGCTTTAAGAAAGCAATTAGCCCAAATAGGAAAGTTAGCAAACAAGCCTTTGGCACACACGGAAAAAACAGAATTGTTGTCAAGCACTGCACACTCAAGTCAGAGTAGAGGAATGATGATTTTCACATCTCCCTCAGGCGCGTTTTACCAAGTGCAGGATATTCGTTGCTTTGTTGAAAGCTCCGCAGGGAAAATGTTTCATTTCAGCCTCTAGAACCTTTTTTTTTTTTTTTTGACAGGGTTTCTGTGACTTGCAGGACAACTTTGGCCTTTCAATATATTTTACGGCAAGAAAATCATAGAATCGATCAAAACTAAAAAAAAAAAAAAAAAAAAAAAGCAAGCAGTTCAACAGTTCCCAAAAAGATATCATGGCTGCACAGCAAAGTCCTTAAATCCCGCTGTTGTTCATCCATCCTCACCTCCATTCAGATCTTATTCCCGTTCCTGACTTTTTGTTTTGTTTATGGATATGGAACACTTAGCCTACAGCACGTTGGAAGAACCATTATCCTTCGCATCAGCCTTGTGATGCTGGAAATAAAAGTTGAAGGCCAAGAAGTTGATTTGAAAGCCTCGTGCGTCTGCTGGGGGGTTGCAGAAGGAAAAGGTTCCCGACCCTTGAAGGGAGGAAACAACCTCCATAATGACCAATCACCGCTGCCGTTAGCGGCCATTGGCCTTGCCAGCGTGGTCTTAAACCACTGAAGACTGAAGACTTATGTTGCCAAGTAAACACTTGAGGATGGAAAGGTCACGGGTGGAGGCGCTGAGGTTCTTCTACGAGTTCCGTTCGTACTGTCGTGTATTTGTTTGTGTAAACGTATCTTCTACTCCTGAACCACCGCACGCAAAAGGGTGAAAATGTGTCCAAACATGCACCCCTACTGTGGTGCTACTGTGGTGCCTGTGCTATTGCTTTTCTGACCAACACAACACGTGGCGGCGCTGTTATTAACTCCGTCAAACAACCCAGGGTAACTTTGGGGTGTTTATCCACCTTTTCAGGGACTGACGAGCACATGAGAGTAAAATCTGACAATGAGTCTTTGGGTGAATTGAAACTCCAGTTGTTGTACTGTCCTCAATTTGGGCCGAGCTTGGATCGCTCAACTTTGCGTCCTTTCCAGTTCTTGATCAAGAACTGGATTCCCCCCACCTGCTGCACTGTTACGGCCCGCTGCTCCTCAGAGATTTGTTCAATCCAGAGAAGAAATTCAACTAAAGACAAACCTTTACCTTGCCCTGTTGTGGAATCTCGCATCAGTCTTTCAACTCACAGGGCTTCCTTATCAATAATTAAGAAATGCCAGATGAGTCCTCCACCCGACGGCTCGCAGATGCTCGCAAACGTAAACACGAGGCGTTGCCTGAGCGGCTGGCAGGAGGTCCGCTTGGCCTTCAAATGGCTGCGTTCGTCATTAACCTTTCAGCGGGTCTCCCAAGGCTGCTGCTGGTGATTTGTGGTAAATAATGAGTGAGCGAACGCCTCCACGTCAGATGGAATTCATGTTTATTCGCTGGAGCCCGCATCCGAATCATCTGCCTGCATGGAACTCCCAGTCCCGCCTGCAGTTTGCACAATATGGCTGACATTTGGGTTCGATGCGCTTGAGGGGGAATATCAGACGCCAAGAGGTACGACATCAAAGTGAGACAGCAGCCTTCACCGCAAGCGCATCCCAAAATCCAGCCAGGGTTTACGCGGGACGGTCTTTAAAGTTCATCTTCTCGTCTAGCCCGCTCATTAAATGGACTAATTGATTGCGGGCCCAGACTGAGGCCGGCGAGCCGGTGTATCAATTATTGAGCCACATTAATAGATTAATCTGGAAGAATGTGCGCGGCGTTTAACTTCTGCTCCCCTTGTTGAAAGTAGAAGCAATTAGGGCCCCCCTTTTTGGACCACTCAGCTGCTGTGAAGTCCGTGTTCTGGTGCTCCTCCCTAAGGGGGCCACCCGGCTGACCCCTGCTAATGGTGTTCCACACACTGGCCCACATCTATTTGTGTGTCGCCTCCACATATCGCAGCGCCAGCTAATCGCCCCCACCTTGTAAATGGACTTATGAATATCGTCAGGGTTTTTAATTGCGCTTTTGGCTGCATTTCAAGGTGTGGGGTCAGGCCGCTGACCTTGAAAAACACAATGAAGAATGGGGATGAATCCAAATGGGGTCCGCTTTTTGTGCAAGACTCACAAGGGGAATGTTGTCTGATTGCAGTATCGCAGTACTTGTAGGTGCAGCAGTTGAGTATGCAAGCTTGTAAATGTTGCAGAGGAACAAGTCCAGCACGTGAACGTAGCCTCAGCCAGCACCTGCAAACATGCAGCAGTTGCCAGAATATGGAATACCTTGACACGCTCCTTTTGCCTGCCTGGGTGGGGCCCTTTTCATTTCCGCATTAACCCAATAAAAACAGAATCTACTGTTAAATGCGTAATCATGCGGAAATTGACAGCGTGAATGACATGCTGTAACCACACGAGGAGACGCCAGTGTGGGGAAATACTTCCACAGCGGACCGCTCATTCATAGCGGCATGTCCTCACACTAGCTAACACTAACCGGCCCCCTCCTGAGCTAAACATGGCGATCAGAAACATCGGCTAAGTCGGCGAAAAAACTTTGAAACTCTTACTTGTCACCGAGTGCAAGCGTACAGCAATAGCCAATGTAAGCTAGCTGGGTTAGCCTAGTTTAGGCATGCTAATGCGGCTGTCCGTGTGCCACTCAGGCTGCATGAGTTGTGTTTTAGTGCTTGTCAAAGTTGGTGGGGTCACTTAAGTAAAGAGTAAGTAGCCAACTTTATTTTTTTTTACCATTATTATATATGTTTTAAGGCTGTAAAACACACCATACACTTTATACACTTTTGTCAGACAGGCGTTAATATTTTCTCACATTTGTCTTGGGTGAACACTCTCAAAAAAGTTCAAACCTTCATGTGAATTTTATTTATCAACCTACTAGGTTGGACACAAGAAATTATTAAGTGACTCACGCGTACTTCACTCCTCTGACCGTGCCTCTCAGTCCTGGTGCTGTTCCACAGCGCACCATTTTGCACTGTTTTGTTTAAATTTGCCGACCAAATGCCTCAGTAAGCGTTGCCAGTCGGGGCGAAGGCTTTGCTGCCCCAGGCACCTTCGTCTGAAGTTTTTTTTTTTTTTTTTTTCAGTTGAGAAAACTGTCTGTGTCGGTCATCGGTGTTCATGCGCTCACCGTGTTCATTCTGTTTAAAACCGAAATATTCCCACACTCGGGCTGTCGGCTGTGGCATTCGCCTCAGAAACCATCACTTCCATGCCTTCATTCATTTAGCGTATGCTAACTCACGAGGCTAACTGCTAACCCTCTGTAACCACTCACTAGTAGCCCCGCCTCCACAACGAGGCTGAATGAGATGAAGGCTCACTCTGTCCGTTCATTCCACTATAGAACCAATGTACTGTACTGTACTGTACTGTACTGTACTGTACTGTACTGTACTGTACTGTAGCCTGTTGCACGCCCACTCTGCAAACAAGGGAAAAAGCAAATCTATTATTATTATTATTATTATTATTATTATTATTACCATTATTATTATATGATGAATATTTTGATCATCTGCCAGACACACATGCTGACGTTACTGCTGTAAAAACAAAACATGTTGCAGTGTTTCCACTAGGATTTCTTTCAAGGGCGGAATGTTTTTATTCCCAAAACTAAGCGGATCTATGTCAGCCTTTCTCGCTCACTCCGTGCATCTGCCAGAATTCGGAAGCAGCGTTGGCAATAATGAAGTAGCAGTGGCCGTGCACAGCAGAAAGCCCACAGAAACAATAAGACATTTTGGTCTGCTCACAGAAACATACATGTCACATGCACACGATCCTCACTGTCACTGATATCACCCAATGACATGTGGACCTTTTTTTCACAGGAGTAACACTTAACTTCACTTTCCCTTCTTAACAAACTATTGGGAACTTTGACAGACAAGGAATGCATGCAGCTGCAGTGGTTCCCGAACCTTTCACAGTCGTGTATCCCTTCCGACGTCGGACTGGAAGTCTTGTGCCCCCATCCCTGCACACTTCAAAAACCTGAACCACACCATGAAACATCTTAGCTATATTATGAAATATATGATCCATTATGATTATGCAATTGGTAAGTGTTGAAGTGTCATAAAGATCAAATATTGTGTTTTCCGGTGAAACTCATGGATATGTTGTGTATTTGTCAGTGGATCAATCTCAGACACCTGTGCCAATTCATTTGCCAGGTGAGTCTAATTAAAGGAAAAACTAGTAAAGAAGGACGTTCCGCGTTATTAAGCAGACCACCATTTTCAAGCACTATGGGAAAGAAAAAGGATCTCTCTAGTGCCGAATGCCAATGCCTTGGACAAGCTATGAACAGGGTTGCCACCTTGGCTTTGTCGCTAGATCTGGCGATATTCCATCCCCCCCTTGACGACGGATTTTCTCAAAAGCGACTAGCGACAAATCTAGTGACTTTTTCTGACGCCGTTGGGGAGTTTTTCTAATATGGCGAACGTACGTACTGTCCTGCATTTCGTGTTCTCACTGGGCAGCGGCGGGTGCCGGTGACAGGCCCGCCCCGCCCAAAGGCAGCCACAAGCCATGATGTGGAGCTCTACGTGTCCAAAGTGCACATGAATTGCTACGACATACATTCACCAGAAGGGTGTGCTGCTCACGAACCACACTGAGTCATGTTAATAAACACAGCATAATCTGTTATTCGCTGTTCAATTGTGCTCATTTCAAGAAGTTCTCGATTGCCAAAGTGTGATGGGAGAACTTTGAGAGCCGTTGGCCGAGATAAAAGTTCAGTTATTTTATTTTGATGAAATGATGGCCAATTTTACATACACAAACCAAGAATCAAGTTTATTTCCAGTTCTAAACTTAATTCAGGTGTTTTTACTTTACTCTTTACTTTACTTTACTCTTTTACTTTACTTTACTTTACTTTACTTTACTTTGTCTCTCCTACAAGATTATGCTTTGTTCCTACAGCATTTTACAACATCATATGCAAATGATATGCTAATTAGACACTGGCGTCATATAGTGACTTCTAGGAGAGCCAGTAGCTGCTTTTCTTACTGCAGAGTTGGCAACTTAAGCCTGATCATCGTGCTATGAAGAGATTTGTAGCTGATTCAGAGCGCACACAAATTTGTGCAGGTAAAGGCACAATGAGGAAGGTTTCTGTCGAATTAAGAGAGCAGCTGGTGAAATTCCATTACAAAGCAGCAAACGGGTATTTGAAGCGGCTGGTGCCTCAGGAGCCCCGCGAACATCCTTCAGAAGCTTGCAGTTATCCATATAGCTTCTATTCGCCCCCCCTTAACAATTCTCACAAGCAAAAACAGCTCCAGTGGGCCCAGAAATACATAAATACTCATTTTCAAACAGTCTTGTTCACTGATGAGGGCCTGCAACCCCGGATGGTCCAGATGGATGGAGCGGTGGATGGTTGGTGGACGGCCGCCATGTCCCAACAAGGCTGCGACGTCGGTGAGGAGGTGGCGATGTGTGAAAATGACCTCTGTAAAGTATGTGGAGTTTCTGACTGACCAAAAAGAAGACGCGTTCTTCCTGTAAAAAATCATCTTCATGCATGACAATGCACCATCTCGTGCTGCAAGGAACAGCTCTGCATCACTGGCCGGTGTGGGCATAAAGGAAGAGAAACTCACGGTGTGACCTCCATCCTCCCCTGACCTCGACCTTTGGAGGATCCTCAAGCAAAAGATCTGTGAGGGCGGGAGGCAGTTCACACCCATACAGCAGCTCTGGGAGGCTATTTTGACATCCTGCAAAGAAATTCAAGCAGAAACTTTCTAAAAACTCACAAGCTCGATGGATGTAAGAATTGTGAAGCTACTTCCAAATAAATGGTCCAATGTTCAAATGTAACTTGACCTGTTAAGAAGTTTTGATTGAAACAGCTTTTGATTTCGGTAAATGTGACATGCTAATGCTTCTAATTGAACAAATGACCATTTTCAGTTCCTTGCAACAATAACATGGTTTGGAACTCTGTTTTGCATAATAATGTGGAACAGTGCACTTCAAAAAATGCTGTTATCATTGGGAGGCTTGTTCAATAACATTCAACTTGGAGTCTCTTGGCTATTTAGGGAAATCAGAGAAAAATATAATTGGCATAAAATGTGTAACACGGTGTATATGAACAAATCACCTGTTTTATTTTCCAGCTGCACACATGGGCTACTAATTTAAAATGGAAAAAATGGTTCCGTGTGAATAACCCCTTTGTTTTTTAGGTTGATCCAGGTCAGGGCAAAAATGAAACCCACGATTAATTCAACCTCCAACCTCGATTTAGAGTTAATCTACGGTTATCCCACTCTCAACTATTTATTCTGGAAATATTTGCATAATTTTGAAAGTGAAATGGATAGATAGATATAGAATAGAATAGAATAAGAAAATAGAATAAGAACAGAAAAGAAAGTAGAATAATAAGACAGATCACGTCAAATTTGTAGTGCAATAATACATAATGAATAATAATAATAATAATACATAATAATAATAATATACCTTAATAGTAATACATCATGATTTAACTCTTTGTTGTGTTGAAAAGCCGCATGGCGTGGGGGAGGAATGATCTGCTCAGTCTTTCGGTAGAGAAGGCAGTGATAGTAATCCGCCACTGAAACTGCTCTTATGTCAGGAGATGGCGCTGTGCATTGCACAGATGAACAATTTAGGGTTGTTTATTGGAACAATGGAACTGAAAACACACAACTAGAATGAAAGTCTTTTGTGGGGAAAAAAATCTCATTTGATTTCCCAAAAAAAGCAGAATTTAAAAAAAAAAAAAATCTCCATCCAGCTTCGTCCAGCTCCTCCTGGTGGATTCCGAGGTGTTCCCAGGCTAGTTGAGAGACATAGTCTCTCCAATGTGTCCTGGATCTTCCCTGAGGCCCCCTACCGGTCGGACGTGCCCGTCTTGGAGGCCTCCTGACCAGCCACTGCATCTGGCTCCTCTCAATGTGGAAGAGTAGCGGTTTCTGCCAGATGACTCATTTCGGCAGCTTGTATTCGCGATCTTGTCCTTTCGGTCACTACCCAAAGCTCATGAGCATAGGTGGGGGTAAGAACGCAGATTGACCGGTAAATTGAGAGCCTTGCGTTTCGGCTCAGCTCCCTCTTCACCACAACGGACCGACACAGAGTCAGAAATGTATTTCTTGCAAGCAAAATAAAAATATATCCTTAATCAGAATAAAATACCCAACACGTCCGCTCTATGTCGATTTGAAGCTCTAAATGTCAATTTTGGTTATTTTTTAATGAATCGCCAGCCCTAATCCAGGCTATACGTAGTCAAACTCCTACTCTGGTACACCAGAGTCCAAATGAAGCCTCCCTCTGAAAAGGTGCCATGTTGAACCCAATGCTGGATGGTCCTGACAAATGAGGCGTCAGTGGGACGTCTATTGATTGGGCGGTGTCTGACCACAATTTATGTCCTCCATTCCTCTCCCATTCGAAGAGGGATGCATCCGGAAGTGACAGAGTTACGTCCTTAGCGTGATTGATAACCCTGACGTGGACTCTCAACCTACCCTGCCCAGCGTCCCCTTGGCCATCGTGGGTCGGGGAGGTGACGCCAACACATTGGCAAAATCTTTCAGTTGTGATTAAAGAGAAACTTCCTTGTCACCGTCTTGATTGAACCTCCCATCACAAGATGGCAGCGGCGGCGGGATGAAATGGAAGTTGCCGTTTGTCGTTTGTCAGCGATGATTGCTTTATTGAACGTGGCGACCGTCAGCTGGCGAGCGACCGCTCTCGACACAAAATGAAACGCAAAGAGAGAATAAAGGAGAAGCGGAAGAAAACACAGGCTGCCACTTCCAATCGGACTCCACTCCGTCAGACGCTTAACTGGTGTGACTAAATCATCCAAATAGACACTTCCTCCTGTTGAAGTCATCAGCAGCCCCTAAATACTTTCCTCCCTTTCTCCCCCACACTGTTTGTTTGCGCTAATGTGCAGCAGTGGTGTGATCAGGCTTTGGATGCGTTTGGCAGACGCTTGCGCTTATTAAGTGTCTGGTGGAGGGAGCTGATAAGTGAGCGCAGCCTCCCGGTTTAAGCCTGCGCAAAGTTTCCCATCTCTGCTTTGGTCCGACTGCGAACACGGCCGGGTTTCTGTGGCTAGCGGGCATCGGCGCTTTGCAAAGAAATTGAGAGCAGATGAAAAGCGAACATTTCATCTGGCTCAGCGTTGAGCCTAATAGTGCAGAGCGAGGGGTCTGAAATATGAAAAAAAATCAAGAAAATGGAAATGAAATTGGACATTTGGCATGCAGACTCCATTTCAAGTACAGTAAAAAAAAAATCCATCAGACACGGGAACAGACGTCAAGTTTAATGTGGGCCATATTTGCTTCTGAGCTGAAGATGTGAGGTCTTTGCCAGATGAGGACACACTTTGAACTTCAGTATTTAAATCCCAACTCACTCCCGGGGAATCGACTCAGTTTTGAAGTCAGTGGGAAGTTCCAGCATTCCACCGTGCAGCCCCGATGCCAAAATGCTGACGTTTACCCGAAAAGTGGTGTCCTACATGTTGTCAGCTGCACATCATGGATGGGCTAAGGAAGAACCATTTAAAGCAGAGTTGTCAAACTCGGGCCCTGTCCGCACAGGAACGTTCCTGGGAGTTTATTTATTTTTTTGGCGGAGTGAAAAAAATGAGCGTCCACACTGTGCCGGATTAGTAAATAATTGCATCCATCCATCTTCCGCTTTCCAAGGCTCATCAAGACTTACAACAACGTGGAATTACTTCTGTGAGTCATTTTGGGGAATCAGAAAACAAATTATCAGGAGAAGGTCGACTGGGTGAGTCATGCTGGTCCAAATATTCAGATATTATGTTGGCTTGTCGTCAAAGCTCACTTCTGGTCACGTGACGGCGACAGGACGGCGGTGGGTCGTGGGCACCCCGAACAACAATTCCGCGCGGATGAGAGCCTGAAACCATCAAATACTTTGCCGTTTTGACCTGAAAACCGTTTCCATGTGGAGAGCACCTTAATCTTGTAAGGCCAGAGGAGTAGTTGATACCAGAAGTATTGCTTGATTGCACAGAATGCTGCAAACACTTTGTTGAGGTCCGTAATGTGGGCTCACGCCATGCTGTTTTCCAATCTGGCCCGCGGGCCTGAGTTTGACACATTTGGATTAAATGCCTATTTCTGCAGGTCTGGTATTGACCGGAATCTTTTGTCTGCGCATAAAACTTTTCAAAAACGACTGTTTCCTGTTTCAGACAGTGTTGTTGTTTAGATTGTTTGAGCACGGTGTTTCACTCACATGAGTTCCAGCCTAGTTTTCGACGTGTAACAATTAAATAGAATGTGCTAAATCCCACCGCTTCCTCTCCCGTTGAGTATCTTTTATATCTATTATTGCCGCAGGGTGTTTGCAACTGGAGCATTAAAGAAAAGAATGTGCGCTTCACAGAGTAAATAAATGTATCGACTCCTATAAGCAGGAGTGGATGAACAAGCGGCGCATGCGGTGTGTTTTTTCCCTCTATGCCACTTAATGATCATCTTTTTCATTGGAAGTGCTTGGGGATGAGTGAAGCAGCGCTCCGCTAATTGCCTCTGCTGTTGCGCTCGCCGTGACTAAGCCTCGGATATCACCCGGCACATCTCCCCACCCCCCACCCCCAATCAGGCGTGTCCACTTCAGACGCTAAGCCAATTAGCAGCACGCAGGCTGCGGCGTTGCGTTCACCTCGCTGTCATTAGTCTCAAAGTCGAGGCACAGACACTTGATCGCTGTGTGTGTTTGGATGCCGCGCATAATTCCCACCATCGATCGAAAAGCCTTGCATCGCTCCCCCACCCTGGGGGACTTGTTGAAGGTAAAAAAAACAAAACGTGCGTACTTGAAAGCGGCCCTCCTGATGTCCCGCTCGCCTTCATCACGGCAGCGATCCCGGGCCTTAATGAGAAGCGGGAGAGCAAATCAAATCCAATAAGACGTCGCCAACTAGGTTGCCTCTGGCCTTTTCTCCCACTTCTCTCATCTTCCCCATTTTTGACTGGTGTACTTTATCTTTATGCAGAAAGACTTTATTAATAGCATATCAATGCCATCACAGTCTTCTAGGCAACACCCCTCCCCCCAACCCCCCGTTGTGGGGTAAGTAGGTCGTGCTGGAGTGTGTTTGTGTGGGAGATTTAAGTGCGCTGGGGGTCACATGCAAAGCGAGCCAGGATGGAAGGGAAGGTAGCGCGCCGTGGCTTTAATCATGAGCCAGCAGTTCCTTTCAGTAAGTTCGTCTTGGAAAGCAACGCCGCCTCTTGGATTTTTTTTGCAAACTTTTTTTTTTCATCCTGTGGTCCAACTCTTCAAAGTGATGAAGACGTTTAGGAGAGGGACGCATTTTGTTCCTTATTACCATGACAACAGGATTAACCCTTTTAAGCGCCAAATTCAATTGATATGCTGGCAAACAGCTTTTACCCACAGGCCATCAGGCTTCTCAACGAAGCACTCACACACGCCCACGCAACACACGCACACACTCATAGCACTTTATTTATTTATTTAATGAATTATTTAATTTTTTATTCATTTATTGGTATTAATGTCTCTTCTATTGTTGTTGCTTAATTTATTGGTATTTATGTTTCTTATGTTCTTATTCTTTTTCTTGTGTTTTCTTTCTTTTCTTGGGAGAATGAACAGAATAAGAATTTCATTGCATAGTAGAACTGCTGTTTTACTATGCATATGACAATAAAACTCTTCAATCTTGAATCTTGAATCAAAGTCGTCAAATTGCGACGAGCAACATTGCTGGATTTACCGCGCTATTTCTGCAGATATGATGCCTCGTGTAGTTAGCGCTCCACACCAGGAGATGGCGGACATCTGTCACTTCAATCTGAGCAACATTCGTTCCTATGCAAAGGTTATACGTTTATAGACTTTGAAGCCCCTTGTGGGTGCAGCAATGCGTCCGCTCGCTATGACAGTCCACACACAGCATACTTGAGCTGATGCTTTGCTAAACCGTATTCGGGGTGGCAGGAGAGGACGTGGTGGGTTGTCAAAACATCGCTAATAGTGAGGGGGGTAGCGGGAATGTCAAATATCCTGCTAATAGATACATACTGTATGACCTGGGAATACAATGACCTGGATGAATGACAATATTATATACAGGCATAATAGATAGATAGATAGATAGATAGATAGACAGATAGACAGATAGATAGATAGATAGATAGATAGATAGATAGATAGATAGATAGATAGATAGATAGATAGATAGATAGATAGATAGATAGATGTATAGATAGATAGACAGATAAACAGATAGATAGATAGATAGACAGACGGATAGATGGATAGATGGATAGATAGATAGACAGATAGATAGATAGACAGACGGATAGATGGATAGATAGATAGATAGACAGATAAACAGATAGATAGATAGACAGACGGATAGATGGATAGATGGATAGATAGATAGACAGATAGACAGATAGATAGATAGATGGCGCCAGGAGGGTTAATTTACAGCGTTTTACAGCAAACCCTCCCCCGTCCTTTCCTGTTCTGCCACCAACAAGCTCGTCTTTGAATCCCTCCCGGTGTAGTTACAAAGTCTTCTGTCTTTTGTGGAAGAGGGCGCGGGGTCGATCCCTAGCCAGTGTAGCGTCGGGAAGGGTTATTTATTTTGAAGACAACGGGGTCGGCCGGTCCTGTCAACAAGGTGTCGCTTATTTATTTTCCAGGGAAGCTGGCAGGCCTCGCTTGCTAATGAATGTGTGTCCTCGCCAAGACTGGCCCCAATTCTTCACGTTGGTCTGCCTTGATTAAACTTGTGTCTCTGAGTTTGCTCTACCTGCGCCACTCTCCTCAGGTTAATACCCAAATTAATATTAATGTCCGTACAGATTGTTGTGTTGTTTACCGCCCTCGGCAACCGCCGCCGCTAATGCTAATCTTGTCCGTGTAATTTGTCAGGTGGAACACGGCGAGGGGACGCAACACTTGTGGAAGGAAGAGAAAGGAACACAAAGGGGTCGTGGGGGAGGGTTCAGGATGTGATTGAGCCTCGTGGGCCTTATGAATGAAGTGCTCTTCAAAAGGGGATATGGAAATAAGCGCGGGAAGGAAACAAACCTGCTGTAAAGCGGCAAACATAAATACGTCCTTTGTGTGTTTATGTAAACTTACACACACAGAAATAAACCACAAAGGCCCTGTCCACACGGGAACGCTCCTGGGATTATTTTTTTGGCAGGTTGAAAAACATTTGTATCTACACTGTGCCGGATTAGTAAATATCATGCATCCAGTCGGGAACGGATCACTGGGTGAAAAAGATGTCTTCTTCTGTTTCCCAAGGCTCGTCTAGACTTACGAGAAGTGGAATTACTTGAGCGAGTCGTTATGCAGAATAAGACAACAAAATGTCAGGAGAATGTGGACTGGGGTGAGTCATGTCAGTCCAAATATTCAGATATTATGTTGGCTTGCCGTCAACGCTCATTTCTGGTCACGTGACAGTGACGGGTCGGTGACGTCGTTGTTTTCGTGACGGCTGTCTACATGAAAACGACAAATCTGCACTTTCAGATTTTACCACTCTAGAAGCCATTTAAAAAAATAGCGTTTCAGGGCACCCAGAACGCCGTTTCCGTGTGAATGAAAGGCATAAACTATGACCTAAAAACGTTTCCGTATGGTTAGCCCCTAAATCTTCTGCAAAGGCTGAATGGAGGCACCTGGGCTCACCTTTAAACCAAAAGGCTTCTTCGGTTCTCAGTGTTGAAGTGTGGAGTCCCCCCTCTATATGTCCCTGGTGGGTGTGTCCCCCGGGGGTGGTCGCAGTAGTGTTGTCATTCGCCTCGCCACTCATCGTGGCATGAGACAATCGTTTGGGTGGAGATGTTGGGACGTTGTAAGCAGATGATCGACCTCCTCCTCTGTTTAAAGATGGCCTTTCCAGTTTGACGTAAATGGCCCCCTTTCACACCTCTTTCACCTCCAGGATTTGGGCATTGTTGTCCTCAAAGGAATGTCCCTTCTTTTTGCCATGCAAATGAACTGCTGATTCTGGGCCCAAAGAGACTGCTCTGCTTTGTTGGGCCATGCGTTTGTATAAGGGTCTCTTATGGAGAGACCAAGCAACCGTTATACAAACCTTACCATGACCTGGACGACACAGACATACCACTATATCTTGATAACACTGTTCTATGCTGATATCAATGTTGTGTTGTTTGTCTTTAAAACAATGGATATCGCAGCCACCACACTTGGCAGAAGTTACCTTCTGCTCTTCATGTGAGGTGGTCGGCATAGAAGTCGCTCCATTCAGACGCCGTTCAACTGAGGGCGGAGCTGTATGCTTCAGACCTTGGGACTTCACAGGGTTCTCAAGTGGGCTCCCCACTTCACTGATGTTTCGTTAACTAGCCCATAACACCTCAGTGGGGCTTGACAGCAGAACCAGCGTCCTGGAACTGCTCCCTCAGCCCTTCTGGTCTTCACAATTCAGCTCTGTCCTCCCTCTTCTTCACTAGCCTGGTTTAGCCACTGCTCGCTTCTCTTTAGCCACAGCCATCTGGATGCCATCTCTGCCTGCTTTGAAGTGTCGTTCACCAGGTTCTTGCGGGTTGAACCTCTAACCCCGAACATCCCCAGTGTTCTCCAAAGTGACTGTCCAGGGAAGCCCCTGCAACCAACCTGCACTGGTAAATTCCAGGCTCTCTTTGCTCAGCTTGCGTTCGATCCTTTCCTCCCAGGGTACCGTCAGTTTTATCAAGGCAACTTGTTTTTTTGTCCAGAGCACGATGACTGGTCGGAGGTTGGTTGTGACGTATTAAGGTTGTGTCACTATTCTGTCTGAAACGTTCTGTTGAAAGACCAATGAGGTAACGGAGGGTCATTCTTGAATATTATATCCAATTGGATTTGATCATCTCTCTCTGAATGTTCTGAAGTCCTGTTTCTCCGTGCCGGTGTTGCATTTGGACAGTGACGCTGCCATCACACGATTATAGCTCAACGATGGATAGCAAGTGGTCTGCAAAAGCAAATAATGTCTGTAATTAGCGCCGTGTCCAAAAACATTGGCACTACCAGCTGTGGCTGTAGGTGACCACCTGATGTAGGTATTTTGTATGAACTCCACAAGATGGCAGTAGCTGCATTTGAAGTATCATGAGTGGTCAGCATCCAGCGGCTGCAGCATCTAAAATGTTAGCGCTGGCTATGGTTTTCCTTCCCACTTTCTCATGCACCCCAATCATTATTCAAGTGAAATTTTTGTGTGTCAGGAGCCTGTCCCCAATTATCATCTGCTTCCATTTAACGCTCCCCGTCCACTTTTTGGTGTTAGTAAGTAGACGCAATGATAGTGGTATTTACAGTAACTAAAAGAGCGCAGTTATCTCTAACTGGCCTGATAATGGTAAGTACTGTAAGATCCATGACTACTAATTGAACTTTAGTTCTTTAAAGAGCGCTAATTACAAGTATGGTGAAATGCATTTAGTTTCACTTCATTTCACGCTGGTTCTGCTTGAACAAGGTTCAGAAATTGCTGCTGATGTGACATAACGGAAGTTTGTGTGTGTGTGTGTGTGTGTGTGTGTGTGTGTGTGAGAGAGAGAGAGTTGGGTGTGAATTTTGTCTTGACAATTTCTGTTTTTTTTCCCCCCATCCTGAATCTGGTCTCCTGAGAGCAACACGATGATGATTTTTCTGCCTTTAATTAGTTACCCTCGTCAATCACCCCCACCCCCACCAACCACCCCGCCGCATTTCCAGCAACACTTGTGGGATTAATGAACATACTGTATGAACGCCTCGCCCATGAAAGCAGCACTTACTGTAAGTCCACATTCAAAGGGAACACAAAGACGTCTGACATGTACTTCAGGAATACGATTCAGCCTTTTTGTCATCTTCCCACTTCCTGTGCAATCCTCATCCTCTTCACCCCGGCGCAGATGCCCTTTAGCGTTTACGACTTTACGGCCCTGGGCGCTCCCGCCAGTTAACTGCGCTGGCAACCTTATGGCTTCTGTGGGGCGGCCATAAATCAGCGCGGCTTTGTCTTTTATGCATATCATTGCCCCGGCGTTCAGTGTATTCCAAGCCCGGATGCAGATCGCCTGGCCGATTTACCTACCAATTTGCATTCATGTTGTTTTGGGAGCAATTACAAAGTACTTTCAGTGCAAAGTGTTTGATGAAAACACACATAAACAGCTCAAAAACGTTCACTCCATTAACCCAGGTCGCCAGCACTAAAAGTCACAAGGATTGGCTGTTGGACCAACCAATCAGATAATTGATCCCACCCTCCAACTCTTTGACTGGCGACAGATTCATTTCATTCTTTTTAATGGCATTTTTCAATGTGCTACAGCATTATCAAAAAAGGTACGAAATACATAAATATTTCAAAAATAAATAGATGAATAAATGCTGGTCATGTGTGTTGTGGTCACTAGGCTTCAGTAATGATATGAGACATGACGTTAGATTACACTACCTTTCACACTGCATGGAGACTGGCTACTGATACCTCTCATTCCGTGTGGAAGTGGTATGTTTTTTTTCTCCTTTGTCCTTCCCCACTCCGTTTCAAACACTTTCTTAAATTTAGAAAAGCTAAAAATTTGGAGCGGCCAACTAGTTAGCTTGCTATCCTATCGGTGTTATGACCCTGCAGTGATCCCGTAGCCTGCACAATGTGATGTAAACAAAGAATCGTAGGAGTGTGAAAGTGACTATAGGGCTGTTATTTCATGTCTACAATGTTAATAATGTCTAATAATGTTAAAACTTGTATTTAGGAAGTCATAAACAAGTTTTCTATGCTTTAACTACCAAAGTATCGTGTTGATTAATATTGAATCCTACTTTGCAGAAATTCACTTGTCGCGGTCGGGTCTGGAACCAATTAACCACCGTAAAAGAGGAACGACTGTAAGTCATTAAATAATTTTTAATACTGTATATAAATAAGCGTTTCAATTATAAAAAAATGGCATTAAATAAATAAGTCATTAAATTATTTTAAAAAAGGCCATTAAATATTCAAAGCAGTAATTAAATGATTTTTAAAAGTCCATTAAATAATTGAAAAATAAAGTAAATCTAAAAAGTAAAAGTGTCAATAAATTAAAAAAAAAATGTCATTACATGTCTAAAAAGGCCTTGAAATATATGCATATGCTTCATGAAGTAAATATACTGTATTGGTTGTGAAATAAATAATAGTTTCAGTATGATTATTTAATATTATCTGTAGGAAGCTGAATTAATTCATGGGGAATCAATACCAGTCTTTATTTATCATGCACTTTCATGCAGTTGCAATCAAAGTGTTGTACGTGAGAGAGAAATGAACTGTGCAGAAACAGGTGAAAAATGCAACAACAATACGAAAATAGAGCTAAAAAACCCCACACAAGCAAAAAAACCAGTAGTTCTGAAGTATTGCAAATAATAAAATAGAATCAATGATAAATCATTTCACATTTTTATTAGTTATTTTGTATTTATTTGGGTTTATTTCAAGTTGGAAACCAAAAACCTACCATACTTGTGTTGATATTGAAAGACAAATGATGTTTTCACTGCTTGTTCAGCTACGCAATTTTTCAAGTACTTGCTGTAAACATGTGAAGTGAAAATGCTCATCGAGTGGACACACGTGCTTTCACTTGGCGATGTGATCTCGTCTTTGCCTTCGTCTTGCCGTACTGAATCACGTCAGTGTGTTTTGAGCACCTGAGCGTGACTACAGTTAGTAAAGCAATGGCGCGGTCAATGGCAATGCTGACAGTCAGAGACGTGTGTGTGCGTGTGCGTGTGCGTGTGCGTGTGTGTGCTGACTGTGTGCCAGACAGGATGGATGGCAGCGGGGGGAGGAACATTGCTTGTCATTGCTGGATGACTGAGCTCTTTCAGGCAACTCCTGAATGCAAATATGGACGCCGCCCGTCACTGATGGAGGTCGACGGCGTGCGAGTCGGTCGAGCCGCCATTGTGTGCTTTTTATTTTAATTTTTTGCTCCGCCCCCGCCGAGGTCGGGAATCTGTCAAGTCAGGACAAATGGTGGCATTTCACGTGGTACCAAGTGGCAGGGTGCCAAGCGGCATTGTTATCCGTAGGCCCGTTTTAGAGGACGCCGGCAGGACGCTGCCCGAGTGCGCACTACAATAGCGAGGGAGGCTTTTGTTGTTGCTGCCGCATTGTGCCGCGCTCATTCTGGGGGCTTTTAATTCATCGTTAAACGTTCCCTGTCCGAATTCAGTTTACAATTAGAAATTGTAATTGCTTCTTACATTGAATGCTTGGTGACGAAGACAAAGAAATTAGAGCTTGATCCCTGAAAAGCTTGTGGTTACATCACCGCAGATGATAGCAGTCCCCAGATACCATGCAAATGTGCCCCCTAGCATCTATGGCTGCTATGGTCTTCAGGTAATGCCATGTCATCTTTTTCATGCTGACTAATATGCTTTTGGGATAGGCTCCAGCTCTGGCTGGTGTAGCCATTAGTCACGTGAAAAGGTTAGGACAATTTAATACAGGTATCGTGAGTTTTATGATCATTAGACAAATTCTTAATAACTTATAGGCATTTACATGCGCCATTCCAAAGACATTTTGCTTGATGGCGCCCAAGTTTTTTAACCTATCTTGGTCACATTTTACACGCATGTGCTTGTCAGTCTCCAAAATGGGTGTACCAAATTTGGTGGTGATTGGGATAAACACCCTAAAGTTACAGTCATAAGTTTCAAGCCGGTCAGACTTATGGGGTCAAAATTTGTTGGTTTAATCACAGCGCCACCATGTGGTCTATTTGTCAGAAAAATAATAGGACAGGCCAATGTTCACCCTTTTGTGAGCAGCGAGTCATAAGTAGACGAGTGCCATAAATACATGAGCGTAAGTAGAATACAAACGTACCACGGCGTCAGCTATGTATGTTTGTCTCTCAGCGTTCACACAGCCGTTTAATTCCAAATGTGTTATTTCAGGCTGCGCTCAATGCTCCCGATGAGTTCCAATGAGTCCTGTGGTTGAACCCTTCCTTCCCTAAGTGCTTTTTAGTGGTTTGGAGAAGATGCTTCCCGCTCCAAAATTGAACAAAATGACCCGCTGCTAAGAATACACACGACAGGAATCTTGTTTGCCTTCATTTGTTTTTTGGGGGGTTTTGTTTTTTTTTTTTTTGTTTTTTTTTTGTCACAGCTTCTCAGGACGGCAGTTTATCGACGTGCGGGCGGGACAGATTAGAAGGGCATGAGGCAGGGATGAGGTGCTGATCATACGCCCAGCAGGGATTAATGTCAAAACATCAGATATCATTGCCACCCTGTCTAATCCCCCTTCCTCCCTGCAAAGCGCTGCTGAAGGCCGGGCGCTAAGGGAGCTCCGTGGCTGGCGGGGGTCAGACGGGAAGGGGAGGGGCTGCCGACCTCGTCACCAGGCGTCAAGCCGACAGTCAGTCACTGCTGACCCGGGTCCGCCCCTTGCCCCCATTGTTATCCCATGGATCTCATTTGTACAGGTGACCCCGGCCATGCGACAGAGACGTCGGACTGTGGCGGGGTTTTGATGTATGAGCTCGGGCTGAGGATTGACGTCCTGAATAGAACCTCCGCAGTCTGGACGCCTGAGCCATGAGATTGTTTTTTTATTATAGAGTTGTGGCATCTGCTTTGGGTCAAAAAGCCCCTGGAGGGAAAAATACTTGTTTGGCTGGGTGGGGAGATTCTGTGAAACTGCTTAACGTCCTGATTGAAGTGAAGACAAAGGGCTTTATTCTCCTTGCTGGCATTCACACACGGAGCCCCTCTTAATTCCCCTTTGCCAGTGGCGACACAGCAGTATTAACTCTATCACTTAGCCAGCCTACACTTAAAACACCAGATCATATTTCCTCCCGTACAGTCGAGTTGGGCTCGGACCATTCATTATTTATCATCTATTCCAAATGACATTATCTTTCAGCGGGCTTCAATTACGCCCTACCCCGAGGCTGGGAGCATGACTCACGATGTGTGCGAGCGAGAGAGCGAGAAATATCCGGCACAGTGGAGTGGAACCTCATTTTCCTCCTCCCCGTTTTTAGACGCCCAAACTTGACAAGTTAATTGATTGGACATGAGGAATAAAATATTCATGCGGCCGTGCAGAAATATATTCTGCAAATCGTACGCGGGTGATTGATAATGGAGGATGCTAACGCGCTCTAATCACAAGCGTCCGTAATGAGGATGCGAGGCTACTTGGAAGTGGCTGATAGAATGTTATGCTAATACGCTAGTATGCGTCCGAGGGCGGGAATCAAAAAAAAGTGAACCCGCTTTATGAAATATTTAGATGATGGAAGTTTACCAAAGAGAATTTGATTTTATTACGGTTCATTTGGAGGGCGTTTGAGTCGGGCTGCTCTGACAGCGCGCTGCTGTTTCCGACCATCCGTCTTCTTGATTAAAAAAGAACTGAAGGCGTTCATTCATTTGAAAGTAGTTCAAAGTTCTCCTAAACTCTGCTAATAAAAGTACCTGCGTCTACTAGCTCACACTTCAGTGTGACAAATTGGATGCTTCCATCCATGGTTTGAGGGACTTTTCTGGAATTTTGTCAGTCTCGAAAGTGTCCGAAAGCATCTCAGAAACCGTGCAGTGGATTGGGCAGACACTGATTGGGAAAGGGACTCTTCAAACGGTAATCACAGTTCCCAAACTGACCGCCCCCTATGGAGATGGATGGGGAAACAAGATTGACTTCCCGTCTTACAGTTTTAGTCTTACATCCAAGTCTCATGTTCAAGATCTATAGTCAGATTGAAATTTGTGGCACCCTGTGGGTTTTGCTAAAGATGCTTTCAAAGTTCATTTGAAAGTCAATTACCGTAATTTCCTGACTATAGAGCGCACCGGTTTATAAGCCACAACCACTCAATTAAAGAGAAAAAAAGATTTGTTCATATACAGTATAGGCCGCACTTGTCTAAATGGGATGTTTTGAACACTGAAAGATGTTGCACAGAAATGTGGTTTTGATTTTTGATTAAAGTGTGCCGAACAGTGCGTGTAACAAGGATAGTTAAACAGTAGACTACCAGAAAAGTCATTCATCGCCGTCCTCCTCCTCCTGGGAATTAAAACCACTCAAGTGGTCTTGACAAGCATCACAATTGAACAGCCTCCTAGTTCCTTTGTCACACACTTTGTCAGTCTCTCTCTTTCGTTGTCATTCATGGTTTTCTAGGCAAAGTAGCCATTTAGCTTGAGCTATCCTCTTTATTCAGTCCAGCCTTTCAAAACCCGTCAGAGATAGTGGATGGTTGGCGGTCCGAGCAGTCCAAACAGAAGCTGTACTTCCACACGTGACATTAGCTTCCACTTCACTGGTCTGCGTCCATGCAGGGTTCAAAGCATGAGAAAAGCGGCTCATACACGGAAAACGACGGTAGTTGCTAAGTCCCGCCCGGTTTTTGCTTGATAGCTACCATTTTTCTCAACCAATCATGCTAAAATTTTCCACCCATGTGCCCGTCAGTCCGTACCAAATTGCGTGGTGGTCTGACTACACACCTAAAGTTACAGTGTGTGTTTAGTACATCTGCATCAGAAATGACAAGTCAATCCAACTTGAACTTTAATAATGGCGCCACCATGTGGTGTATGTGTCAAAAAAATGTGTTATGACACATTTTTAGCCTTTTCTGTGCAGTGCTTCAGGAGAAGAAGAGTTCCACTATGAGATGACAGGTGTATGTACATTTGCTTATGATTCAGCCAATTAGGACACTGAATCCTGACAACGACATTGGCTCTCCGTGCTCTGCTGGGTTTCAATCGTATACCTGAAGTTTCTACCTGATTTCTTGTCAACTTCACACTTGTTATACACGTTTGATTAGGTCATTCTCTACTCCACAATCAAGTCCAAAACCTGCGTGATTGGTGGGAAAGTGTTTTAACATCCGAGTGTCTAATTACCCTTGCGGATGCCTCGGCCTGCTGGGTTAACCTCCGTGTCACACAGCTCACTGAGGGTGGATAACGTGAGGTGATTTCCCGAGAATAAAAAAAAAGAAGTGGGAAACAGCCTAATGGATCCCAGGGGAAGTCGATCCGAAACAGTCTGGATGCGTGCTTGTAGACGGCTGGTGAGTACAGTATGTAGAAAGGTCACCGCGCTGGATGTCATGTATGCAGCGTAAATATTAAACAGCTTTTTAGCCGTCTTGAGCAGATTCCTCCTGAATTGTGCACAATTCTGACACGGTATGCCGTGCTGCTCTCCACTCGCTATAAATATTTGACTTTGTGCCGCTAAGATGGCATCTATCCAGCGTCTCTCCTAGCAAATAGTGAACAGCCGTGGGTAACCTCTCTACAGATGATCACTGCCACTGTTGGATTCAATTATGCATTTTTGCTCATGTGTGCAGACATGAGGGATACCCTGTGTACTACATCGGTAGTCCGTGGTCTACGTACGAGTTCCTACAAGGACAATGGAAGTTGAGTTTTAGTGCCAGACCAAACATCTACCTGAATCATAACTGATGAACACCTAAGTCACTCACGCTGTAACAGTAAAATACAGTCACACAGCACAACCGTTAAATGCAAGAATTCAATGAAACTGAGTGTGCCTCCTGCTCGGGAGACGTGATAAAGGGAAACGTTATTCTCCCACCGCGTGAGTGTAACTAGTCTTTTTGGATTTTGTGCAGTAGTAATCATTTATAAGAGTGCGTACAAAACGTAACCTGAAATGTTGCAAAATGAAACGTAACCCAAAACATCAAAACACAAAAGGTCACATGAAACCTTGCAAAATGAAACACTGTAACCCGAAACGTTGAAACACAAAACGTAATACGAAACATTTCAAAATAAAACATCGTAACTTCAAACAATGTAACCTGAAATGTGTTAACCCAAAACACTGTAACATGAAACATTGCCAAATGAAATGTAATAACCTGAAATATTGTAACACAAAACACTGCAAAATGAACACGAAGCATTGCAAAATGAAGCGTCATAATCTGAAATGTGGTAACTCTAAACATTGTAACACAAAACGTTGCCAAATGAAATGTAACCTGAAACCTTGTAGGCCAAAACACTACACGAGATGTTGCAAAATGAAATGTTGTAACCCGAAATATTGAAACACAAAGAATTGCAAAATTAAGTGTCATAACCTGAAATGTGGTAACTCAAAACATCGTAACACGAAATGATGCCAAATAACACGAAAACACTGTAGGCCAAAACACTGTAACATGAAGCGTTGCAAAATGAAATGTTGCAACCCAAAATATTGAAACACAAAGAATTACAAAATGAAGTGTCATAACCTGTAATGTGGTAACTCGAAACATTGTAACACAAAACGTTGCCAAATAACCTGAAACATTGTAGGCCAAAACACTGTAACAAAGAATTGCAAAATGAAGAGTCTTAACCTGAAATGTGGTAACCCAAAACATTGTAACATGAAATGTTGCAAAATGAGGCATTGTAACCTGAAACACTGCAAAATGAAACATTGTAACCTGAAACATTGAAACAAAATGTAATATCAAACGTTGCAAAATGAAACGTCATAACTTGAAACATTGTAACCTGAAATATTGTAACCCAATACACTGAGGCAGAAAACATAATACGAAACGTTGCACAGTGAAACGCCATAACTTGAAACACCGTAACCTGAAAGGCTGCAAAATGAAACGTTGTAAGCTGAAACGTTGTGACAGGAAACATTGTAAGCTGAAACATTGCAAGGTGAGGAGAGCGTGTAACAGTACAGTACAGTACAGTACAGTACAGTACAATACAATACAGTACACTACAGTACAGTCCAGTCCAGTCCAGTGCAGTCCAGTCTAGTCCAGTCCAGTCCAGTCCAGTCCAGTCCAGTCCAGTTAGTCCAGTAGTATCTCCTGCTCCACACCTGAATGTAGTATCTGACACACACACACACTTATATGAATATTTGACTGTGCAGCCGGAGTCTATTCCATGTGTTTTCTGCGAGTAATAAGAGGAGTAATGCGGTGCACGAGCGTGTGTGTGTAGAATTCCACAAAAGGGAATCATTAATACGCGGCTGACAGCGTTATGGATGTGCAGGCTGATGTCTTCTCATATAGTCATGCATTATTGAAGTCGCCTCTTTAAGTTTTTATGACGTCGGCACGCCGAGTGTATTGTCCATTGTCGTCAACTTTTTATTCTTCCTACCTCGTTTTTTTTTTTTTTTTTTTTTTTTGACGTACAATTTATTTTCTCCCGGAAAGCGCCCGCAGCACTTGCTTCTTGCCATGTGCTCCTTTTCTCATATTTTTGGTTTCTGTGAGATATTTGTAGGCTGTCTTCCCGTCCGTCAGGTGAGAGTTCTTTCAAAGAAGTGACCTTTTCTTCTTTTCATCCGCGCGCCTTTTTGCACCTGGGAAGCGTTGTGACAAGCGGCTGCAAATATCACAGCGTATCCGAGGTGAGATGCTTTTCCGTTTGTCCCAGTGGTGACGTCCCACGCCCGTCCTAGCGGCTGTTAGCAGGGTCGCCACCGAAGTGAAGCATCCTCCAAGAAGGGGAGCCACTCCGCACATTTGCTGTTGCGGAGTGGCTGCAGCGAAGGCGAGTGATGTTGTAAGGAGCTCCTAGCCGTCTGTCAGTGTGTGTGAGGAGACTTTAATGAAGCATCCTTGTCATCATCTGGCCTGCCGTAAAACCGGTGCATAAAGAAAGAAAGAAAAAAAACAAAAAAAACGCTGGCGTCTCCACTTTTTCCCTCCACTCCAGAAGCTTTAAGGCTTCACATCAACAGGCTTTTTCTTCTTCTTCTTCTTCTTCTTCTTCTTGACTCCAATTACGCTGCGGCGTCTTATCGTGTGAAAGTGAGCCAGTTGCTTCTCTGCCTGTGAGAAAATGCATCATATGTGCTTTTCACAAGACTCTTTTATGCTAATCATGCATGTCTATTTGCTGGCTGCCTCCAGGGGAGACCTTTTTTTGCTTCATTTCTAATCCTCCATTTCGCTTTTTAATGCCACACACATCTTACGTTCACACCCCCCAGAGACCCCCTCCACACACACACACACGTACCCCCGCTGGTGTGAAAGGTAGGGTGAGCGTCATGTACTCCATGCTGCAAAGGAAAGGATGAACTGGGTCAAGGAGCAGTCGAGTGGAGTTGGTTGGACCGTTGCTGGGAAACGCTTGTTGGCAGGGGAAGGAGAAATAGTCAGTTCCAGCGTCAAACCGCCCCCTTCATTCAACGTTTTTTTGGCTCCACAGGCTGCCTTAGCAGCGTAAAATGAAGTTAGCCACTGTTCATGTCATAAAAAAACACTCACTTTTCACTTTCACTCACCACTGGCTGGAAAAAGACAACACAGGAAGGCGATGAAGGCACATTTGTGCCACCAGTGAGTCAAATCTCATTTCATTCGCTGCTCTAAACCGGCACATAAGCCTGAGCAGACGTTTAACGAGTTTAACGAGTACCTTTAAGTCATTCAATCCCAAGGGCGTTTTTATAAACCCGAACGCCCGATCCCAACAACCTATTGAGACGTCTCGTGGCAAAAAGACTCCCCACTAATTGTTAAGCCCTAAAAACTGCCACAAGGTGGCAGAAGTGCATTTGATAAGAGCTCAGCAGAGATCACGTGGACGAAGAAAACACACTTGACAGGAAGGAGGAAGTGGGAGAGCGTGGAGGAGCGTAGCGTGCAGAAGGTTACGCGCACATGCACATGCACACGCGTGCACAGACAAACTTGAGTTCCAAATGTGAAAATTGTAACTAGTTCGTAGTGTTATATTTGTAAAGAAATTGTTATTTTAATTGTTACCTAAAACAAAAGCAACTCTTGTTTTTATGTAGTTTGTAGTTTGTGTTGTGGTGTAGTTGTTTAGATATTTGAGCTGTCACAAAAGCAAAAAAATAAAAATATTTGTGTCAAAGTGAAGGTTATGCTTGAAATGTACCTTTCCACAAAAAGCTGTTTTTTTTTCCCTTTTTTAGTCAGGAACGGATATTTTCCTGAAATGTAATGAAGGGGTTGTCTTCTGAAAAATGGCTGGGATTGAATGAGTTCAGAAAAGAATAAGAAGAAGAAATAAAGGTGAGCAAAAGAGAGCATTTATCTCATTTGAGCGGCCGCCACATCTTCTGACTTTCTTTGTGTTCCTCGCCGCTTCTTCTTCACTTTTACGGGCGCAAAGTGACTGAAAGGAATCGCCTAAACCCGTCTCGTTAATTGGCTTCTAATTAAAATGTGTGTGTGTGTGTGTGTGTGTGTGTGCATGTGGCGTTAAATTACAAAGTAAGAGAGCACTGGAATAAAAATAAATGGTTATAGTTGAGTTGAACACCTAACAGAAGTGATAGAAGGCTATTAATTATAAATCAAGCTTCTCTCATCTTTTAATCAAGCCGAGACGGGGGGGTTGGAGAGGGTTGGAGGGGGGCTAGTGGAATGAAAGCGGCCCCTTGTGGTCGGCCTGTTAGTGCTTGTTGCTCAGCACATTATTTATTATTTCTTTGGATGCTAGCAGAGAAGCTAAGGAGATAAATTCCGACTTTAAGTTGCACTTGTTGTGTGTTCCGGCGGGGGGGTTGGCAGTGTTCAACACACTTTGTGCACACTTTCTCATTCTTTTATGGCAAGTGAATCACAAGACATTTCCAGATTTGTGCTGATTCCTTTGGAAAATAAGCCTAGCGAGTAGCAGTCAGTGCGTTAGCTTCATTAGCCAGATGGGAAAAGAGGCTAATGTGTTAGCGATAGACATGTTTTGTTTTTTATCAGCACTATTGAAGTTGTTGCTGATTATTTTGCCTTTTCTTGAGAGAACGATCCCTTCAGTCGTTTTGTAAGAACCTCCTGAAACAAATGTGGCGTATTTTTACGTCTAAATTTGACGTACGTTGATGCCGTATTTCAAAATGAGTGTCATTAGCAACAGCTGCTAGCATTAGCCATATTCATACAGAAGGCTACAGGCTAGTGAGTGTCTTTGGTGTTTTTCACATTTTTTGTCTTTTGTTGAAGTTGTTGGCAACATTTATCTGCTGTAATGTTTGGATGTTTGTATTCCGATATTCAGCTTTGTGGAAGCTTTTCCAAAATGGGCAGGTGGTGTTCAGGTGTGGCGTTAACGCGGCACAAGCTAACCTAAACATCCTGTCGATGCATGGTTTTATTTGGATCTTTTTCAGCTGATGTTGGCCGGCGTGTTCCTGAACGCCTCGTTGGTAGAAGGTTAAAAGCGCCACAATCAAAGAGTTTAAATGTAATTTCTCAGAAATCAAGCGTTTTATTTTTGACGTGTGGCTGGTTAGCGCCACTGATGAAAATTGTCTTGTGCTGTTGATTGAAGGTAAAAGCTCCTGCTGTCCGCCTGTCCATCAGCATGGGAGGCACATTTAATTAAATATAAACGTCTTTCACGTTGTGTTCACAACAAACGCACTCATTTGTCACTTCATCTCCTTCCGCTTCGTTGGAACATTTAGCTAGCCCCGACTGAACAGCTAAAATAGAATATATCATCATTGTAATAATATGTCATCTGTAAAAGACAACAGTGCTGCTGGCTAGCTGTAGCATTAGCATGCATGCGCGTCCAAGACATGACCTCATCTGTCCCACCGTCGTACCTCCTCCCCCTCAGCCATAGCATGACCACCGTGACCTCCAGACTCATGCTACAAACTCTACATCCAGCCATCCTTTCATCCATCCATCCATCCATTCACCCATCCATCTGTCCTTCCATCCAACCATTCACCCATTCATTTATCCATCTATCCATCCATCCAATCATCCATCCATTCATCCATTCATCTATCCTTCCATCCAACCATCCATCCTTCCATCCATCTATCTATCCTTTCATCCATCCGTCCATCTTCTCATCCATCTATTTATCCCACCATCCATCCATCCATCCATCCATCCATCCGTTCATCCATCTATCGATCCTTCCATCCATCCATCTTTTCATCCATCCATTCATCCATCTATTTATCCTTCCAACCAACCATGCACCCATTCATCCATTTATCTATCCATCCATGTATACATCCATCCTTCCATCCATCCATCCATCCATGTATACATCCATCTTTCCATTCATCCATCCATCCATCCATCCATCCATGTATACATCTATCCATCCATCTTTCCACCCATCCATCCATCCATCTATCCTTCCATCCATCCATCCATCCATCCAGCCATCCATCCATCCATGTATACATCCATCCTTCCATCCATCCATCCATCCATGTATACATCCATCTTTCCATTCATCCATCCATCCATCCATCCATCCATGTATACATCTATCCATCCATCTTTCCACCCATCCATCCATCCATCTATCCATCCATCCATCCAGCCATCCATCCATCCATGTATACATCCATCCTTCCATTCATCCATCCATCTATCCTTCCATCCATCCATCCAGCCATCCATCCATGTATACATCCATCCAGCCATCCATCCATGTACACATCCATCCATCCATCCATCCAGCCATCCATCCATGTACACATCCATCCTTCCATTCATCCATCCATCCATCCATCCATCCATGTATACATCCATCCATCCGTCCTGGTATCCATCCATCCATCCATCCATGTATACATCCATCCATCCGTCCTGGTATCCATCCATCCATCATCCATCCATCCATCCATCCATCCATCCAGCCATCCATCCATCCATGTATACATCCATCCTTCCATTCATCCATCCATCTATCCTTCCATCCATCCATCCATCCAGCCATCCATCCAGCCATCCATCCATGTATACATCCATCCATCCATCCAGCCATCCATCCAACCATCCATCCATGTATACATCCATCCATCCTTCCATCCATCCATCCATCCAGCCATCCTTCCATTCATCCATCCATCCATCCATCCATCCATCCATCCATCCATCCATCCATGTATACATCCATCCATCCATCATCCATCCATCCATCCATCCATCCATCCATCCATCCATGGATACATCCATCCATCCATCCGTCCATCCATCCATCCATCCATCCATCCATCCATCCATCCAACCATGGTATCAGTCAATGTGTTGGGGTCCAGCGGGTGATGGGTGCCCCCACCAATGGGAGGGAGTTCCGGGAAGGGTCGTGTCTACTTCCTGGAAGTCTTGCTGAGCAGGAGAGAATATCACAGATGGAAAAGTAGGAAACGTAAAAGAGTTATTTTTAGCACCTGCACCCACATGGGGACATGATTGAGGTGCTCGATGTGTTGAATATTTATCACCTCTTTAAGCCCCTCCCTCCTCCTCTGAGAGTTCATCCAATCCCGCTATGCTTTCTTCTTCTTCTTCTTTTACTCCTTTTACTCTTCTTCTCTTTTATTCGGGTCAGCACTTTTCCACTCCACTTCCTCCATCCCGCACGTGTTTAAACACTGGCTCGTCCACATTCCAGAATCCTCAGCATCCTGAGAGTTTAATCCCAGGCTGATGACGCTGCTCCTGGGAGGCGGGGTTTGTGGGCAAACTGCCGAGGGATGCTGGATAAGAGCGCCAAAGATGAAACGGTTCGAGTCTTTGTTTCCTCCTACCGCAGTGCCTCAGCTCTTTATTCATCCTCCTCGTGACACCGTTGAGAAGAAGAAGCAAAGATGTCTTCCTTCCTCTGGAAAATGTTCACGCAGGAAGCACACCTCGCAAGTTGCTAGCGTAACGAAGATGCGCTCGCTAACGGAGGCAGTGCTAGCTTACTAGACGCCACCTGACGCCTGCCGTAGCAACGACATAATCATTCATTCATTCATTCATTCATTCATTCAGCAGTCATTCCAATGCAAATCCTCAATTTGGAATCATTGACAAAAAAAAATGACTTAAATAAAAGTGTAAAAATGAAGAAAATTAAAATTAAAAATTAATTTCAATAAAAGCGCAAAAAATGCTTAAAATAAATAAAATAAAAGACTTAAATCATGTCTACAATTAGTAAAAAATCAAAATGGCTTCAGTAAAAGTGTAAAAATGAATACAAATAAATAAAAATTTTAAAATACTTAAAAGTTTAACAAATAGTTAAAACAAATACAAATAAAAGTGACCTAAATAAAAATGCAAAAAAATAAATACAAACCAAATGACTTAAAAACATAAAAACAATTACTTAAATAAAATTGTAAAAATTTAAAATTTTACAAAAAAAATATTTTAATAAAAGTGTAAAAACAATGAAAAATATATAAATAAAAATGTCTTAAATAAAAGCACAAAATGAAAAATGTATATTACTCAAATAAAAGCCTAAAAAAATACTACAATAAATATAAATACAAATTAAAATGACTTAAAGTGTAAAAAAAAATAAGTTGGATCAATGTGGGTCGCAACTTAACGACCACTGGAGAATGTGGTTTCCAGGTTGAGACCATTTGAGCCCCCCCCCCACCCCTATCTAACAGGAGCACACTACTGTTTTTAAGGGCGTGTAAAAGGGCGAGTAAAATGAGTCAAAGATCCTCTATGACAGGCGTGGTCTACGGTTTTTACAGACCTGCTCCAAACAAAAAAAAAATCCCGATCAAAGATCCTCTATACGATAAGGGCTGTTTTTAAAGATCTACTGCAAAAAAGCAAATATGAAAACTTGTATATCAAAAGTACTTAAAAAGAAGTACTTTTGAAAGACCAACTGAAACAAAATGCTTGTCAAAGATCCTCGATATGACAGGAGTGCTTTGCTGTTTTGAAGCACCTACTGGTAAAACAGCAGTGAAAGATCCTCTTTGTGGCAGAAGTGCTGTTTTTTGAATGTTTTGCACAAATGTTAGTCGCTGTCAAGTTTTGAACTGAACTTGTGGGCGGCTGTGGCGTCATTGACGGGCCAGATTTGGCCTGCCGGCCGCCAGTTGGACATCCATGCACTGTATGGACAGAAGCATTGGGAAGCATCGCTTGATGAATCAATCACAGGTTGGACTAGACCACCCGTAGGAAGACGTTTTGGAGTGTTTTACTGCTGTTAGGAATGGAATATTTTCCCACTCTGTTGTAGATAATAATATCCTTGCAGAAGAAGGTCCTCAAACAGCATCCTTGTCCTCACAAATGGACAACAATTCACCAAAAGGCTCACTCTGACGTCTCAACTCCACGTCTTCCTCACTTCCTGCCGCTGTGTCCTACAGTGGTCCTTTTGCACGCTGAGACATTCCTGCCGTCCTCCGTCACATCCTCCAATAGCTGCCGATGCAGTACGCGTCTACTGCACTCACGTCGTCTCGCGCAACACCTCGTCCATCAGCGTTATCTTATCCAGACAGCGCACACCTGTGTTTTGTAGCCGGGGACGCCATTAAGTTTTTTTTTAACGTAGCTTTAGCTGGTAAATGTGCTATCACGCAGCGGTAGAAAAATTCCAATCTTGTGTCACAGTCCATCACCCGCCCCCCGCGTCCTTTTCTTCCCCCAAACCCTTTGATTGGTCGGTAGCAATGCGCCCCTCCCCCCACTTCCATCTTGAAGTGATTTTGTCAGGAAGCGGGTTTGACGGCGTCATCTGGATATTGTTAGCAGTGAGGCCTCTTCTCTGTCATTAGCAGCTTTGTGTCTCACCGCCAAAACGCCGTGCGCCTTCCCCCACACGGCCTCACGCACTCACGCTCCAAGAGCTTTGCGTGACGGGCGACATCAAAACCCAATAAATCGTTTAATTTTGTATGATTTTTCATGATTTTCAATTGATTGAATGCATTATTTATTCAATGGGATAATTCTGAATAATTCATCAGAGAGGCCGCTCGATTTCAGCTGTGGGAATAAAATGAAAATGAAAATGAACTAAATGATCCAATTATACGGATGACACTTCACAAGGGCCAATCACGCTTTTTTATTCTCATTTGAGAATAAAAAGCTCACGTAAACGTCATCACAGCCCACAATATCACCAAGTGCTATAATAATATCCCTTTCAAATAATCACTTGAAAAAATGAGTCATGACACCGAAGTATGCGTTGGCTTGACAGTCGCCGAGTCACGCGTGTGTGCGCCATCATCCCAACCCGGCTGTGCCCCGAACAAGCGGACCGACGGGTCCCGGTGCACTTGCCAGTGAACTCTGGAGAGATTCGGTTCACTTGAACATGTTAGAATAAAAAGCATGCAGAAATGATAAATATGTAAGACAAAATGCCTCAGAAATGCTGTTTTTCTGAATGTTTTAGAAGCTTTTGGTGAAATCTAAGCTGGTAAAAATATGACAATAAATGTTCTTTACTTGGCAGTATTTGGTCACATGACAAAAATCCCCAGGGTACCAAATACTAATGGTACCCAACACACCCTTAGTGGTAGTGCTTGAGAAGTACACATGTATCAGAATGGTATCACTTCCTTGTAATTCAGGGGACATTTGTAATCATGTATTCAACACACACTGAGTCTTGGGAAACGTTGCTTTCAGGGAGGTTTTCCTGTACTCTGTCGCTAAATTTGGGGGGGGAAACTAGAACCATAGGGTAAATGTGGCGCCCCCAATGGGCTGCGGTCCAAATGCTTTGGAAGACATGCTAGCATGCATGTAATACACGTATCCTCAAAGTTGCATCATCATCACATAAATGGTCAGTGACTTACTGGCCATTAGTTGCTTGGGCACACCCACGTTTTGCAGCCATACTTTACAACCAATCTTGCTCACGCACGTGCTTGTCAGTCTCCTAAATGGGTGTTCCATATTTGGTGGTGATTGAGCTAAACAGCTGAAAGTTACAGTGGCAAATTTCAAGTGGGTGAGACTTACGGGGTCAAAATTTGGGGGTTTAATAACAGCGCCACAATGTGGTGTATTTCTCAGAAAAATAAAAGCACAGGCAACACAGGAGGGTTGCGTTTTTTGACCGATTTTCACCCTTTTTTGTGTAGCGGTTCAGGTGTAGAAGGGTTAGCTTCTACACATACAACACACACATGCAGCCGTGTAAATACTGTACAATTGTTTTTGTTTGTCATGACTACTGGGACTTTTATGTCGCTTATTTACATATATACATTATCATAAGGTGGATTCATATGAACTATTTGAAGTGAATTTGTAGGATGGACACGTGACATTATCCAAGCCCACTTTGGGTCGAGGTGTTTGTGTCAAGTTTCCACCCAAATGTCACGTTATCTCATTAAAATACCTCACAATGCCGCAATGTGCTTGTGTTCCTGTGTGTGTGTGTGTGGGGGGGGGGGGGGGGTCTTTATATGGACATGGCGGTCCTTTGTACACTCCTGCTGAGAGACCTGCTTTCCATGAGACCAAACATGGGCATGAAGGATGCTTGTCCCAGATAACAGGCATACATTACAGCAATGCACACACACACGCGGGCACACACACGCACACACGCGCACACACACACACACACACACACACACACACACACACACACACACACAGTTCTGCCTTGTATGCTGTGGTTTTGAAACTCTTGAGTCCGTGTCATTGGAAAATCAATATGCTGCTTGCTTTTTCATCCAATTAATTACAGACTGCTGCACTGAGCTGTTTATGTGTGTGTGTGCGTGTGTGTGTGTGTGTGTGTGTGTGTGCGTGTGTGTGTGCATGCATGCGTGTGTGTGTGCGTGCGTGCGTGTGTGCATTCATTGGATGTGTGTGTTTCTGCTCTATCAATCCGTTTATCCATCTAGTGTCTGTCTGCCTGCCATTAAAACGGACCATGCGCTTCTATATGTTTTTTCCCACCCATTCCTGGACTGGTGCGCTCACTTACACAACATTAATCCCGCTGGGATTAGTTTACATGAAAATAAACAATGGTAATCCAGCGAAATACCCAAACAAGCTAACAATGGCGTTGTTGTGTAACCAGATTAGCCCCAAAAAGCGTGTTGTGTCTCAGAGGTCCACTCCTGGCGCCGCCTCTGAGGACACCAGTAATCCTTCAGGCCTGCTTTGCACCTGCACCATGCACTCATGCCCACACGCTGCTGCACTCATCCGCGTCCTACGTCATGCACAACACAATCAAAGTTAGCACTTTTGCATCACATGGCTATGCTACTGTTGCTAACGTCTGTGTCCTTCTGGCCCACTCCCTAATGTTACATTGTTTTATGTGATATATTGCCTCAGTAACGGGATGCTGCAGAATGCCCGCAACAGAACCCCTAGCCCTAACCCTAACCCACGGCATGGGTTAGGATCTGGGGGCCATTTGTGGCCCACTGCAGTGTTTTTATTGGCCCGTGGCACATTCTAAAAATATTATTTTAGAAAACCAAAACAACAACAGCAAAAATGGAAAAAACAGCAGTAATTTTACAATAATAAAGTCAAAATATTTACAGATCATTTTAGCAGCATAGTTTTTTGGTTTTTTTTAGTTGTAATGCTATGAGAAAGAAACAAAACATAAATAGAGTTGTATTTTTTTCAAAAATTAGGTGACGGAAAATGTTGTAATATTATGTGAAATAAGTCAAAAGATTATGATTTGGTTTGGTTTGGTTTAGTTTATTTGAACATGAAGGTTACAATGGAATACATCTCATGAATCATTCTTTGACAGTTCCACATGTCCAAAAGGAGGAGGAAGAAGCAAAGCTTATTTAATCCTACCCCCCATCCATTCTACATCTAGTACAGTACATGTAGTTCACTTCCTGGATTCCATGTCATGTTTTCAGTGATAATCAGGATAACACATAATAGATAACGGTGAGATAGCCCTCCCCCCGAAAAAAGAGAGAACATTCATAATAATGATAATAATGATGACAATACTAAATAAATAAATAAATAAATAAGAACAAAGCTTTTTTTTTTTTCCCTTTCCTTTTTTTTTTTTTTTTTAAAACACAACAAAGAAAATTAAAAAAAAAAATAAATAAATAAATACAAATAAATAAATAAAAAATAAAATTTAATTAAATAAATAAAAAATAAAATAAAATAAAATAAAATAGAAAATAAAAAATAAATAAAATAAAATAACAAACCTGACAGAACAATCAGGACTCTTCTGCCTTGTATTTAGCAAACATCAACTGCTTGTATTGTTTTTTGAATTTGCTCATCTCTGTACATTGTTTGAGTTCTTTACTCAATCCGTTCCATAGTTTAATTCCACACACGGAAATGCTGTGGGTTTTCAGCGTTGTTCTCGCATATAAATGTTTTAGGTTTAATTTTCCTCTAATATCATATTTCTCCTCTCTGATTGAGAAATACTTGATTAGATTTTTGGGTAACGAGTTATTATTAACTTTATACATTATTCTAGCGGTTTGAAAGTGTACTAAATCTGCGAATTTTAATATCTGTGATTGTAAAAATAAAGGGTTTGTATGTTGTCTATACTTGGCATTATGAATGATCCTCACAGATCTTTTTTGCAGTACAGTGAGTGAGTGAAGATTGCTTTTGTAATTATTTCCCATATCTCCACACAATACGTTAGATATGGTAATACTAAGGAACAGTACAGAGTGTGGAGTGATTTTTGATCAAGAAGATATTTTGCTTTATTCAATATAGAGATATTTCTCGCCACCTTTTGCTGTATATTTTTAATATGAGATTTCCAACTCATTTTTTCATCTATTACAACCCCAAGGAATTTATATTCTTCCACTTTTTCAATATCCGTTCCATTAATTTGTATTTGGTCGTACGTGTCCTTTCTACTATTACCAAATAGCATTATTTTAGTTTTACTTAAATTCAGAGATAATCTATTCTTGTCAAACCATGACTTTAATATGACCATTTCATCCTTGACCTTTTTAATGAGTTCTTGTGTGCTTTCACCAGGACAGAAAGCGGTGGTATCATCGGCGAATAAGACCAATTTTAAGTTATTAGTTACTTTGCAAATGTCGTTAATGTACAAGTTAAACAGTTTTGGTCCCAGTATGGACCCCTGTGGTACTCCACACGTATTGTGTAGACTCCCAGATGTAATAAAGTCATAATATTCCAAAAAGAAAATATACAAATATTATTTAAGAAGAGTGTTGAAAGATGTGGAAAATAATCAAAAACAAAACAAAAAACAACAACAGCAACAAAAGCATAAATGGGGGAAAAAAGAGGAAAGACTGAAGTTCGGATGTCATGAGAATAAAGTCAAAATATGATGGAATTAACGTCATCATTACAAGGAGAAAGATTCAATAGCTGGATTTCTTTAAAAATTGCATTCAAAATGGTCATAGAAAACAGTTGTATGCTAATGAGAAAAAAACACAATTTTTCAAGAATAAACTGGTAATATTATGAGAAACAAATATGAAATATTGAAGAAAAACATATGTTGTTTTTTAAGTTGTAATATGAGAAACAAACTAAACAAAATAATGTTGGAATTTTTGGAAAATTAGGTTGGAGAAAAAGTTATAATATGGCAATGAAGTCACAATATTATGGGAATAAAATCATATTATTATGGGAAGACATGTCTAAGGATTATTTAAGAAGAGAGTTTCAATATTTGGAAAATTAAAAATAAAAAAAAAAACAGCCAAAATGGGGAAAAAAGAACAAAGGGTGAAGTTGATACTAATAGGCTTTTTCACCTTCATCACAAAGCTGAGATGCATTTAAAACAAACATGTTAGCATATCTGTATGTGTTGCTTTACAAAATATCAACGTGCAAAGTTGCATCTTTGCAATTTTCACTATGTGGCCCTCACTGGAAAAACGTGAGGACTGCCCTGCCCTAACCCTAACCCTCATGCACGATGCTCGATAGCTTCCTTACTTTTGTGACTGACGGACGCTGTCAGATAATGTTTCTGTTAGCTCCAGGTTTGTAAATATGTATTATTCCTGTGAAAACATACTGTATACGTGGAACTCCTACTTGGAGGTACATCCTTGTCCTTTTTCTGTCATGTTTCTCACCGCTTATGTGTCTTCCCCCAGGGGAGGGTTTACAGTAAACAAAGCTAAAGATTCCCGGCTCATGGAGCACACTGTCACATGACCTGGCCACCGAGGGCTCACTGGTCACATGTCAATTGGAAATCAATGTGAAGTCCTCAGTCATGGCATCATTAATTACCGGGGTGGGAATGTCAGCGTGGGACTGTGGGACTCTCTGGGACGCTGCGGGTGGGTTGGAGGGCAGGGAAAGGTCGTGGATAAGACGCATGAGAGATGCAACCTAGCAAAAGATGCCATAGTTTGTATTCCAGAAGTGAGCTTCCATGTGGTTTGCAAGACCTTTCATAAGCAAGGTCAGTGCAAGGCGTGGCTTCCAGTGCAGCTCGTTTGTATTAGCTTCATTTCTATCAGCGCCACGCATGCAGGACTGTCATAAAAAGTCCAATCGAGTTCCGAGTTCCGCCAGGAAAGGCAGCAGCTAGCGTAGCCAAGGAGGCCGTCACTTGTAAAAAATAATTAAGTTCACCAGGAAGGAATCACAGGAAACATTTCAAGCTCACCCGAGCAGGGAATTAATTGTGTTTCTTTTTGTTGTCAAGGCCACAAGTCAGTCAGAACTCTTTGGGCCGCCTTCTTCCAAAGACAAATGTTCTATCAGGGGATCAGCTGATGTCTCACTTCTTTAGGAATCTTGTTACCAGAGCAATTGTATCAATTTGCTTTGGCTCTTTGGAGCAAAGTGGTCCCACGCTAACGGAATTCCTTGGCGGGAGGGTGACTGACACGGACAAAGCCGACGACTTTGCCCATCAATAACCGGATCGATTTGGATCCGCGTGTCGCCACTCAGGCCCGAATGAGGAAGCTGCGGCGTTTTGCTCAGCATGGGAGGAATGTGTCCCGCGCTCACGTTACCGGCAGCCCAACAATGAATGAACACAAGAGGCTTATTTTTTAAGTTAAATTAAACTGCACCGGTTTCTCTAAAAAAAAAGAAATAATTGAATAAGGGTCTCTTTAACAGAAAAGCTGCAACAGCACATTGCTTACCTTTGAGTACGATCTCTGCAGCAGAAGCACTCCTCCGCCACTCTCCTGTCAGCGAAACATGCTGTTTTGCTCCAATACCCATACAACCCTGAGTGGAGACTCATTCGCACGTTGCTGTGCTGTAAATGAATCTTGTAGATTTGTCATACTGGGCGCTGCAGTTTCAGATGACATGAGACACAGTGGTTTGGCACTCGATTCTGGAAGAATCAACATTGGTCCGTCCTTTCACTTTTAAATGTTCGGTTTGACTCAATCAGCTTCTTACTTTTGATGGTTCCCATGGATGGTTCTTGGCAAGTAAACAAACAATTTCATTGGCTCATTTTGACTGACGTCACCAGGTTTGCTGTCACATTGACCGTATTAACTGAAGTTATTACGCCCACAAACTGCTGCTGTGATTGGTCCGCCAGCTTGATTGTATGTTATTATATTTCCCATTCACTTTAATTGGTCACGGATCCATAAAGGGCCATCACCGGGTCTGGATCTGGACCAAGGTCCGCCATGTGGTGATGGCTGGTCTATGGTGTAATATGTAAAGGATGGTGTATGGTGTAATATGTAAAGGATGGTGTATGGTGTAATATGTAAAGGATGGTGTATGGTGTAATATGTAAAGGATGGTCTATGGTGTAATATGTAAAGGATGGTCTATAGTGTAAAATGTAAAGGATGGTGTAATATGTAAAGGATGGTCTATGGTGTAATATGTAAAGGATGGTCTATGGTGTAATATGTAAAGGATGGTGTATGGTGTAATATGTAAAGGATGGTCTATGGTGTAATATGTAAAGGATGGTGTATGGTGTAATATGTAAAGGATGGTCTATGGTGTAATATGTAAAGGGTGGTCTATGGTGTAATATGTAAAGGATGGTGTATGGTGTAATATGTAAAGGATGGTCTATGGTGTAATATGTAAAGGATGGTGTATGGTGTAATATGTAAAGGATGGTCTATGGTGTAATATGTAAAGGATGGTCTATGGTGTAATATGTAAAGGATGGTGTATGGTGTAATATGTAAAGGATGGTCTATGGTGTAATATGTAAAGGATGGTGTATGGTGTAATATGTAAAGGATGGTCTATGGTGTAATATGTAAAGGGTGGTCTATGGTGTAATATGTAAAGGATGGTGTATGGTGTAATATGTAAAGGATGGTGTATGGTGTAATATGTAAAGGATGGTGTATGGTGTAATATGTAAAGGATGGTCTATGGTGTAATATGTAAAGGATGGTGTATGGTGTAATATGTAAAGGATGGTCTATGGTGTAATATGTAAAGGATGGTCTATGGTGTAATATGTAAAGGATGGTCTATGGTGTAATATGTAAAGGATGGTGTATGGTGTAATATGTAAAGGATGGTCTCTGGTGTAATATGTAAAGGATGGTGTATGGTGTAATATGTAAAGGATGGTGTATGGTGTAATATGTAAAGGATGGTCTATGGTGTAATATGTAAAGGATGGTGTATGGTGTAATATGTAAAGGATGGTCTATGGTGTAATATGTAAAGGATGGTCTATGGTGTAATATGTAAAGGATGGTCTATGGTGTAATATGTAAAGGATGGTCTATGGTGTAATATGTAAAGGATGGTCTATGGTGTAATATGTAAAGGATGGTCTATGGTGTAATATGTAAAGGATGGTGTATGGTGTAATATGTAAAGGATGGTGTATGGTGTAATATGTAAAGGATGGTCTATGGTGTAATATGTAAAGGATGGTCTATGGTGTAATATGTAAAGGATGGTCTATGGTGTAATATGTAAAGGATGGTCTATGGTGTAATATGTAAAGGATGGTGTATGGTGTAATATGTAAAGGATGGTCTATGGTGTAATATGTAAAGGATGGTCTATGGTGTAATATACAGAGTTCCAGGGGTGGGGGCAGATGTTCTCCAGCTCCCTGGAGAGCAGCAGCATGGAAATTGATATTCCCATCAGTAAGGAATGTCTCGTGTTTCATTTCGAGGAACTATTACCTAAACGGCGCTGTTCTACTGAGCCGATTTCATGTCTTGTGGACCTTTTCATGACTCTTCAGTCCAGCTTCTGTGACTGGAGTGTCTTTCATTCCCAGCGTTGTAACAATCTTTTGACAGAAAACATGCACGTGTGTGTGTGTGTATGGGATGGACGGCTCTCACGGGGCTGCCATTTCATTACTCCTTGCAGCCATCATATAGGCTCAAGTTTATCTGCCTTCCCCGGGCGCAGGGAGTCTGGATGTGGTCCAGGCAGCGGTGGAGTGCCGCCACAGCGCTATAAAGATGGAGTCTAATCACTGCGGCCCCCCCACCGTAAGTGCTTTTACCTTCAGGGAGCTGTTTTGCCCCCCGGGTGGACATGATCAGGCCGTGACCAATTGTCAAGGAGGAGAAACGTGCACACTGCCTGTAAAGACTGAACGGTAAATACATAAATCTTTATTAGGAGAAGCCACTTAGCAGCTGAAATATGGTGATATTTCTTCATGGAAGGTAACGTTTGCTTCCTTTATGGCCGGCTGCAGGCTGAACGCTTTCTTGTGGGGTTACTTGCTGCCTCTCCATGGAAGCGGAAGGAAGCAAAGGCCAGCACATTAAAACCTCTTTCTCACCTTCAGGCTCCAAAAAGTCATCACTTGTAATCACAAGTCACTTTCCCAAAAAAGGAATTGACTAAGTAATGCGATTACTCCTCATAAATGTCATTATTTGCCGTAGAAAGTCATTATTGCATATTTGGCCGTTGTTGCGTTGAGCTCTCGTTTGGATTTGAGATGTGAGGTTTCTGAACAAGTCAACTTTTTTGTAACAGCTCCTTTAGGTGAACGATTCGATCTGTTTTCCAGCTGAACGTGTCCTTATTATACAGTAATTGGTGGTGTGCGGATCAGTGCTGAAGTATTGATACTTCAGATGCCAGCTCTTCATGCTCTGACATTGATTCTCCAATCCAAATATGGATACTTCAGTCATTTAAGGTAGTAATGTTTGTCCTGGGTGACGCCACCAGGTATTGCGGGTACAAGCGGCCAAAATGAGTTTCCTCCTTTGTGGCTGAGCTCGCATCAAGGAGAAACTCGGAGTAGAACCACCGCTCGTCTGCATTGAGAGGAGCCAGATGAAGTGACTCGGGCATCTGGTCAGGACGCCTCCCGGACGCCTCCCTGGGGAGATGCTCAGGACACGTCCAACCAGTAGGAGGCCAGGGGGAAGACCTAGGACACGTTGGAAAGACTATGTCTCAACTGGCCTGGGAACACCTCGGGTTCTGCCGGGAGGAGCTGGACAAAGTGGCCAAGGAGAGGGAAGTCTGGGCTGCCCTTGCTTAAGTGGTAGAAGATGGATGTAACATTATTAGAGCCCTCCTAATACTCAATATATTGTAGTAGACATCCGTCCGCTTCTCCTGTTTTAGGGTCGCGGGGGCATGCTGGAGCCTAGTACACATAATAAGAGAAAATAAGCCATTTAAGACAAATAAAACTTGTGTTTCTGTGTGTCACAGTAAATGTGTTCCAGTGCTAATAGTAGTGCACAGTGGGTGGCGGACAGGAAGTGATGTCGGGTGCTCAGAGTTGAGTTTCAGCTTGTTGTGGGTTTTGGCCGCAACAGCAGTCCGTGCTAATATTCTGATGTTATTATTATTGTATCTATTGTGAGATCAGTGAAACCTGATAATTGCTGACACCTTGTGACCAATGTAGAATACTATATTCACAAGTTGAATCGACTTCTTAGGGCTTCATATTTGTGTTTTACTTCCTTTAGCTATTTTTATGCTTGGAAATGCTTCATTTGGGCAAAAAAAGCATTTTCAACCACAAAACAGCAGGCATGACTTATTCATTAATATATGTTTGAAAAACTGTGATAGAGTGAAGCTGCAAAATTTGAAGCCAGATGTGGCGAGGGACGACTGCATCTGCCAATCCGTTGTCATCTTTCACTGAAAAGAGCCATCCAACAGACTCGACTCGTTCGTGAGCATCACATCTCAATGAGTGAGCTGGTGAGCAGACGGGAGCCATTAGAGAGCAGTGCAGGATACCGCACCGCGTTTCATGCCGGGAATGGTAATAGCGTAGTAAGGTTTCACATCGTCATTCATGCCAATAACAATACCAGTGTTGTTATAGCAACAAGCATCAACCCCGGTGAAATAACTCAATGCTAGCTAGCTGTTTTGTAGTTAAAGGAAAAGAGCACTTTTTTTAAGTGTTGCTCATCATCCACAGTCCTTATGTGAGACATGAACACAGGTCTTTTTCTTTTCTGTGCCTTCTAAAGATATAAAAACAGGTCAAAAGAGGCAGGTAATTCATGCACGTAATGGGACACACCTATTCCGCCTAGAAAGGCTGCTATTAAAACACCTCCAAAAAGCTCCAACAAGGTTTAGTGGTTTTCTATCCTTGCTGTGAGCAGGTAGTAACAGCTACATTCATGATAACATGGAATACTTACACTGTTTTGGGAACTTCCTTCCTGTGTGCGTCGATTTCACATAGACACCGAAAGGAACGCTACACCTAGCGTAAAAAACAAAAACACAGCAGCAGTGTCAGTAACTCCAATATGTAGCGTTACCTTTGGCTAGTGGCCTGAGGCATTGTGAGCGAATGTGTGGTGAAGCTAATCAGCTAGTAGCTAGCCGGTGTGGTGTGGCGAGGTGTCACTACGCCAGTAACGTAGTTCTTGGGCGTAACAATGTGAATAACAATAATAACAACAATGTAGCTGTAGTGTGGTTAATATGCAGGTCACATTATGTAAATGGGGCGTTGTTCGTGCTTTTCGGAGGTTGTTTAAGGAGGCTTTATAGGCGGAATAGGAGTGTCGCATTATGTGCATTGACTCATTCAATACCAAGGACGTATTTATACGTTTTTATCATTCCCACCACAATACGTCTTACGGATTTTTGCGCGAGAGGCAAAAAGAGGTGATGATGCAACTCTCCACTAATGTATGAACACTTCAGAGCACTTTTAAGCCATAAAAACAGCCATAAGGCGGCAGAAGTGCATTTGATAAGAGCTCGGCAGGGATCATGTTGACGGAAAAATCACACATGACAGGAAGGAGGAAGTGTGAGAGCGTAGGGAAATTTTAACTCATGCACTCACACGCACGCGCACTCATGCACACACATCGTTTAGTTCCAAATGTGAAAACTGTGAATAGTTCATGGTGTTATATTAGTAAAAAGAAAGGAAGGAGGTTTTTCCTTCATGACGTTATGAAAGCTGCGGCTTCAGAAGCGAGCCTTTGAGCGCCGCTTGGAGCCAACAAGTGAGGGAGATGATGGATTTTGCTCACGTTTGGTGCTCATAAACAAACAGCCTCTGGGGACACAATACCATGTATCATTAAAAAGTCCCTTTTTTTCACAATCCCAAGATAGCCAAGCTTGCTGTGGTTTTAACCCTGCTTTTGTCTCCAAGCGTGCCTCAACATGAGCGTTACTTACACCCTTAATGGACTCCTGAGGCTTTGTCTCTTGATGAAAACCTCCACACCGCATTCATTGACCCCCTCCTCTCCAATCTGTCCTCACAAGAAGCAAACATGTCAGTTATTGCAAGCCCCGTGTTCAGGCTTTAGCCCTCACTTGTCGTCATACGCTGGTGGTGGTCTCCAGCAGGACTTAATGGGCTTTTAGAGCAGCGTCTCTGTACGGCGTGACACTGATCTCCACTGTCATCCTGACATTGAGCGCCAGTCGATTTTAATTCTTCTTGCTTCCCTATCCGTCCCCGTCCACCTGCTAATGCTGCACGCTTTCATTTGCCTTCTATTGAATTGTCCTTCAAGAAAGGGGACGTCAGGGAAGCTAAAATAAATTGGACAAAGGGTACCGCTATGCTATCATCCTCTGGTTCCTGTCTGGTGTCACGCCCAAGATGACACCAGGAGTTGGTCCAGGGATGCTGCAGTTGTGGGAAGTCCATTTAGGCTTCATCCGGGGTGTGCCGGGGCAACATTTGACTTCTTACACGCTGCCGCAAGCTTTTTCCCTGCCTGGACGTAACACCACCTCCAGATTTGGACTCGTAAGTCCCCCCGCTGGTCACAGCGGTTGTCCGTTTCCAATTTGATCCCATTACAGCCGCCGTTAAAGCCGTCATCTTCATGCTTTAAGATGATATTTCCAGCGCGGCTCACTGCCAGCCTACAAGGAATGCAATCTGATATTATCTGGGCCGCTTCCTGATAGTCGCGGGAGAGAAAGGGAGCTATCAGCGAGAGTTATTTGAGCGCTCCGCCTCGCCCGTTATCTGGAGGACATCTCGCTGATCTATGAAGGGACGTGGGACAGTTGGAAAACGAAAGCCAATTTTCCTGACTGGCTGTAGAGCATTGTCAATCAATCTCCTTCGTTTCGTTTCCCGTTGTGGTCAGTGGTCGCTAGCAAGCTGGCTAACTGTGTGAGCTGCTTGCTAAACGCCAATAAACAATAGAAGAAGAAGCTCAACGGCTAAATGAATCTTCCGTTCAAGGAGTAGGACGAGGTGGAGGAAAATACGACGGCAGGAGCAATATGTTTTAACATTTAAATATTTTGACTTTATTCTCGTAACATCATAACTTTTTCCGCATGCTAACTTTCCGCTTTAGTCTTGGCTCATGTGTTTTCCTCTTTTGCTGTTTTTTGTTTTTTTTTATTTCACAAAATTTCAACTTTTTTCTTAAATTATCTTCATACATTTTGTTTTCACTTATATTATGACTTTACTCCCATAATATTGTAACTTTTTCCCCTACTTTTTCCCCTACCTAATTTTCCATTTGTCGTAAAACAAACAAAACATTTGTTTTGTTTGTTTTACGACTTTGAAAAAATAAAATATTTGTTTTCAATATTACAAGCCTATGCTACTAAAATGACATTATTTTTCCTCATTTTCTAACGAGTTTATTCTCTTAAAATTGCTTTTTTTTTTCCTGGTTAGAATATTACATTTTTCTGTCAATATTTTGACTTGATCGTCATAAAATTACAGCAGTTTTTTTTCTATTTTGACTTTATTGTCAATTTTCTTCTCAGAATTTATTATATACTGTATATATATATATATATATATATATATATATATATATAGTATAATTGATTTATTCCCATAATATTTATAACATTTACAAATATTATTTATAATATTTATTCTGGTAAAATGATCACTTTTTCCACAAAGTAATTTCCCACTTCAGTCTTTGCTACTTTTTTCAGATTTTTGCTGGGTTTATTTTGATTTTTCAAATAGTCAACTTTCTTTTAAATTAATCTTCATACATTTTCTTTGTGTAATATTATGACTTTATTCCCATAATATAATAACTTTTTCCCCAACCTTTTCTTCCAGAAATTGCTGTTTTAATTTGTTTGTTTGTTTCTCATAATATCACAAATACACAGTATGTTTTGAATATTTTATCTTTATGCTACTAAAATAATGTTATTTTTCCTCATAATAGACGTTAAAGTACAACTTTTTCGTGTTAGATGAACATTTTTTCTTTTAATAATTGGACTTTTTTCTTGTCAAATTACTGCAGATTTTTGCATTTTTGCTGTTGTTTGGCTTTTCTTGAGTTTACTTGCTAAGTGATGTTTTTAGAATGTGCCGCGGGCCAATAAAAAGCTGCCGTGGGCTGCAAACGGCCCCCATGCTGCACTTTGGACACCTTTGGGCGAAGACATACGATACGGTGTTCTGTGTTTTACTGCGGTGCTTCAGCATCTTCCAAGGCTGCTAAGCCGTGAAAGCGGCCTCATCAACTCATCTCTTTAATAGAAGCGACTGCGCTCCATCGCCGGGCGACGGTAGGCAAGTGTCAGCTGCTTTATCGCCGTGCTTTATTGTCCGGGCCCGTTTAGCACATCCCCATCGCTTGTTGTCCATGAATCTCTCTCTCGCTCGCTGGCTTTACAGACTGCCGTTAATGGCATTCCCAAATAAAAGAATGCCGCCTAACTGAATATTGAGCCCACTTTTATTCCCTGCAGTATTTGGAAGCGCTGTGGAGGCACTCAGCATTGATTTGGCGACCATCTTCGCCGTAATAATCTTAATTATCACATATTCTAATGCCGGTTTTCTCTTTCTCTCCCCCTGCCTGCCCCTCACGGATGGATCTGCAAACAGGTAATGCTTACTCTTCCTATTATTTGTTCTCGTTCCCCCACCTCCAATGCTTGCAAGACCGACTTGTTGCGCATGCATGAAGTCCAAAACAATCAGCTCTCATGCGAGATGTTGTACAGCCACGTAGTTTTACTTGTCTGAGTGTAGGGTGATGTGTTTGGGCGTTCACCACCTTTCGCGTAAACCCACCATGTGTCCTGTTTCCACTCAACACTTTTACTTTTACTCCACTTTGTGCCTCCAAATCAGGCTTCTTCCAAATGCTTGCATGATTGCTTACATCTAATATCTACTCAAAAAATTCTATAAATCAGCCTTGGTAAATCACAACCACAGCAAAATTGTAGACTATGGGTGCCCAAAGTGTTTTTTTTTATATATATATATATATTTAAAAAAAAAATGTAATCTAATGAGAAAAAGTTGGAATTTTACGTGAATAAAATCGTAATATTATGAGGAAAAATAATATCATTTTGATAGCATGAAGTTGAAATGTAAAAGAAAAAATACTTTTTTAAAGTTGTAATAAAGTTGAAATTTTTGGAAAATTTGGTTGTAAGTTGTAAGAATAAAGTCAAAATGTTATACGAATAAAATCATAATTACAAGAATAAACTTTATATGAAGAAAGTTCAAATACTTGGAAAATGAAAAGACAACAACAGCAGAAATAAATAAAAAAAAAAAAAAACGTTGTAATTTTTCAAAAATCAAGTCAAAATATTGAAGGAAAAAAATGGTGTTTTAACGAGGAAATATTTTACAAGAATAAAGTCATTATATTATGAGGAAAAATGATTTCATTTTAGTAGCATAGAGTTGAAATATGAAATATTTTTTTAAGTCATAATATTATGAGAAACACACTAAATAAAGTGGTCATTTTTGGAAAATTATGTAACCGAAAAAGTTATAATGTTACGAGAATTAAGTGAAAATATTATGAGAATAAATTGTTAATATTACGAGAACAAAAGTCTAAGTATTTGGAGAAAAAAACAGCGGCAGAAATGAAAAAAAAACAGCTGTCATTTTACAAAAATAAAGTCAAAATATTAAGAGGAAGATGTCATAGTCTGATGAGAAAAAAAAGTCCCAATTTTATGACAATAATTGCAATATTGTGGAGAAAAAATAATTATTCGCATGGAGTTGAAATAAAAAGAGTGCTCATATTAGAAGAAACAAACAAACACATTAAACTGGTCATTTGTTGAAAACCAGGTTGAATCTTCTCCGATTAATTCATGTTAATATTTTTTAATAATAATGTTAATTCAGTACATTAAATTTAAATAGTACTACTGATAATTTAAAATTATTATTATCAGTTATTATTATGAATACTATGAATACTATTATGAATACTACACTGCAAATAAAGTCAAAATATGATGCGAATAAAGTCTTAACATTATGAAAAGACGTTTTCCAAAGATTATGCAACAAGAAAATAGAAATATTTGGAACATATAGAAAGAAAGAAAAGCACCCTCTTGTCTACACGGTTGATTATGTTGTGAATATGGTGTGAATATAGTATAAATATGGTATAAATATGATGTAAATCTGGTGTAAAAAAGGGTGTAAACATGGTGTAATTATGGTGTAATTATGGTGTTAATATGGTGTGATTATAGTGTAAATATGATGTGCATATTGTATAAATATGGCCTGAATGTGGTGTAAATATGGGGTAAATCTGGTTTGAATATGGTATAAATATAGTGTAAATATATTATTATAATAGTATTATTTTTATAATATTATAATATTATTATAATATTATTTTATTATAATTGCTGAAAGTGGAACGTTGGTTTGGGCAATTGAACAAACAGACTGGTTTGTTATGTGCAATATTGTTGGAAAACTGAGGCAAAATCCCACTTCTAAATCCCACTGACATACCTTCCATAGAGGAAGCAGAGTCTGACCCCACGAACACGGACGGTCCCAGGCTGAGGTATCTGGGTTAGTCAAAATGCTCCCCAGTGGCAAAGCTCCAGAGGTGGACAAGTTTTGTCCTGAATTCGTCAAGGTTCTGGATGTTGAGGGACTGTCTTGGCTGACACGTCAACATTGCGTGGAAGTCGGAAACAGTACTTCTAGATTGGCAGACCAGAGTGGTGGTCCCCCTTTTCAAGATGGGTGAGCGGAGGGTGTGTTCCAACTATAGGGGGATCACACTCCTCAGCCTCCCTGGGAAAGTCTATTCCAGGGTGCTGGAGAGAAGGGTACGACCGTTAGTCCAACCTCGGTTACAGGAGGTACAATGTCCCGGTCGCAGAACACTGGACCAGCTCTCCACCCTTGCAAGAATACTGGAGGGTACTTGGGAGTTTGCCCAACCGGTCTACATGTGCTTTGTGGACTTGGAAAAGGCCTTCGACCGTGTCCCTCGCGGTGTACTGTGAGGGGTGCTCCCGGAGTATGGGATTGGTGGCTCTACTACGTGCCATTCAGTCCTTGTAGAACCGGAGCAGGAGCCTGGTTGGCATTGCCAGCAGTAAGTCAAGCCTGTTTCCGGTGAGTGTTGGCCTCCACTAAGGCTGCCCTTTGTCAATGATTCTGTTCAGAATTTTCACGGACAGAATTTCTAGGCTCAGCCAAGGTGTCGAGGGAGTCCAGTTCAGTGGCCTTAGGATCTCATCTCTGCTATTTGCAGACGATGTGGTCCTGATAGCCTCATCGGGCTGTGACCTTCAGCGTTTACTGGGGAGGTTTGCAGCTGAGTGTGAAGCTTCTGGGATGAGACTCAGCACCTCCAAATCCGAGGACATGTTTCTCAGGGTGGATTGCTCCCTCCGGGTTGGGAATAAGATCCTGCCCCAGGTGGAAAAGTTCAAGTATCTCAGGGTCTTGTTAACGAGTGAGGGAAGGTTGGCGCATGTGATCGACAGGCGGATCGGTGCAGCGTCTCCTGTAATGTGGTCGCTGTACCGGACCATCGTGGTAAAGAGAGAGCTGAGCCGGAAGGCAAAGCTCTCAATTTACCGGTCGATCTATGTTCCCACCCTTACCTACAGTATGTCATGAGGTTTGGGTCATGACTGAAAGAACGAGATTGCAGATACAAGCGGCTGAAATTAGTTTCCTCTGTAGGGTTGCTGGACTCACCCTTAGAGATAGGGTGAGGAACTGAAACCCCTGCTTCTTCACAGCGAGAGGAGCCAGTTGAGGTGACTCGGGTTTCTTGTCCAGATACCTCCCGGACGCCACCCAGGAGAAGGCCCCGGGGCAGACCTAGGACACGCTGGAGGGATTATGTCTCACAGCTGGCCTGGGAATGCCTTGCTGTCCTCCCGGTGGAACTGGAAGAGGTGGCCGGGGACCGGGATGTCTGGATTTCCCTACTGAGACTGCTGCCCCCACAACCCTGACCCGGATAAGCGGAAGAAATGAATGAATGGAAGTGAGGCAAAGTGAAAAGCAAATGATAGGAAAAGAAAAAAGCGAGGTTTGACTGCACTTTGATGTGGTCACTTGTGTAGTTGTTTGCCTGTGGTTATTTTCCATCTTCTCACCCCAAAAATGGTCACACCGTAGGCAAGAAGCTCACTGAAAAAGGATGAGGTCGCATTCGCCAGCAGAAAAAGAGACAGGAATATAGTTGACTTAAAAGAACGTGGCGCTAAGAGAACGTCAGCCAAGTCGCCTGACAACCAGCAAACCACCAAGCATGCGTTACGCATATTTTAAGTCTTTATCCCAAAGCGTCTTCCCACCCGTTTAAATGAAAGGAACGGCTTCCTCTCATCTGCTTTCGCTTCCCCAGCGGGACGTTTTTCCCTGCTCTGATGCTTTCATTAGACAGGTTGAATGCTTCCATCACCACACCTAACAGTCGTCTCCTCTGACATCTTTCTAACGTTTACTTTCTGGAGACGTTGGTGGGCGCCTGTTAGTGGTCTACGAGCTTGTTTGATGTCCTGACGTCTGACATAGAGGTCACGGCCTTTGGATGTCACATTAAGGAAAATAATACTCATCTAAAAGGTGTAAAGTCAGCTGAAATCATACAGCTTAGCGGTAATGTTCCTTTTATTACCGTCAAATCTGCCATGTCACCCAGTTTCCCAAGCTTCACACTGTCGCAGTGCACGTTGAAATTCATGCTTCCCCTCAATGAACCGCAGCTCTCAGGTGCCGGCAGCACTCGTGCAACCCCAAACGGTGCTCCATGCTTGACACAATCATCTGTGTTTTTCATCAATAGTAAGTCTATACGGTAGATCCACGCTTTTCGCGGGATTTCGGTTTCATACACACGTTGTTGGCAAAAATCCACAAGTAATTGATAAGACAGGGACAGGGGTGTCCAAAGTGTAGCCTGGGGGCCATTTACGGCCCACAGCTGTGTTTTTATTGGCACGTTTTAAAAATAGATCCCAACAAGAAAGATCAAAATTAAGAACAGCAAAATCTGCAGTAATTTTACAAGAATAAAATCAAAATATTAGATTCCGTTTGACTGATGATCACACCGTGAGCCTCCAGAAACTCACCATACTCCATCACGTGTTTGAAACGTGCAGGGAAGTGGGAGGAGCACAATGCCCAAGACGTTAGTGAGGGCAAGACACTACGCTGCATGGATCGCTGCCTGCTGCAATAGTACTAGCCACAGGTTGATCAGTGCTGGAAGGCATGTATGGGCAGATGCTGATCACATGCTTTTCCACGGAAATCGGCGGACACTGATCGGTGACCGTTCAATCGGAGCATCCCTAGAAAAATAGTTGTAATCCAGCAAGAAAACGGTTTAAAAATAATTTTACAAGAATAATGTTGTAATATTATGAGGAAATATTTCATTTTAGGAGCAAAAAGTTGAAATATTACAGAAAAAAAATTAAAGTTGAAATATTATGAAAAAAAACAAAAAACACCAAAAAAGTTGTAATTTTTAGGAAACTTAGATTGCAGAAAATGTTATTGTGATACAGTCAAAATGTTATCGAAATGAAGCCATAATTACAAGAAGAAAGTTGAAATACAGCGTTCCTTGTTTACCGTGGGGGATGGGTTCCCAAAATAGCCCGCAATAAGTGAAAGCCCCGGAGTAGCCAACTTAGTTTTTCTTGAATATACAGTATATGTTTTAAGCCTGTAAAACCCCTCACCATAAACTTTATGCACTTTTCTCAGACAGGCATTAACGGGGGCTACTAGTGAGTGGATACACAGACAGAGTGAGAGCAGTTAGCAAGTCAGCAAGCAAACGCTCATGTTAGGGTATAAATGCCACAGCTCCAGTGTGGATGTGCAGCAGAGCCTTCGTCCCGACAGTCAACGCTTACTGAGACGTTTGATCGGCGGAGTAAATATAAAACGAAACAGCGCAAAATGGTGCGTGCTTGCTGCATTGCAAAATAAATGCAACTTTTCAATACAGTTGAAAAGCCAACATTTGCTATTCTGTTGGAAATATTAGCATTTTATGGATATTTTGCTCTCAAGCCTCAATATGAATTGGACCCTGCGCAAGAGTGGTTAATTTCAGGTTAGGATTGAACCTTCCGAGCGTCTTTGCTGTCGGATGACGGCAGTGACGTTGGCACGAGGTGGTAATGGCTGCCGTGTTTGTACGTGCCGTATCATTACACGCCAACTCCCGACAGTGTCGCTTACGTGGAATGAACTTTACTTTGGCGATCGGCTGGTTGTTTGCACACGCCTGCGGCCGAGTGTACTCTGCAACGTTTCAACAGTGGCGAGACACTGTACGCCCGTACGTCCCCTCCGCGTCCTCTGCTTGTCCAAATATTAGCACTGTGGAGGACGCGGTGGAGGCCGGAAAGGAAAGTGTCAGACACGGAGGGGGGTGTGGTGGATAAAGGAGCTCAGAGGAGACGTTACAATCAGGCCAAATGGACGTAAGCGCCATTATTCAAATGGAGGATTATTAGTCATCACTGTGGTCTGACAAACAGAAGGCTTAGCAGCAACCACTCATCTTGCCTTCTTCTTTTTGGCCTCGCTGTTGTTGGCTGTCACTATCTTTACCCATCCCCCAAAGCCCCACCCCTCCATGCCCCCACCCAGCTCGGCGTTGCAATCCGATTACAATCCGGCTTGATGAGGAGACATATGGCTGCGGCGAAACCCCCTTCTGCCGAGACTTAATAAAGAGAGAGTGGACTAATCTGGCAACCCCGCGGGGTTCTAAAGCGCCGTCACGTTCCGTTCCCCTTTCATCTGCTGGAATGGATTTACAGCAGCGGCGCCGGCAGGGGCAGCGGCGGCCCACCGACCTCGAAAGAAGGCGGCCGCGGCATCCAGGCTTCTTTTCCGGCGCGGGGAAACGTGGAGCCACAAAGAGAGCGCAACCCCAATTTGTTGGCTGGCGAACTTACAAGCTGCCGTCGTGTGTGAGAGCCTCGTTTGGCTCCAGCAAAGCTTAAATGCTGCATTGCTGACCACATGGACACAAAAAAGGCTCTGGTGTGAGAATTGAGTAGGATTTTCTACAAAAAGCAATACAATTCAATTGTCAGTTGTTGTTTTTTAAAAAAAACAAAGGATGCTATATCAACTCTTTTACATACATGGACTCATACATGGCACTGCCACCTTGCTCGCTCAAAGATGGCGCCCTCCGTGGCAGACGTCTCTGTGACACTCTCCCGTGTTTTTCTATTTTTTGCTATTTTATTGTTCATTTTGGACATTCAACACACTCACGCAGTACATTACAACAGAGAGACACTTTTGAACATCGGCAGGGTTCACCATGAACTTTCATTTAGCCTCTCAGACTTTGCCTTTCTTCTGCGCCGGGAGAACGCAGCAGCCTGCGGACCTGGTGAGCTGAATACCCGACAGAGCACCCAAGAAGAGCAACGTGACCTGCTTGAATGACTATCGCCCTATAGCACTCACTCCTATTGTTATGAAGTGCTTTGAAAGATTAGTCATGACCCACATCAAAAAGAGCATCCCGGCGGCAACCGTGGACCCCCTACAGTTTGCATATCGCCAGAACCGGTCCACGGATGATGCAGTCAACACTGCCATCCACACAGCCCTTTCTCACCTACAGGGCCAGGACACATACGTCAGAATGCTATTTATAGATTATAGCTCTGCTTTTAATACAGTCAGCCCCCACAAACTCACAGATAAGCTCCTCACACTTGGCCTGTCTCCCTCCCTCTGTAACTGGGTGTTTAACTTTCTCACAGGCAGGCCCCAGTCAGTCAGAGTCCACAACCGCACATCCAGCTCAAGAATTGTGAGCACTGGGACCCCACAGGGGTGTGTGCTGAGTCCACTCCTCTACACGCTCTTCACCTACGATTGCGTGGCCTCCCAGAACAACACCAGCATCATTAAATTTTCAGATGACACTACAGTCATCGGACTGATCACTGGTGGTGTTGAAACATCATACAGAAGAGAGGTGGCGGACCTCATAGCTTGGTGTCGTGATAACAATCTCCTTCTCAATACAGATAAGACTAAAGAGATGATCATCGACCCAAGAACAAGGGAAAAGGAGCCGCATAGACCCCTGTTTATTGATGAGACTGAGGTGGAGAGGGTGAAAACCTTCAAGTTCCTTGGCACACACATCAGCGAGGACCTCACCTGGTCTCACAACACCCAACAAATTCTGAAGAAGTCCCAAAGGAGACTGTACTTCCTGAGAAGACTGAGGAAATTTGGCATGTCCACCACAATCCTGAGTTGCTTCTACAGATGCACTATCGAAAGTGTCCTTACCGCCTCCATCACTGTTTGGTACGGTAACTGTACAACACGTGATAGGAAGGCACTCCAGCGGGTGATCAAGACCTCACAGAACATTGTTGGGGCAGCCCTCCTCATCAAGGACAGCACACATCCACAACACTCACTATTCACACTCCTACCGTCAGGCAGACGCTACAGGAGTTTGAAGTCCAGGACCACAAGGCTGGCAAACAGCTTTTACCCACAGGCCATCAGGCTCCTCAACGAAGCACTCGCACACGCCGCACGCAACACACGCACACACTCATAGCACTTTATTTATTTATTTATTTGTATTATTTACTTGTATTAATGTCTCGTCTGTTGTTGTTGCTTAATTTATTGGTATATATGTTTATGTGTTTATGTTTCTTATGTTCTTATTCTTTCATTTGTTTTCTTTCTTTTCTTGGGAGAATGAACAGAATAAGATTTTCATTGCATGGTATAACTGCTGTTGTACTATGCACATGACAATAAAACTCTCTCTCTCTCTCTCTCAAATTATGTAAAGCGGGGGTGTCCAGACCTTTACCAGCGAGGGACGCATACTCAAAGTGAAACGATGCGGGGGGCCACTTTGATATTTTGGTGTATTTTTACATTTTGTAAAAAGGATTAAACAATACATATATTTTAAAAACAAAGCTTTCTGTTGTTAGTATCAACATTTAAGCTTCTTCTTGTTACGTTTTGCCTTTTTGCGTTAGTTTTCCCATTTTTGCTGCGTTTTTGGGGATGACTTTTATTTCTACTGTGTGCGAAGGGCCGATAAAAGACAACCTGCGGGCCGCAAATGGCCCCCAGGGCCGCACTTAGGACACCCCCGATGTAACGTGAACACAGACACAATGTAGAGAACAGAATGTCAGCTCAAGGACAAATGTTTTCTACCGTGCTTAGCTCATTTCCACCTGCATTTCTTGCATGGCCATTCACTTTTGTTCAGATAATCAATATTGAGTTAATACAATTCATTCTTATTTTGTTTTGTATATATGATACTTTTTAGAATATCTATTAAATAATACATTAAATCTAAGAATTGTATATATTATATGTTTATAATTTCTGTATGATATGTATCAGGGGTGTAACGATTCGTATCACGAATCACAATGATATTGGTTCATTTAGAACTTGGGATGTCTGGATCCACATTTTTTGGCTTCCGATCTGATCCAATTTTTTTTATACTCTTGCCGATCCGATCCTTTTTTGAATTGTGAATTTGTGAAGGTAAATGTGGTTATGAAAATAGCTCTTCAAAGCATTAACAATTTTGCAACAAACAGTTTGTGTAACAAACTGCTGTGAGTCAGGTCCGGAATCCAATAAAAGATCCAATAAAAGTCCATCCAACAAAGAATAAAATTGGAAAAAATGGGCATGCAAAATACGTTTATGGTAAAAATCGATCAATTTGTGATTTACAATATATGACATTTTTTTAACAGACTCTCTTCAGCGCAGTCGTAATTTATTGACGGCCCCTAGTATAAACAACCAGCAATTAGAGCAGCACTTCCGGTGCGAGCAGTGGCGGAGCCAGACATTTTTCATTGGGGTGGCCAAGGTGAGACCATTACTCACATCCTGTAGGGGTGGCAATAAGTCGATAACTGCAATGTTTAGATGGCCAGTGGCGTGCCTGGAGAATGACCACGGGTGGCCACGGTCAGTAGCTCCGCCACTGTGCAGCAGCACACTGTATTGGTTTCCACGTCACACCACAAATTGCGTGTACACAGTCATTCCGAGCCAAAATTAACATATTTCGCACCGTCAGATTTGAATGAAATTTCATCTGCAGATAAGTATTAAAGCAAATTTTTATCTTGTCCTGAAGCAACGATCCATGAGTTTGAAAGCCTTAAAGTTGGACTGTACTTTCAGAGCACTCGTATGAGTCGAGGTGGTCCAACACTCCGATACGAAAATGAAGAGGAAGAAGTAATCTACCGAACAAACATGTATACGAATGAAAATACACCTGATGTCATATGAAAAAGCAGCATTTTCACAGATGTCCCCACGGACTCTCCTAATCGAGCGCACACATACAGTGTCAGGTTTTACCGTCTCTTACTTCCGGAATTGTTACATTCCTACTAGTGAGGATAGGCGGCATATCCAGAAAATGGATGGATGGAAGGTGCAAGCTAGCATGCTTTAGCCATTTAGGCCTAAATACATCATTTTGTTTATTATCGCCTTTAACTAGAGAGAAAAATCCGGATACCGATATTGACTGATATTACATTTTCATGTCAATATTGGCCTGAAAATATTGGTGACCGATGCTATCGGACATCCCTAATAATAACCTTTGATAATGATGAGACCAAAACGGGAGAGAGTTTCCGTGCAGCAGTGTAAGGAAACGTGGTAATGCAAAAGAAGAATACATAAGAAACACGAGTGTACAGTAAATGTGTGACAAAACGAATAAACCGTCAACAAAAATTACAGCTCTCCAGCCTTTCCTCTCTCCTCCTTCCTCCCGCACAAGCAAGTGTGCGCCATTTATTGCTTCCGCGTACGTAAGCGTACACACCCACCTGTGCCCATGTGACCACGCCCCTCCAGTTAATACAGTGCTCTCCACCAAACGTACAACCCGTCTCCTACAAGCAAGAATACACAAATGATGTTTTATAGCGCACGTGTGACGTCACTAAGCGTCACTGTAACCGGACCGTAAGCTACCGTCTAGACTCTACAGGCATTTAAAACCTGCTTACTTTGCAGAGATGTCACTTGAAAGGAGTTTCAAACAAGGACGGATGAGTTGAATAGGAATACCGAATGAAATGAATCAATGGAACAAAAGAAGAAGCAGCGAAGCAACTGTTTTTCACAGGTCCGCTACAACGCCCATGACTGCCACATACGGAACACGGTGGCGTCACCGGCAGGGGTCGCGTAACGTTTAACGTCTTTATCATTAAAAGGGCTACAAAAACACACACATCCATATAAAGTGCTTAATTCCAATGCTTTATTTCCTAGTATTGATTCAATCGATTGATTAGCTTTGAAACAATGTTAGATGGATGTATGTCGTCCAGAATGGAAACTTGCTGAGCACGTATCGATGTAGTTGAATCATAGAAATATCAATGCATGGATGTGGTGAATGAATCGGTACACCCCTATTATATATATATTTATATTTCTTTCACTTCATGTTGGCGTTTTGCAAGCTCATGCAGGCATTGATTTAAAACCCCACAGTGTTTTGTGTAACCCGTCCATTTTCTATGGCGACCCTCATTAGGGTCGTGGGGGTATGCTGGAGCCTATCCCAGCCGACTTCGGGCAACAGGCGGGGTACACCCTGCACTGGTCACCAGCCAATCGCAGGGCTCATATAGACAAACGTGTTTTGTATCATTTTCGATGAAATATCCTACGTCTGTGGATAGGTAGGTCATGTGTTTGGTAGATGTTGAAGTGTGTTTATGGCACAAGACTAACAAACGTAAAGGTCATTATTAAGATTTGGTTGATTGGGTTCTGACCTTTTCCCTCTCCGTGGGCCATCATCAGGTGACCCTTCCTCGTCCTTGACTGGTACTTCTGCATCCTAAATACCCAACAGCGGACTAGTTTTGTGAAAAGACGACGTAGGGTGAAAAGAGGCTGGAAGACGACCTTGCAGCATCCTGTGGTCACTTGTGCAGATGTGCATCAGTCTCACGGCGCCATCTTGGCTCCGTGGGCATGACTTATCCTTCTCATCTGTAGTCTTAGCTACGTCGCCAGGACCGTGGCCAGCCCACATAAACATTTCTCCTGACAAGGACGGTCATCTGCTTATTGAGCAGGCGGTAAGCTTCACTGGCGGCCCACCGCCTCGTGGTCCTCTGTGGACCCCCTGTTTGGTGGGGTCCATCAACATTGGACTCGGCTGTGGTGCCGTTTTTGGCGTCATTGGCTGAAAAAGATGAACGTATCCGCGCTTTGCCACGGGGATTCTCAAAGGAGGTTCCGAAAAATGTTGACTTTTCTGCTTTATCTCTCAATTTCCACTAATAAACCCACCAAATATGTTTGCTTCTTATGTAACAATCATTGCACGCTGCTTCTTTACAATAGAGTTAGGTCACGCCCTCGCCACGCCTTCAATTCTTCGATTGCATTCCGCTCGGTTCTTCTGAATCATAAAGCAGAAGACAAAGGAGCGGGACTTCACCAAAACTGAGGTTAAAATCTCACTTGGAGAGCAGGAGGCCTGTAAAAGCTAACATTGGGAGGACACGGCCGTGGCATGACGGACAAGAGGAAGAAGAGCGAGGTAACTTAAAGGGGATGAAGTTATATCAAAAATCATTTGCTGTACTTCCAGATGGATAGTTTAAAAATATTGAACGTATTGATGACATTGACAGCATCAAAACACGAGGTATATTCTAATTACTTTATGAGGAGTCATGTTATGTGTTATGTGTGAAAAAGTTTCCCTTAAGGGCACTAATGTTTTTGGAGGCATGATTAACGTGAAAGGGACAAAGAAAAGGGTATTTTGAGCAGTAAGTTTAGCTTCCTGGCAGTTGCCTCTCTCGGCAAGACCAAAGTCACTCGAAGTCACATGACGTACGTCGCCGGGAAGACGAGAGAAGTTACTGGTGCACTGCGGGTGTTTTTGAAATTGCCAATGATAGAGTGGTACCGTGACATACGAGTGTCCCAGCCAACGGCTGTTTTTTAGATACGAGCCGTCTCCTGGCAGATTTTAGCTTTGAACGGCTAGCTACAATTTGGCCTAGGAGCTACTAGCTCTCGCTAGCGTTAGCATTGCAATCTGAAAGATTTTCAACACACATGTAACATACGTACATTATAGCGATCTAATTGATGCTATTTATTATGTATGTGCAAATATGTATTATTTATGTGCAAAACTATGACAGAAACAGCATCAAATTAAAAGCACAAAATGAATACAGAGCCAACACCCGCCAGTACGAGCCTGCAGGACTTGGTTTTTTCAGAGAGTTGCACCAACAAATGTGCACATTAGCACTCAATAAGGTCATCAATTCTTACCTTTATGCATTCCCACATAGTATCCGCATTTGGGACCAAATATGAGGTGAAAGAAAAACCAGAAAAATACAGCAAAGCAGTCTTATCTGTCTTATCGAAGTGTCCTTGAGCAAGATACTGAACCCCCAGTTTCTCCTAATGCTGCGTCATCAGTGGGTAAATGTCCTAACAGTGTCAAAGCGCTCCACCTTGGAGGTGGAAAAGCGCCATGACAAAGCTGAGATGAAATATATCCAACTTGTTAGCATCTACATGTGTTGCTTTACAAATGATCAAAGCGGCAAAGTTGCAGCCTTTCATTTTTCACTATGTTAGGTTAGTTTAGGGTTGGGTTAGGTTATGTTAGGGTTACGGTTAGGTTAGGGTTAGGTTAGGTTCGGTTAAGTTGTGATAGGTTATTTTACAGTTACGGTTCGGTTGGAGTTACACTTACGTTAGTTTAGGGTTTGGTTAGGTTATTTTAGGGTTATGGTTAGGTTAGGTTAGGTTAAGTTATTATAACTTCTTTTAGAGTTACAGTTAGGTTAGGGTTAGGTTAGTTTAGGGTTATGCGAAAGGCGAAACTCGGGCGAATGTACTGAGCTAGCAAGCTTTTTGCAGTGTGGAGCATGTTATCTGTCGTGCACCAATATCATTTCCGATATGATCCGATTTTTATGCCAATAATATCAGCCGGCTGATATTATTGGACATCCCTAGTTATAGCTGAAACAAATGCAGATTAGCATTTTAGCTGTGGAATAATAACAATAGAAGCGCTGCAGAACCAACACCTTTTCACTAGTAAAAAGCACAGCACATTTTCCTTTTGGATACACACCAGCATGGTCTTACGGTTGCTCGGCAAGCGTCACTCACTTTCCATATGTGAGAGTTCTATAAGCGAGAACAAACGGACAAACATCATTTGTCATCCCTTGAAGGCCACAATCCAAACCTCGCTGATTCTGAAGTGCCATTGAAAGCCCAGAAGGCTCCCTTGAGGTCCCGCCTCCGGAGACTATTAAACATCTGAACTGGACCCGAGCGGCGCTTCAAATTGACCTCTGTGCTAGCGCGGCCAAACAGTCGAGCCAAACCATCCCAAAGGACGAATCAATCATGGGAAGATGTTCCTTGTGCCATGGCATCAGAGAAGAAGAAGTGTGCAGCACGTGGCTGAGTTTTAGCCCAGCTGTGCAGCAAAGCACAAAATAATTCCTGTGGCGTTCTACCCCGTGCTTGACTTCAAGTGAAATTGGGTTATCCACGCATTAAATTGTGGCTTTAAACTTGAGAAACGCTCGGTCACGGCCGCAGTGGAAATGCGATGAAATTACCTGCTCAATAACCTCCTTGCGCTCCCTTTTCACCCGAGCCCGAGCACTTTAACACGCAAAAAAGCACCAAGAAGGAGCTGAATGAGTGGATAGAAAAGTCACGCGCACGCTGAGCAATTCGAGAAGAATACGGCTCAGGGCGACGGCTTGCTTTGCCCCTGCTGGAGTTCGAAAAGGACTCCCGCTCGATTGTTCCTCTTCAAATATTCCTAGCAAAGGTTCCTCAGCCTGCAGTGCTGACTCAGACTTAAAAAGATCTATTTATGTGCCAGCTGCTGGCTCCAACTCGAATGTCATGTTTCTCTGCAAAGCGTGCGCGGGCATAACAGCTGCTGGCATTTGCGGAACGGAAACATAAGCCCACGCTCCAAAGCCAATGCTGGGTCTGAATGGACCTCCTCTAGGTGCACATGCATGGACAGGAAGTAGCGAGACACATCCTGCTCCTTCTACACTTCTACTGCTCATCGGGACTTAATGGCGTTTGGGTGTTGATGAGAGTGTAATTCACCAAGTTGGCCACTCGGTGGAGCTACTGCACTCTACATTGCGTACAGAAATCCCTCTTTATGGCGCGTCATTGCTGTAATAAATCTATTTCCACCAAGTAGGAGTCCTTATTTGTAAATGCGATATTGTCATGGTATATTATATATTACAATATATTACAACAGATTGGGGGTGTTTTTTCCAGTGAGGGCCACATAGTAAAAAATGAAAGACTGCAACTTTGCCACTTTGATATTTAGTAAAGCAACACTTGTAGATATGCTAACAAGTAGGGCTGAGTGAAATGGACCGAAACTCAAATCCCGATATATTTGAATATCGATTAGATATCCCGATATTTGTTTCCGCAAAGTGAGTTAAGGCAAAATCAAAGCCAAATGTGCGTGTCAAGTTGTTTTATTAAAATAAATAGTTAACATTTTGAAATTTTGAAGCTTCATGCAAGATGCACGTTCAAAACATCATATTTAAAAATAGCCGCTGAAATAAAGTAGGCCATTCTCTTTTCGAAATATAGAAAAAGTCAAATCTAATATTTTTTATAACAAACCTTTAGCTCTGCTCAAATCCTCAACAAAAGCACAAAACAACAAAATATGAAATAGGAGTGCCCCGTTTAAGAGGACATTTTGAAATGTCAGCAACTCAAACATACTTGAAATTGAACAGTAGTATTTTTTAGGTGAACATTTGTAGAAGACACAAGCGTGTCCTTATTTTGTGCCAGGAACACCAACCTGTCAACTGCATCTGGCTTAGCAAGTGTCTGACTTCCTTGTTCATTTGCGGTGAAGCTTGTCGTCCATTGTTTTCAGCAGGTTTCTAAAGCCGTTGTTTCCACTGTTGCAGTGGGGACCGTGTCTTTAGCAATGTGATAGAAAGCCACTTTATACTGTAATAGCACACCACCTTGCTGTTTTCATGAGGAACGCAACAGGAAAAAGAAGCAAGCAGTGAGCTTTGTGTTGTGGCAGGAGTTGTGCAGCCACAGCGCAGCTTCACACATTGCTCGTATTGGAATTTAAGATTTTGTTCATTCTCTGAATTCAAAGTACCTCCAAATTACTGAGCATTAGGGCCACATTCTGACTAATTCTTCCACCGCAGGCGATGTCCCGTCCTCCATTTTTGTCGAAGACTCAGC